>NC_041387.1:270613520-270758551 GCF_002162155.2 Triticum dicoccoides
GATGAACAGGACCCCGTGGAGGGCTGGATGAACAGGACGACCCCGTGGAGGGCTGGATGAACAGTAGACGGTGGAGGGGTGCCCATGGAGGGATGGTTGAATAGTAGCCGGTGGAGTAGCGCGCGGTGGAGGCTGGATGAACAGGAGCCTGTGGAGGTTGGAGGAGGTCGACGGTAGCCCGTGGAGGCTGGAGGAGGTCGACGTTGGAGATGAACAGTATCCCATGGAGGCTGGAGGAGGTCGACGGTGGAGATGAACAGTATCCCGTGGAGTCCTGTTTTGCGGTACGCCACACCCCTCCCGATGAACAGGACCCCCTTTTCGACTGTAGTGCTCCAACACAAGTCTGTTTCGTCCGTTTTGCGGTACGCCACACCCCTCCCGATCAACAGGACCCCCGTTGCGACTGTATGAGGTCCGTTTCCTCCGTTTTGCAGTACGCCAGACCCCTCCCGATGAACAAGATTCCGTTTCGAATGTGGCCGGTCGAACACAAGGCCGTTTCCTCCGTTCTGCGGTACGCCAGGCCTCGTTTCCATCGCCTGTTCCGTCCAAGCCCTCCGGATGAACATGACGACGCATTCCGTTCCGACCCAGCCGGTTGGCTTCCCTTGAACACGAAGACGACGTTGTTTCTCTGTTCCGACCAAGCCATGTACACGAGCCCTGGCCGTACCTATGCACGAGTAGGCGTTCGAGACCCCGCCCGTATGTACACATACGTGGCCGTATTTTCTTTCTTGCACACTGGCCGCTGTACGTACGTGTACATGCTACGTGCGCGCCTCTACTACGACATGTGTGCGCCTCTACATCGACCAGTATATATGTCTGTACACGTTCACGACCAGAATGACAATGCTACGTACACTTCGACCAGGTGGGTCCCGACTGTCAGGCACTTCCTTGCGTGCGAAGATGTAGATGGTGGGTCCCAGCAGTCAGGGGGCGAATCGTTTTTTTATTTTTTGCCTGGATGCACTTCCTTGTGTGCGAAGATGTAGCTGGTGGGTCCTAGTAGTCAGGGGGGAGAATAATTATTTTGCGCGTAACAAGGAGGCACTTCCTTGCGGCTACCATGGACCCAGCTGTCAGCCTCTCCATGTACAGTACTCTTTCGATGGAAGTCGGTCATTGACCACATTCACCATGCCGCCCCGAGAGCACCACGGCGGTGGACGACGGCGAGGCCTAGGAAGGGGACGACGCGGAGCCGGGGAAGACGCAACAGTGGATGCCCACGCGAAGAGGTGTATAAGGGTTCACTGGTTCGGCTGCGGTGTGAGGCTGCCGTCGCCGCAGAATAACAGGGGGTGTGGGTTAGTAGAGGGATGGCCTGGCCAGCGGTGGAAGTAGTAGGGGGCGGTGAGGCCTCTGCGGCATCACAGCCGGCCACGGGAGGTAGGAGCATGCGGCACGACCGGCGCTGCTTTGGGCGGCTGGAGCACGAAGACCAGAGGTTGAAGAAGCACTACGACCATTGGATGGACATCATACAATCACTAGAGCTAGAATCGTTCATATTGACTAAGCTGACAAAGCCCTCCATCCCCATCAACTTAGTAGGCCCACAAGTCAGCCTCCCACCAAGGTGAGTCCCAGCTAGCAGGGGGAGTATTCTTTTTTTTTGTGCGTAATAAGGAGGCATTTCCGGCGGGTCCGAGCTGATAGCGGGGGGAACATTTTTTCGCGAAATACAGAGGCCCTTCCGGTGGGTCCCAACTATCAGGTGGAGGAATCATTATTATGCTCGTAATAAGGAGGCATTTCCCTGTGTGGGCCCCGACTATCAGCCTCTTCCGATGGCTGTTGTTTGTTGACCATGTTGACCTCGCCGCGCCGAGAGCACAAATGCGGTGGACGAGGGCGAGGCCCAGGAAGAGAACCACCCGGAGCCGGCGAAGCCACCGTAGCGGATGCCCACGCTGAGGGGAGTATGAGCGCTGACTGGTCGGCTGCAGGGTGAGGCTGACGTCGCCGAAAAATAACAGGATGTGTGGGTGGTTAGAGGGATGGCCTGGCGGCAGCACAGCCAGCCACGAGAGGAGGGAGCAAGCAGTCCCGCCGGTGGTGGTTTGGGCAGCTGGAGCAGGAAGATCAGAGATTGAAGAAACATGGCGGCCGTTGGATGGACATCCAACAGTCACTGTTGTGTGTTGACTAAGTTGACAAAGTCTTGCGTACGCATCAAAAAAAATTTAGGACAGTGTCATCATCAACCTAGTAGGCCCAGAAGTCAGCCTCCAAATCTGTGAAAAACAGCATACAACCCATTAGCCATTATTTTCAATAATTTACAGCCCATTTGCTAATTCTTAAGGATATTTGAAGCCCATATTCTTTTTATTAGCATTACAGACCATATATTCTGGGCACTACTAAAAAATTCAATGAAATTTTGTATATTTCGGTGATGTCCGAACTCTTTTAATCACGAAATTTCGAGTCACGTTAAAAATAATTTTCAAAAAATTATATCAAAATAAAATTCAAAAAATAATTCTCCGCAAAAAAATGAATGAAATTTAGAATCTTAACTAGCAAGATGCCCGTTCGTTGCACGAAACATGAAGATGCATTTGTATGAGTAGTTTATCTTGTGGGAGAAAAGATGATATTTTAATGTAATTGCCAGTTGGCTTTGGTTTTTATAAGAGTAGAGAGTAGAGAAATCTTGAAAAAAAAATGATATTTTAATGCAATTGCCGGTTGGTTTTGGTTTAAAAATTTACATCCCATTTCTTACAAATTATAGCCCATTTTCTGGGGAAGCCCATTTCTTACAACATACATCCCTCCTCGTCTTGAAAGATTTGCAGCCCAGCAGGGTAGAGAAAAGCAAGTAGGCCTCGGTTTTGGTATTCTCCAAAAAAAAGAACTGGTCTAGCCAATTTCAGAAAGAAAAAATATATCAACTGGGTTCGTCATGTGCTTAATAAAAGCATAAGCGTGGGCTAGACGGGCCACAGCCCGAGCGCGCAGTTGAGCTCCGTCTCTGAAATTAAAAACAACTGGGCGAGCTGCTGGGTCCCTGGTGTTATCCGCTCGTTGTGTAATTTTCTCATTTATTGACTACATTGACAATGGCGTGGGACCTAGTTGTCAAACAATTAGGAGGAAGTATTTTTTTGGCTTGTAATAACGAGGCACCTGCTTGCAAAATGCAATGACCCTGGTGGGTCCCTACTGTCAGCCTCTCCACGTACAGTCATCTCCTGATTCCTCTTGGTTGTTGACCATGTTGACAACGCCAGACGGCGGCGGGCACAGCGAGCGAACCAAGGTGGAGAATGACGGAGAGGCCTCAGACAGGAACGAACAGCAGTCGTGGAAGATGCGGCAGTGCAGTGGCAGGTGGAGGGGAGTACAAGGGCAACAACATGTAACTCAAGCATACAAATGGTACAAAAAGCCCAAGGATTAATTGTTCATCAAATGTTTAGAAAAAAACCAGATTGAACATGACAGTAAGATCTAAACCAACCACTCTTTTTTGTAGTCACAAACAAATAGATCGGTCTGATCCATAAAATCAACATCCAGTGAAAAAAAAATTATTCCAGGATGACTACAACTTGTTTTAAATAGAAGCCGAGCACGTTTAGAAGCCCACTTGTCCACCTGAAACTTCTTTTTTTGCTGTTCAACATGTTCCTCCGTGAGAAATCTCTTTCTGTAAAAATTAAGCCTCATGGACAATAGTAACCTCGCATTCAACAGGAAGAATGTGACAAAGCTTATGTTTGCCTGGTTGGATGCATATCGTCCCATCGTCATTGTCCTCAAACAAATGTCATGAGAACTGAGAAAATCCTTGTGCTTATTACGCCATCGATTGGTTATATGTTTTTCTCCATGTGGTTCTGCCTATGTAGACATGAAGATTGAAAATAGTTAAGGTCCGAAAAAGAGTATGTCGAAAGAACGATAGCTGAACAGTTAATTCTAGTACGATATATATGGGCTTTCAATGTATAAATTCTCCAGAGATCGAAAGCATCGCAGCAAGCAAATAATTATGTCTAGATCAAAACTATACATTCTGATATATATGATCTTGACAGAATCTAGTGGCATTGATAGGCTATCAATGGACGAACTCTTCATTGAGCATATAACATAATATTAGTACCCAAAGTGTACTCCAGGATGATATAAAACTTATGCGCACAAATGAAAAATGCAGCATATGATTACAAATGTGTAGATGATAATATACGACACCTGAAAAAGTGAGGAGCCAAACACCAACTCCTTGGGATTATTAAACAGGTCACGAATTACACCCAAGGTCTCCAGTTTGGGTGCAGAGATGACATTTATTTGTGAAGGTGTATAACAATTATGAAGGAGCAACCTTTCAAGTGAAGGGGCATCTTCGATGATGAGCTGCTATCCTTTAAAACAAATTCCAATGCTTTTAAGGTGAGGCGACTTTATTTGGAGACAACTGATACCGATTTCTATTCCCAAAACAATCAGCAAGTGCTCCAGGGCAGGGCAACTAGAGTGGATGTTGCTGTGCATTGAGGCCTCCGACAGATAAACCACCACAAGTGGAAGTTTTTTTAGCAGTGGGAGTCGAAGCATTTGTACCCGATCGTCTGGTAGATGGCACCGGGCGAAGGTGGCGGCATGGAGAGAGGAGGAAAACCATGAGATGGACAATGGTGGTGTGGGCACGAATTCTTGGTGTGTTCGTGGTATGAAACTTTTGTGGTAATGGTACAACTCAAACTGCTGGAGTTTTCCGAATTCAGGGGATGTCAGCCAAGCGTCCACCTTTTCGGGTATGGACATCAGGTAGCGTGTCGGGATGCAAAGGCATTGAACGGGGCCCTGCTGGTGAGAAGAGACGATGGCTCTGAGGAGGTCAAATTCAGGAAGGACATATATCTAATGACAGTCGAGATTGAGGGGTGCGGTGCGCCATAGAGGGCGCCACCGAGTTGAGAGGACTTGTGTGCGGAAGCAATCCTTGGTGGGGAGAAGCGATATGATCTCCTCAAGGATGACGTCCGGTAGATCGCTGATGCGGTCCACCGGAGATTCAATCGGTTCCTCAGACCCGGGTGGAGGGGGGGGGTCCCGGCTTATCCCCGCGCTACCGGGTGAGGGATCTACAACCGGCGTCGCCGCTGGCAGGAGCCTCATCTTCTTGGCGCTGGGGCCAGCCAACTCCATTTTCCTTGTGGGCGTTGCACCGAGCTCACGGGTTTGAGCAGAGTAGCCAGATACGAGCCTAGTGGCAGTGCGAGTGGGGAAGGAGGGCTGGGGATTTCTGTAGGAGTGGAAGAAGAGGAGCAGGCGTTTTCTGTACGAGTGAGGAAGAAGGTGAGCGAGGTTTTCTGGACGAGTGAGGAAGATTGGGGAGCGGGGGGAATTGGGGGGGGGAGACGGAAGCGGGAGAGCGAGATGTTCGTGTTTATAAGGCCCGCTGCACTAACTACTCGCTTTTTCCCAAGAACCGCTCTCTTATTTTTGCGTTGTTGCATTGGAGCTGGCGCATGGACTTGGCTGACTGGCCATGCATGCAGGATGCATGTGCCCGCCGGCCACTGCATGCGCTTGGTTTGTTACTAGGCCTATTTAATAGGGTGGTTATGGAGTAAATTAAGGAGATCTATTTTCTCTGTGTGCATCCACCAAATTAGAGGATGCGGTACTGGATGCAGACACTCACATTAAACTAAGCTTCAGAAGATACGGTATGCATACTAACATTCAGAAGACCAAAAGTTCAGCATGTCTATGCATCTCAATGATTCACCATACTATAACCAATACAAAGCTGTGAAAACGTGTGGAAATAAAGAAAATCGGTCGATGCTTCTCTGAGCAAAGGGCCTCCCTGTGTTCGGGAACGTAGTAATTTCAAAAAAATTCCTACGCACACGCAAGATCATGGTGATGCATAGCAACGAGAGGGGAGAGTGTGTCAACGTACTCTCGTAGACCGAAAGCGGAAGCGTTAGAATAACGCGGTTGATGCAGTTGTACGTCTTCACGGCCCGACCGATCAAGCACCGAAACTACGACACCTCCGAGTTCTAGCACACGTTCAGCTCGATGACGTCCCTCGAACTCCGATCCAGCCAAGTGTCGAGGGAGAGTTCCGTCATCATGACGACGCGGTGACGATCTTGATGTTCTACCGTCGCAGGGCTTCGCCTAAGCACCGCTACAATATTATCGAGGAGGACTATCATGGAGGGCGGCACCGCACATGGCTGAGAGATCAAGAGATCAATTGTTATGTAGAGGTGCCCCCCTGTCCCCGTATATAAAGGAGTGGAGGAGGGGGAGAGGGCCGGCCCCTATGGTACGCCCTGAAGGAGTCCTACTCCCACCAGGAGTAGGATTCCTCCCCTTCCAGGGAGTAGGAGTAGGAGACAAGGAAGGGGGAGAGGGAAGAGAAGGAAGGAGGGGGCGTCGCCCCTCCCCCTAGTCCAATTCGGACTAGTCATTGGGGGGGGCGGCCTGCCTCTCTCTCTCCCCTAAAGCCCAATAAGTCCCATATACTTCTTCCCCATATTCCCGTAACTCCCTGGTACTCCAAAAAATACCCGAACCACTCGGAACCTTTCCGATGTCCGAATATAGTTGTCCAATATATCGATCTTTACGTGTCGACCATTTCGAGACTCCTCGTCATGTCGACCATTATGAATATGTGTATCACTACGATCGAGATCCAACAAACTATTTTCATTGGGTGTATGACCATTGAAGGTTTTATTCGTGTAAATAGAACAACAATTATTCTTTGACTTTTAATGAATAACCGTATTGCAATAAACATGATAAAATCATATTCCTGCTCAACGCAAACGCCAAATAACATTTATTTGGGTTTAACACTAATCCCGAAAGTATAGGGAGTGTGTAATGATGATCATATCAATCTTGGAACTACTTCCAACACTCATCGTCACTTCCCCTCAACTAGTCTCTGTTTATTATGTAACTCCTGTTTTGAGTTACTAATCTTAGTAACCGAACAAGTATCAAATACTCAGGGGCTACTATAAACACTAGTAAGGCACACATCAATAACCTGTATATCAAATATACCCTTGTTCACTTGGCCATCCTTCTTATCCACCAAATATTCAGGGCATTTCCGTTTCCAGTGACCATTTCCTTTGGAGTTAAGCACTCAGTTTCAGGATTTGGTCCAGCTTTGGGCTTCTTTGCGGGAGTGACAACTTGCTTGCCATTCTACATGAAGTTCCCTTTCTTTCCCTTTGCCCTATTCTTGAAACTAGTGGTCTTGCCAATCATCAACACTTGATGCTCTTTCTTGATTTCTACCTTCGTTGATTTCAGCATCACGAAGAGCTCGGGAATCATTTTCGTCATCCCTTGCATACTATAGTTCATCATGAAGTTCCAGTAACTTGGTGATGGTGACTAGAGAACTCTATCAATCACTATCTTATCTGGAAGATTAACTCCCACTTGATTCAAGCGATTGTAGTACCCAGACAATCTGAGCACATGCTCACTAGTTGAGCGATTCTCCTCCATATTTTAGCTATAGAACTTGTTAGAGACTTGAAATCTCTCAACTCGGGTATTTGCTTGAAATATTAACTTCAACTCCTGGAACATCTCATATGGTCCAGGACGTTCAAAACGTCTTTCAAGTCCTGATTCTAATCCGTTTAAGCATGGTGCACTAAACTATCAAGTAGTCATCATTTTGAGCTAGCCAAACATCCATAATGTATGCATCTGCTCCTGCAATAGGTTTGTCACCTAGAGGTGCATCAAGGACATAATTCTTCTGTGCAGCAACGAGGATAAACCTCAGATCATGGATCCAATCTTCATCATTGCTACTAACATCTTTCAACACAGTTTTCTCTAGGAACATATCAAAATAAACATATGAAAGCAACAACGCGAGCTATTGATCTACAACATAATTTGCAAAATACTACCAGGACTAAGTTCATGATAAATTTAAGTTCAATTGATCATATTACTAAAGAACTCCCACTTATACAGACATCTCTCTAGTCATCTAAGTGATCACGTGATCCAAATCAACTAAACCATGTCTGATCATCACGTGAGATGGAGTAGTTTTCAATGGTGAACATCACTATGTTGATCATATATACTATATGATTCACGTTCGACCTTTCGGTCTCCGTGTTCCGAGGCCATATCTGTATATGCTAGGCTCCTCAAGTTTAACCTGAGTATTCCGCGTGTGCAACTGTTTTGCACCCGTTGTATTTGAACGTAGAGCCTATCACACCTGATCATCACGTGGTGTCTCAACACGAAGAACTTTTGCAACGGTGCATACTCAGGGACAACACTTCTTGATAATTAGTGAGAGATCATCTTAAAATGCTACCGTCAATCAAAGCAAGGTAAGATGCATAAAGGATAAACATCACATGAAATGAATATAAGTGATATGATATGGCCATCATCATCTTGTGCTTGTGATCTGCATCTCCGAAGCACCGTCGTGATCACCATCGTCACCGGCGCGACACCTTGATCTCCATCGTAGCATCGTTTTCTTTTCACCATCTATTGCTTCTACGACTATCGCTACCGCTTAGTGATAAAGTAAAGCAATTATAGGGCGCTTGCATTTCATACAATAAAGCGACAACCATATGGCTCCTGCCAGTTGTCGATAACTCGGTTACAAAACATGATCATCTCATACAATAAAATATAGCATCGCGTCTTGACCATATCACATCACAACATGCCCTGCAAAAACAAGTTAGACGTCCTCTACTTTGTTGTTGCAAATTTTACGTGGCTGCTACGGGCTGAGCAAGAACCGTTCTTACCTACGCATCAAAACCACAACGATAGTTCATCAAGTTAGTGTTGTTTTAACATTCGCAAGGACTGGGCGTAGCCACACTCGGTTCAGCTAAAGTTGGAGGAACAGGCACCTGCTAGCCACCTGTGTGCAAAGCACGTCGGTAGAACCAGTCTCGCGTAAGCGTACGCCTAATGTCGGTCCGGGCCGCTTCATCCAACAATACCATCGAACCAAAGTATGATATGCTGGTAAGCAGTATGACTTGTATCGTCCACAACTCACTTGTGTTCTACTCGTGCATATAACATCTACGCATAAAACCTGGCTCCGATGCCACTTTTGGGGAACGTAGTAATTTCAAGAAATTTCTTATGCACACGCAAGATCATGGTGATGCATAACTACGAGAGGGGAGAGTGTGTCCACGTACTCTCGTAGACAAAAGCGGAAGCGTTAGAACAACATGGTTGATGTAGTCGTACATCTTCGCGGCCCGACCGATCAAGCACCGAAACTATGACACCTCCGAGTTCTAGCACACGTTCAGCTTGATGACGTCCCTCGAACTCTGATCTAGCCAAGTGTCGAGGGAGAGTTCCGTCAGCACGACGGCGTGGTGACGATCTTGATGTTCTACCGTCGCAGGGCTTCGCCTAAGCACCGCTACAATATTATCGGGGAGGACTATTGTGGAGGGGGGCACCGCGCACGACTAAGAGATCAAGAGATCAATTGTTGTGTCTAGAGGTGCCCCCCTGTCCCCGTATATAAAGGAGTGGAGGAGGGGGAGAGGGCCGGCCCCTATGGCGCGCCCTGGAGGAGTCCTACTCCCACCAGGAGTAGGATTCCTCCCCTTCCATGTAGTAGGAGTAGGAGACAAGGAAGGGGGAGAGGGAAGAGAAGGAAGGAGGGGGCGCCGCCCCTCCCCCTAGTCCAATTCGGACTAGTCATTGGGGGGGGCCTGCCTCTCTCTCCCCTAAAGCCCAATAAGGCCCATATACTTCTTCCCCGTATTCCCGTAACTCCCCGGTACTCCGAAAAATACCCGAACCACTCGGTACCTTTCCGACGTCCGAATATAGTCGTCCAATATATCGATCTTTACGTGTCGACCATTTCGAGACTCCTCGTCATGTCCCTGATCTCATCTGGCACTCCGAACTCCTTCGGTACATCAAAACTCATAAACTCATAATATAACTATCATCAAAACCTTCAGCGTGCGGACCCTACAGGTTTGAGAACTATGTAGACATGACCGAGACACGTTTTTGGTCAATAACCAATAGCAGAACCTGGATGCTCATATTGGCTCCTACATATTCTACGAAGATCTTTATTGGTCAAACCGCATAACAACATACATTGTTCCCTTTGTCATCGGTATGTTACTTGCCCGAGATTCGATCGTTGGTATCTCAATACCTAGTTCAATCTCTTTACCGGCAAGTCTCTTTACTCATTCCGTAATACATCATCCTGCAACTAACTCATTAGTTATAAAGCTTGCAAGGCTTATAGTGATGTGCATCACCGAGTGGGCCCAAAGATACCTCTCCGACAATAGGAGTGACAAATCCTAATCTCGAAATACGCCAACCCAACAAGTACCTTCGGAGACACATGTAGAGCACCTTTATAATCACCCAGTTACATTGTGACGTTTGGTAGCACAGAAAGTGTTCCTCTGGTAAACGGGAGTTGCATAATCTCATAGTTATTGGAACATGTAAAAGTCATGAAGAAAGCAATAGCAACATACTAAACGATCAAGTGCTAAGCTAACGGAATCGGTCAAGTCAATCACATCATTCTCCTAATGATGTGATCCCATTAATCAAATGACAACTCATGTCTATCGTTAGGAAACTTAACCATCTTTGATTAACGAGCTAGTCAAGTAGAGGCATACTAGTGACACTATGTTTGTCTATGTATTCACACATATATTATGTTTCCGGTTAATACAATTCTAGCATGAATAATAAACATTTATCATGAAATAAGGAAATAAATATTAACTTTATTATTGCCTCTAGGGCATATTTCCTTCACCCTGGGCAAGCATTAATTTCCTAGGAATGCTTGTTTCTTCTCAATGTTGCGAGCACTTTGAGCATGTTGGCAACTCCAGAGCTAGCTAGCTACTTCATCTTGCAATTGATGCTGACACATTTGTAGCAAACACATGAGGCAATAGAGATTTAACATGAGTCCATGTTGTGCAGTTCCCCTGAAATCGTATTCATTGTCCTGAATCTGAAAAGATAGGAAAATAGTAGCTATACTGAAACGGTGTTGCAAAACAGTAGCACATATCAATAGCTCGGCATGACAAAACATGATCATCTAGATGAAGGGGATATTGACCTGCCTGAGGAAGATTATATATAATTTCATAAGTCCTTGGTTGATTTCCACCTTCGGCTGCATTGCTTGTTTGCTCCTCCACACACGACAGGATCGTTCCGCACTGCATTCAGCAAGTCAACGTACGAATAAGCTAATTTCATCTTGCGGTGGTCATTGTACCTAGTTACGAATGTAGGAATACCTGGAGCACCATGAGGTTAGCTGACAGCAGGTAGATGCAGCCATATAAATTTTGTGCGGTGCTACCAAAATTGAGGTTTGTATCCCTTCCCGTTATGAGAATTCTTCTTGAAGTTGGTAGAATGTGACGGCTTGTTCTTTGCACCAAACTTGCCTTTCCCCTGAGATTTGTTCTTGTTGTTTTGGGGCTGGTTGGGCAGGAAGTTCTTCTTGTGTACCATGTGGGCACTAGAAGCTCCCTTAGTGACCCGAGCACGTGTGTCTTTTGCTCTCACCTTCTCCTCAAAATCAAGAGTGCTAATGAGATCCAAAACAGAAAACTCATGTCTCTTGTTTTTCAGAGAAGTAGCAAAATCGTTCCACGAAGGTGAAAGCTTGGCAATGATGGTCCCAACATCAAATTAGTCCGGCAACCCACACTTAAAGTACTCAAGTTCCTTAGAGAGTGACTGTATCTCATGAGTCTGCTGAACAAGAGAGCGCTCATCAGTCATCTTGTAGTCACAGAATTGCTCCATGACGTACAACTCGTTGCCAGCGCCCGAGGGCCCAAAAATGGCCTCGAGTGTAGCGCATATGTCTTTGCCGCTGTCAAACGACATATATGAATCCACAATGGAATCGACAAGAACACTCAGCAGGGCGGCATTGAAGAGGGTATCCATGTACTGAAAAGCTTCCTGCTGTGTAGGATTAAGATCGCCCTCAAGCTTACCCTTAGTGGCGTCATAGCAGTACATGATCTGAAAACAATATACTGCTCTTGTGCGCCACTTTTTATATCGCACCCCCTTAAAAGTAGGCGGTTTCAAAAGAGCAGCAAAACCACTCAGAGTAAATTGCCTGTAATCAGGATTTTTGACTGGATTGTTGAATATATGAACAATTTAGTATGAGATTTAATCCAAATCAGTAGTAAATAGATCATGACGATAATTGCAAACATCAAAGTAATGTTGCGGACTAAACCAGGAGGACATAATCACATACTATACAGCGGGAGCAGAACCGAAGTGGTTGATGTTGTCACTCATGTCGTTGATGAAGAGGTTACTGAGGTCGGGGAAGAAGGCTTTCATTGAGGAAGTTGTCGCTGGCAGCAGTCACAGGAGTATGCTCCCCAAAAACCTGATCGCCCATCTCCGGTACAGGATCACGAAAGGCGGGGTTCAGAGGACTGTTGTCCCTTCTCGTGGTGCACGCCTGAAGGGGCTGGAGAAGAATTGCGTGGCGGCGCTAAGATCTGGAATCGTGCGAAACCATATGATACAACGGCGGCTAGGGTAGAGCATGTCAGGTCGGTCGTGCGAGTATAATAGTAGGCCTTTGCCCCCCAAAGCCCACGTCCAATTGAATAATATCTCAAAAAAAGTCAATAATAGCCCCACCAAGGTTTGTCTCAAAAAACGGAGTAATTAAGGCGTTCGTTAGTCCCTTTAGTATAAATAGTATATCATTACTAATGGCCCCACCTTTTGTCTCACAAAGTATGTTGGAGTACAACAGGCTACACGTTTACAATCCGCTTCTCTTCTCTCTCCTCTTCTCTCTCCTTCAACTAAGCACAAATATTATATTTCAGTCCTTATAGCCTGCTTATATCATCTAATATTAGTACTTGCTCTAAAGTTACTCTCCACTGTGTAGTCTGAAATGTCGGGCGTGCAGCGGGCGGTGCCCTCGGTCGGCGCGCCGCTTCAACGGCGGAAGCAGTGAGAGGTTGTGTCCCCCTGACTTGCCATCAATGTGGAGCAGTGGGCTCAGCTGGCACCGGGCGGGAAGCGCGCGTGGGAGGTGGGAGGGGTTTTTGTTGGGCCAAGAAGGTGAGAAGCCAACTTGGGATCGGTCCGGACGGGGAAATATCATGTGCTCCCATACTCTGCATATAACACTAGTCCATGTTACTACAACCTCCTTCCCGGTTTATAGAGATGTCTAGAGTAACATAGTAATATGTTACAGTATAAGTTACTCCCCACTATGACCAGCCTTGGCCTCTCCCAGTACTCCACCATGTATAGCTGCTAAGCCTGCCACGTAGGCATAAAATATGATGTGGCACCAATAAACTAAGCACCTATGCATTGAAGACTTGAGTTACTAAGCCATTTAATGCACTTAGCACCTCATCTAAGAGCATGGTTAATAGTATAGCCAGCTGCTGGCTATAAGCCAGTGCCATGTCATCTATAGCCCATCTTATAGTCAACATGTACAATAGTAGATCAAAAGGGTGTACTACTTTTTTATTATGTGGCCCACCTTTCATTCTCACAAAGTGCCTAGGAGCATGTGCTAGAGCTGGCTCTTCACGAAGAGCCCGCTTACCTTCTCTCTCCTCTTCTCTTTCCTCCAACTAAGCAGAAATATACTAGTTTATTCCTTATAGCCCGCTGACTCAACTCTATTGTACTTGCTCTAAGCACATCTAAGCACTTACTAGCACCCCCTTGACCGTGGACCTTGATGGTGTACGTCACCTTGTGTCTCATAATTTTCCACGTCATCATCTGAGTCCTAGAAGATCTGACCCACATCATCATTAGCATGCAGCCGCCTTGATAGACATCGTGCGCAGAAGGAGTAGAGGCGACTGGGGACGCACCACCACCATGTCATGGGCACTTCGTACGTGCTTGTGTACATGCAGCGTGCATGTTTCTCCATCGGTGCCAGCTCTAAGGCCGAGGCTGCGGTCGTCTTCGTCTCCGACTAGTAGTTGAGCAATGACGGCAAAGAAGTGCTGCAAGAGATGCGTATGCACCGTTGCATGCGAGCTTTGCCGTAGCACGACGAACTGGACGTCGCCGCGGATGGTGCATGCCTCCATGTAGCCGAGTGTGTGCACATGCATGTGTTATTCACGTGCATTCTGCGGCCGAGCGTGTGTGCATGCACGTGTTGTGTACGTGCGTTGTGTGCTCCATGTTGTGCGCGTATGTGCATGAGTTGGATCGGATGGAGTTAGTGCATTGGCTTGTGTACATGCGTGGCTACATGTGTCATGTACATGTGTGGCTTGTTGCGTGGTTATCAATAATTCAATATAAACTACTCCATCCATTCCTAAATATAAGTCTTTGTAGCCATTTCCAATAGACTACAACATACAGATGTATGTAGACATATTTTAGAGTGTAGATTCACTAATTTTGTTTCATATGTAGTCCCTTATTAAAATCTCTAAAAAGACTTATATTTGGGAATGGAGGGAGTATAAAACATCTTCAACTTAGCATCCTGATGTACTGTTTCTAGTGGTTAGTGAAAAGTTCATGTTCTTTTATTTGTTTATAGGTGGGCAGGCGGCAAAAAATAGGGGAAGACGCACAAGGTTCCTTGCAGACGCTCCACCACGAGGTTCCTTGCTCCTTCTCGGTCGTCAGGAATCTATGCGCTTCAACTCTTTTCTTTTACGTGATCTTTGTTCATCCTTTTCCCAACACGCGAGACATCTAGCATCGAGGTGCAAGTGTCATGCAAGAAAATGGAGATAAGCAGATAAGCAGTGCGTAAGTGAGTCCTGCACTTCGATGGCACCTACACAATATTTTTTCTCCTCGATGGCACGTGAATAGTGCACGTACACAACAATGGAGCACGGGATGGTAGCAATGACATGGCGGCCCTTTTTTGGAGAGAGTACGAACTAAATAACTTTGTTGTGTCCCGTCAACTCGCAGAACGAAGAGAAGCTTGATTACGCCTTCTCCCTCGCCAACGCGTGCACGATGGCTCGCGACACGAGGAGAAACTTTTGCTTACAAATGGTGGACGTGCAATAGTTCATTTGGTGTCAGATTTCCAGAAGTACTACTGTAGAACCATCGACTTCCGAAAGAGGCGAAGAGCCAAGCGCAACGTCACCTACTAACCTTAGGCTAGGCGTAGTGGGAGTAACATAAGTAGGGGTACCTCCTTTTTATGCAGCGAGCCAAATCCCTAGTTTCCCCTTCCTCATCCCCCACGCCAGCCGCCCTGGGCTCCCTGCCGCTCCCGCACCTGCTGGCCTGCCGCCCCATGCCGCCTTCTCCCACGCGCCTGAACCTTCCTATGACCAGGTGATCTCTCTGCTCGAACCCTCATCATCACGGAGGGAGCCGGGCAGATCTCGGGGAAGACAGGGCTCAACCTACTATAGAGGAGCGATGCCTTGTACTGGAAGACCATGCTGGCTGTGGCGAAGCACTCCCTGAAGGTGCTGCTGCTCGTGATGTCCAAGCCCATCTCCGTTTCCACCTACCTTGCCTAGAAGCTTTCAGTGTTGGGTTCCTGGTGAGCGGCGTCATTAGTTCAAGCACCAACCACTTTGTAATCCACATGCAGCTTCTAGGTTCAGGCTTTGGGTAAGATCTCTCTCCGTCGTATGGTCTCGCTCCTCCCCTCTCTGTCTGAAGTGTGTATCCCCATGGATTTAACCTTTTGGGATTTTGATGCGTGGATTTGATTCAATGGACTACTCCCTATTTACTACAGGATGAAGGAACATAGCACATCGTTGCTGAATTTGGAGTTATACTCATCAACAAGGGAAGGGGAAACAAGCAGTAAGCATAACACAAAGTTGTTAAATTTGGAGTTATACCACATCTCACATATATAGGTCCGTCTTATTATGTACGTTTACATACATATGCATCTGGAAATCCAAGCTAATTCATAAACTTCAAAGCTGGTGAGGTACGGGAAGTTTGTATGTCCCCATGGTCTGTAGTGAAAGGATTAGGATGTCCTTCTATTGGTTAGTAAATAGTGAAATGATTATTATATCTACTTCTGTTGAGTTTTTGCAAAACACTTATGTTTGTGTAGATAAACTCATGAGATGCTCTCTGGCTAGTTATGCGGTTATGCACGTAATTGATGGTTTTGTCAGATTGCTTCCTTTTTATGTTTTCTTCTTCTCCAGGTAAACTAGACAACCATTTCCTTGGCTAGTTTCTTTATCACTTGTAACCATGAAGAAATGATAAGGAATTTTCAGCATGAGTTAAGATAAGGACCATAATTTCACCTGGTAGGAAAAATATATGAACCATGGATTTCTGTTCCATGGCCAGCAAAGTATTAGTTGGTAGGCATATAGCATGCTCATTTTCTGTTGTAACTGCTTTGAACAAGTGTCTTCACAATGATTAAATTAAAGGTTGCCTTAGACGTCTCTTAACCTTCCTGGGTCACATCTTTTAGATGAAATATTACGATTCTCAAGATAATTTTTTTTATCATTTGTTTAGTTTTTGTGTGGTAAAGTTCAACCGCTCAGAAATTAGTTGTTTGTTCCCGTGCTTCTGCTGAAGTTTGATATCATTTTTTTAAAATCTTGGTCTAACAATGTTGTCTTGCTTGCTAATCAGGTACCAACAGCTGGGACAACTTTGAGATGTGGGTGCACAAGAGGGTGATCGACCTTGTCAGCTCCTTGGACGTTCTCAAGCAGATCACCATTGAGAGGTTGAGATGACCATTAACAACAAGTAACTGTTGTGAACGTAGCCAAGGACATGCAGCTGTTGGTGATGGGCTCTGTTAGGATGCCCACGTAGGTGCTCAACATCACCACCGGGAAGTCCCCCTGTGGCGCAAGGTGAGCTGGAAGTGGTGGTGCACCGCCTTGCTTATGGCGCCAATGAGATGGCGGGGTTGTTGCCCCGTGACGTCGGCATCGGCTCCCACGACTCCATCACTAGCTACGACTATGTGGGTGAGTCACTGGTCTCTCCTTCCTCCTCTATCTGCTCTGGCACATCTAGCCTTTGAGCTCAGTGATTTACTGTCAAGTGATTCTTTTTCATGTCTCTTGGAATATGATAACAAACACCGATGTAAAGATGAAATATTTGTCATGTTAAATAGGTCGTTGTTACTCATCGAAAAAGGTTGGCGTTTAAGAACTTGTTACTTTGTTGGATATTGATTGTATGCCACTACACCCGCAGAAATTTCCCTGAATCTCTCAGATGAAAAAATATCATGAATAAATACTACAGTAGCTTATTGGAAGAAAAATATTGTGGATTTGGCCTTGCTTTTTGTGCAACAATGTAACACATTTTTTGGACATCGGGCACTATATGTGTTCATCTCCGTATTGACCTGCTTCACATTTGTGACTGAACTAATTGTGCTCATATCTATTGATGCCCATATCTTTGTTCCAATTAGTTCAGTGGTAGAAGGTCAACATGATACCTGAAAAAAATGGTCAATATGATAGGCGGCAAAAGCTCTTCTTTCTCTCTTGCGATCTTTGCCTGAATAGGTGCTTGATTAGCTTGCGAATAATTACCCGTCAGCAGGTGCTTAAAATATCACGTATTGTTCAATCATGCCAAACAAGTGCTTTTGAACAATTAAAGGAACATGAAAAACAAGACAATCATTTATCTAACTTATTAATTAGGTAACACGGTACCATTTTGCTCTAAGGATTTTCACCATCAATTTTCAGGTCGACGTGGTGAGCTTTATTTGTGCAGAGAAATCTGCAGCATGCAGATTCTCCTTATCAACCCCATCAGTAGTTTCACCAAACAACAATGCAGACTTGAATCCAACTGAGTCAATTAAATGTGTGGTTCGAACCATGTATGGCTACCAGGTCGTGGAATCAGATAAAACAGAGTACATTTCCATTGCTCTTTCTATAAAGAGGGGGAGAAGGAATGCTTGCCTAGCTCTATACTCTAGAGAAGCTAACTGACCTGAAAGTCAATTTCACCAATAAGGTTAATTTTGAGTGCCTTTAGTAGGACTAAGCCTGGGAGGCATCCGAGAATGCAGGCCTTCATGATCTTCATGTGTCAGGTCATCGGTGTTTGTTCATCTAGAGACAACCGTATTACAAGGCTCCCAATAGCATTCCATTTCACTTCTCTGCGAAATACGTGTAATTTCATTCCAGTCCTTCCTCTTAGAAAAATATGGTGAACAAAAATGTTGCATTTCTACTACACACCAACGATGTCCTGGAGCTGGGTGGTGCAGCTCTAGAACTCTGGTCAAACTGGCTGAGAAAATAGGACAAATAGTAAGCTGCAGCCCAAATGAATTTTCGCACTAAAATTGTCATCTTCTGTTCCCGTTGAAGCACTCACAACTCTCTGCAAAACTGAGCCACTCTTCTTGTTGAAGGGGGAGCCCCTCATCTTTTGCATCTTCTCTTTTTCTCTGGAGAAGCGCCAGAACTGTCATCATTAGGCTTTGAATATTTCTTCCGTCAGTTCATGCCTCATGCTTTCCCTCTCAGTTGGCGCCTTACTAGAATTGTAGAATTCTCACAAATACAAGAGTCTACATTTAATCTCTGTGCTCTGAGAACAAGAACTTCAGCTTATTTAACCCTGCTATGGAATAAATAGCTCCAGGATCACAATTAGACTTTTCTTTTTCTTTATATGTTCAGGGCAGTTGTGCACAAGGATTCCTCATTCCGGCTACTCGGGGCACTTGTGAACGTATTGGATTACTGGTGCGTTATGCAAACAGCGATGATCTGCTACTCCTATAGATGAGTAAGGTATTTATACTGTATTTATTTCTTGCGATTAAATCTATACATCCAGCAGTATATATTTTAAGTTCATTCTTATGACCCAACTTCAGATAGGCTAGTCTTCCGTACGCACTCCAGTTTTTATGCCTATGCCAATTGAGTAATCTATCTTATTTATTTTTAAAGAGAAGAAACATATGGTTTTGCTGACCTGTCAGCTCCTTATGGAGATGGTGGGCCAGTTGGGGTAATCTTAGCTGAGGATTAGTGTTTGTGTTAACACATCGTTGTTGACTTCTCTATATTTATTATTATATGTATTTTTGAGAATGAGATGCTCCTCTGTGTTGGCGTTTTGGTACTGTTGTCCAGTTCTGCGCAATAGCAGCTCAATATGCTTTTGGTGCATTGGGTTTGGCTTGGACACTTGGGTAACTGCTAATGCTTACCTACTCCTAGTCCATGTTATAGCTGCTCTTACCTAGTTTCACATATGACACTTTATGTAGTTCACATTGTTATTTTAATGGTTGCATGTTCTGATTGTATGCCTTTGGTGATATTTTTTCTAGTCTTTGGTATGAAGCTAGCTAAGCGCTTCTATTATTTATAGAGACTACTGTGTAAGCAGTCAACACAATTTACATGTAAATATTTTAAGATATAGTATGAAGCTAGCTAAGCGCTTCTATTATTTCTAGTAGCAACATGTGATTGACTAAACAAAAAAAAGGATTGCACTGACATATGGAATGTTTGCAAATTTTAAAGAAAATGCAGTTTCTGATAGTGTATTATAACTGAGACATGTTTAACTTTTGTAGGAAGCAAACAAAAGGACTGCACCCACAAGGAACCGTGAGGCCAGCGCTCCGCGTCAACTGCATGTTTTAGCTTTCATTGTGTACAAATAACATCTCAGACTTGTATCTTTTAGCTATCTTTTTCTGAACATGATGCATGGTGTCTTGGTGGATATCTTTAGAACAGACTGAAGTATATGTATGTGACGATTAGTTAATGAAACAAAAATGTTTGGTGCACCTGATGTGAATCTGTGATGTATGGTGTCTTGGTGATTTCATTATATGTATGTTATAATCAGTACCATAAGTTAACTAAAGTTGTGGTTGGCTAAAGAAAATGTTGATGAACTGTTGGTCGGCAAAACAAAACACCATCTGATTGTTGGTCGGCAAAGGCTCATGAGAGGGCCAACAGAAAGTCGCTCGGTAAAACAAACACCGTCAAACAGTCGGTCGGGAAAAGCTGCTAACAGAAAGTTGGTCGGCAAAAAATACTATCAGCCAGTCAGTCAGGAAAGTTTTTCAATAGCTGTCGAACTGTCGGTCGGCAAAGATAAGTCGGTCGGGAAAGGGTTTTCCCGTCTAGACTTTCTCCAACAGACTGTGTCGGTTAGGAATACTCTTTCCCAATAGACTGTTTGTCGGCAGAAGTTGTTTTCCCGACCAACCTGGTTGTTGGAAATGCAGTGTCATGGTGTAGTGCCCACCTTTCATTCTCACAAAGTGCCTAGGAGCACGTGCTAGAGCTGGCTCTTCACGAAGAGCCCGCTTACCTTCTCTCTCCTCTTCTCTTTCCTCCAACTAAGCAGAAA
Source organism: Triticum dicoccoides (assembly GCF_002162155.2). Lineage (NCBI taxonomy): Eukaryota > Viridiplantae > Streptophyta > Magnoliopsida > Poales > Poaceae > Triticum > Triticum dicoccoides. Next base: position 270,633,990 of record NC_041387.1, read on the forward strand.
TATACTAGTTTATTCCTTATAGCCCGCTGAATCAACTCTATTGTACTTGCTCTAAGCACATCTAAGAGCTTACTAGCACCCCTTGACCGTGGACCTTGACGGTGTACGTCACCTTGTGTCTCATAATTTTCCACGTCATCATCTGAGTCCTAGAAGATCTCACCCACATCATCATTAGCATGCAGCCGCCTTGATAGACAACGTGCGCAGAAGGAGTAGAGGCGACTGGGGACGCACCACCACCATGTCGTGGGCACTCCGTATGTTCTCGTGTATGTGCAGCGTGCGTGTTTTCCATTGGTGCTAGCTCTAAGGCCAAGGCTGCGGTCGTCTTCGTCTCCGACTAGTAGTTGAGCAACGATGGCAAAGAGGTGCTACAAGAGATGCGTATGCGCCATTGCGTGCGAGCTTTGCCATAGCACGACGAACTGGACGTCACCGTGGATGGCGCACGCCTCCATGCAGCCGAGTGTGTGCGCATGCATGTGTTATTCACGTGCATTCTGCGGCCGAGCGTGTGTGCATGCACGTGTTGTGTACATGCGTTGTGTGCTCCATGTTGTGTGCGTATGTGCATGAGTTGGATCAGATGGAGTTAGTGTGTTGGCTTGTGTACATGCGTGGCTGCATGCGTCCTGTACATGCGTGGTTTGTTGCATGGTTATCAATAATTCAATATAAAACTACTCCCTCCGTTCCTAAATATAAGTCTTTGTAGCCATTTCAAATAGACTACAAAATACAGATGTATGTAGACATATTTTAGAGTGTAGATTCACTAATTTTGTTTCATATGTAGTCCCTTATTAAAATCTCTAAAAAGACTTATATTTGGGAATGGAGGGAGTATAAAACATCTTCAACTTAGCATCCTGATGTACCTTTTCTAGTGGTTAGCAAAAAGTTCATGTTCTTTTATTTGTTTATAGGTGGGCAGGCGGCAAAAAACAGGGGAAGACATGCAAGGTTCCTTGCAGACGCTCCACCGTGAGGTTCCTTGCTCCTTCTCGGTCGTCGGGAATCTATGCTCTTCAACTCTTTTCTTTTACGTGAGCTTTGTTCATCCTTTTCCTAACACGCGAGACATCTAGCATCAAGGTGCACGTGCCATGCAAGAAAATGGATATAAGCAGATAAGCAGTGCGTTAGTGAGACGTGCACTTCGATGGCACCTACGCAATATTTTTTTCCTCGATGGCATGTGAATAGTGCACGTACACAACAACGGAGCACGGGATGGTAGCAATGACATGTCAGCCCTTTTTTGGAGAGAGTACATACTAAATAACTTTGTTGTGTCCCGTCAACTCGCAGAACGATGAGAAGCTTGATTACGCCTTCTCCCTCGCCAACGCGTGCGCGGTGGCTCGCGGCACGAGGAGAAACTTTTGCTTACAGGCGGTGGACATGCAGCAGTTCATTTGGTGTCAGATTGCCAGAAGTACTACTGTAGAACCATCGACTTCTGGAAGAGGCGAAGAGCCAAGCGCAACGTCACCTACTAACCTTAGGCTACGCGTAGTGGGAGTAACATAAGTAGGGGTACCTCCTTTTTTTTATTCTAGAAATAACCAAACATGAATATCGAGGTGCTGGTTACGTAGAATAAATTTCTTGGAGTCCGTGCTCAGCCCTCCTCTATCTCTCTTCTCAGTCAGCCAGCGGACGCGCGGAGCCCATTGTCTGTTTACTTAGATGCGGTCCCACATGTCAGTGAAAACGCAAGAGGACACACTGAACCTGCACATCGTTCACCTCGACGTCCTGGTGACGAAAAACAAATCCAATAAAGATCTTCGGTGGCCGCTTTTGGAGTTACTCAAGAGTAGTAAGATTCTATTTAGAGTTTAACCCAAGATGCACATCACGTGGCTTCAACTACAACTTGCATGACACGGCCTGGATGCTGGATGTCCCACGTGTTGGCAAAAGGAGGAAGAACCCAACCAAATCTTCGGTTGTGCTCTCGGATTAGACTAGTTGTGCTAACTTAAAAAAACTTATTGTGTACTCCCTCCATTCCAAAATACTTGACTTCCATTTGTCCAAAAATGGATGTACCTATATACAAAAACATGTCTAGATACATCTATATTTTGACAAATAGAAGGCATGTATTGTGGAATGGAGGGAGTAGAATGGATGCAAGTTTTGGTATTGGAAAGAAGAGTACATCGATATATTGATAGACTGCAATTTAGTAGATGTTCTAGCACTTTTATCTAGCATAGATGCTAGAGATGGGACTAGTGCACTTGTTGATACTCCTACTAGAATAGAGGCTAGACATGAGACTAAATGCGAGGAAGCAACGTCTACTTCTTTACACTCGAAGAAGAAAGAAGCACGCAAGATCGAGCCTCCGCAGATCAACAATGAATGCATCGAGAAGGCACTAATCCAACTTACAGGAGTAGTTATGGAAGTTGGATATCTTCTAGAGTAGTAAAATGTATTCTTGTGGTTCTTGTTCTCTTTGATCTTGCTTTTCTAGTCAAAATTATCGTTGGAGTTCGTGCAAAACGGAGGTCCATTTGGGGTCGTGCGGTGGAGTTGGCATTACAAGTAGGACCGTAGTTGAGGAAACCGGCTATCGGCAAACCCCCACCTCGCCCACCGCGCGATGGCTGAAGTTAGAGAAACGACGAGGTTGAAGAGATTGCTCTAGCACGGACTCCAAGAAATAATATGGTGTCAGATGGATGTCGTGGTGGTGGCGTGTGTCATACTCCTGGACATGAATGCTTGTTCTGGCCCATGCCACCCTACTACTCCTACTACTTACTATATAGTACTAGTATCGAGGATTCGAGGTGCTGGTTACGTACAACGAACACATTAACATATGGCTACAGTAAAAACAGTCGCCCGACGCGCGAAGCATGTGAAGCTAGTACAAATAGTGTACTACTATTGTTGATTGGCCTCATCCGATAACCTGTTGCAATGCACGTACAATTATGTATTTGGAAAATATTTTTTTGCCTCGTCGCACCACTCACTCAGAGAAGCGACTCAAAAGCATTCATAAATTTAGTGAGTTTATCACAGGCATATCATTTTATTACATACAAACCCACATCGGCAACAAGGATACATTATAAATACTAAAGTTTTCATCACACAACAAATAAAAAGCAATGAAATGAACATCAACTCAACCAATCCTCGGCGTTGGAAACGCTTCCTTTGAACCACAAGTGATTCTCTGGGACGGGCCATCTATTGTCGATCTCGAAACCAACGCATGACTGATCATCCAGGCTGAAGCAGCCTACTATATCAGTACTAGGGTAGGGAGCCACCCAAATGTCCGAGGTATAGACACAGTTGCTTCTCATAAATGGTACTAGTAACATTGTGTCAACAGCAGTTGGATCGCCTTTCACCATCATCGGATAGTTTTTTCTAAGGAAGAGCGAGTTTTCTCCAAGACTATCAATTCTGTACCAGGGAGAAGGTGTTGGCGCTAGCACACTAGTATCCATCCCGAATACCATGCAATGGGTGTTGGAAGTTGGAATAGGTCTGGAGAGTGCGACCATGGGAGACAACACGTGCTCCCTCGGTAGTAACAAACTCAATGCGCTGTATACGGACAAGAAGAGGTGATCCATCAGAATTAGTTGCCAGGTGCCACTAAGTATATACATTCTGCTCATCCTCATGCTCGTGATCATCACCATCGTCATCTCCCCCTTGGTTATAAAATTTTTCAAGTATAGGTGGTGGAATGTTCATAGGACCTTGTAAACACAAGAAGAAGGTTAATTAGTAAAGGGAAACTTGCTAACCCGCATGCATGTGGATGAAACAATTATAATTACGGTGGAAGACAAACGTACCGAAACTACGAGGATCCCATGCAAAAACAGTGCCATGAGCGGTGGAAGCAAACAAAAGACCCTCGTATTGAATTGCATCACAGTACACATCCGTGTATAGAAACTGATTTTTGAGCAATATCCATCGAGTCGAACCACAAAGGACGGCAACAAGCTTGTCAAAGATAGGTACAACTTCATAGTTCTTGTAATTCCAAGAGCGGTTGGGAACTTGAAAAATTGCTATCTTCCATAGAAGACAATCACCATGACCGTATTTGAACGTGTGTAGAATACTCATGTGCTCAACCTCTGGGCAGTCTGCTGAGATTTTTCAAAGTGGAACCCAGTGATGAGTGTACACATTCACAAGTTCCCACTCGTAGTTGTAACCAATATAAACAACCCAATCTCCATTTGTGCCTGCCCAATCCTTGCCCTCATGCGATGGCATTTTAACATCATACGTATCATTATCAAGTGGCATCAACTTGCACAAGGCAAGGCCTCCGTCGTCCCCGCGCCAGTAGTCATGAGGGTCACGACGAAGAAGATAGGGGAGATCAAACCTCTCCTTGACCCTTGGGTTCCTTGTAATGATGTTATTAGTTGAGTCGAGAATGGTCTTGAATGAACCTACCATGCTAGCCGAGGTGATGACGTCGCAACGATCAATGAGTTCCTCCACCACGTCATCTTTCCGATCGGGGCAAGAATAACGGGGTCGATTTTGGCCTGTTCCCTCCATGGAGAAGACGATCGAACAATGGCAGAAGGAAGGGTGAAGGGCTGAAGGAAAATGGAGGAGCAAGAGGAAGAGCGTGCGACAGCAGTTCCAAATCGAGAGGGAAAGGCGAAGAGTCGGTGGACGGTTGCCAGTTTGCCACGGTACACGAAGAGGCGCCCCGGCCTACACGTCCATTCAGAAATACTAGTAGAAAAGGACTCGTCGTCGTCTCACTGATATGTTGGAACGGGACCACATGTCAACGAAACATGGTGTGTAATTTCTCGTGCAAAATGCGATCTGGCCGCGTTGGCCTGAGGTGCCGCATTAGTTTTTTTTTGAAAGTTTGCCGCATTAGCTATCGACCTTTATTTTCTTAACATGCAATCTGAATGGATAGCTCCTGTGGTCATCACACATGAGCGGATATAGTGATGGTTGATTCGCCCGAGCAACTTATTACTGTGGGAATATGGGAGTACCAGCGGATTCAAGGAACAGAGAAATGATGGTTGCTTTGTCCGAGAAACTTACTATGGCGAAGGTGGGGCTCTGTGATTTGACTGCTCACTAGTCATTACTATGCAGCCCAAGGACTGGGGTGAATCTTTCCATGAAGTTGTGTTGTGCACTCAATATTGCTGCATGGCAGGTGGAGCCAGATGAAGGATGTCCAACATGTCGGCGAAACGAAGTTGAATTGTTTCTGGCATTGCTATCAATCCTTCAGGATTTGTTTATATGTACGCATAATTTTAATGAAATTGTACTGTGATGCTATGAAGGTTTCAACTTTGGTTCCTGCAGGAAAAAAAGGCTTCAACTTAGGATTCATGTGTCTTGCCTCGAGATTATCTCGTTACAACATTCCATCAAGTACAAATGAAACTACCATGGCTAATGCATCTCAATGGTTCGCAGATCAGCGCTAATATTCACATCACAACTAAAGACAAAGTTGTGAGAAGGTGTACAAATAAAGAAAAAAATATAATTGATCGATGTTGTTCGTAGGCATGGCTCCATTTCCTTGGCATAGTGTTCATTGCTTGGTAGCTAGTTTCACCAAGCTCCGTAGCCAAGAAAGAGGTGTATGAAGGACACCACAATCCGATCATTTTGTGCAGCTCCACTAAAATCGAGCGGACCATCCCTGTTTGCAAAGATATCCAGTCAGTGTGATTACAATAATAGTGGAACTAGATGATAAAACATAACACACATAAATAGAAGCCAATCACCTCTACGATCTCTCTTTAGGACTAAATTCTTGTTGGAGAAGATTAGGCACAGAGTTGGATGAGGAGGATAGCAAAACCAATCTCCCTTTCCGCAGTCCCACAAAAATGTAAAAACGTTTCCCATGTGACATTTTGAAGGAACTGCACAAAACACTCTTTAGAAAAAAGTGATTTGTGCAGCTCACCAAAAGGTCGCAATAGCAACGAGGTGAAAATGGATAGCCCTGTTTGCAAAAGGAGGTCGAAAGGAAACAATTAGTGCCCAATAACATGAGTTGAAGACACATACGCCGACAAAAAAGAAGCATGTTCCATGTAATAAGGGAAAGATAGCACATGGTGGTTTATCAAAAATGGTTTGAGGACGAGATTGCAAGATGGAAAGTACGCCGACCGAGATACAATTTAAGCAAACCACTAAGAAGATCCACATGCAGCAACGTGGGAAGATGGGCAGTGGAGCAAGGCCAGAGGAAGCTGTACCTGAGGGTCATCGGGATGTTACTAGGAGGGCGCCGACGACCGGGATCTGCCCATACTGTGGCAGCGAGCAAGTGGCGAAGGCCCTACCGCGCCGGAGCTTGGTCAGAGAGAACGGCGGGTACCGCAGATCGGGACGTGCTGCCTCAACGCCGTCGAACGGAGAGACGATGCACATCCTCCCTTTCCGCCGGTGGACGCGATGCGGCCGGATCACTGACCAACGCTGGGAGAAAGGCCTCGGCTGCCTTGTGTGAGATGGTGTGACGAGAGACAAACCCATTTTTCCATTTTCGCCACGGCAATCATTTTATATTCTATACGTGCCATTGATGAATATATAACTTTATTTAATGCTAATGCGTCAAGTCGAACTTTGTTCCATCTAGGTGTGGTACCTGACCCTCCTTTGAGTAAACAACCGCTACACGCGTCAAATTATCACGTGGGCTTCCTTTTCGTACAGATAGAAACTCCACCGTGTACCCGCGCGGGTGTGGTCGGGAATGAGATGTGAGTACGTGCGTCCTGCGTGCACTTCTTCTTTAGATGCAGGTACGTACGTGGGTAGGTGTGAGAGAGATGGTTTGTGCAAAATAGAGGCAATGTGTTGATGATATCTCAAACAAAAAAATGTCACATATGCAATGTGTGTGAAACGGAGTCATGGACGTGAGATATCGATAGAATTAAAAACAGGGATGAAGTGTGTGGTTGCGCGATCGATAAAGAGTACCATCGAATTTGTGTTTTCCCACGTCAAAGATAAAGGGCGGCTGGCCTACTGGAATTTGAGAGGGCAGAGGTGCAGTTTTTCTCTGTGGCATGGATATGTGTGGTGGGGGGGGGGGGCAGAGACCGATCGACTAGTATATGTGTGGGGAAGGAGAGAGACCTAGCTCTGTATTGAGGGAGATCGATCGACATCCATGGATATGTGTAGCAGAGGAATAAGGTTGGCAAAAAGACAAAGGTAGAGCATCGGAGGGTTGGTGGTGGAGTGGCGTCTCACAAATGGTGGGAGAGGCCTGCTAGACAAACGGAGGGTATGAGTGCAATATCAATAAGAAAGGGCGAGGGATGTCTGTCTGTCTATGCACGCGCGTGTGAGAGATGGGTCGGGAGGTATTCAAGGATGATGAGGGGAGAAGTTATGGTTGTGGTAAGCATACGTAACTACATAGGAAGATCAACCGTCGTGTGTCCGAGAAAGGGAGAGACATAACTAGCGAGCTAAGTGTATTGGTGCTTGGTGAAAACAAATTATAGTCGACCTGGCTATATGTAGGGAGATCAGTTCATATACACGCCTGCATGTGTTAGAAGCAAATAAGGTCCGGAGAGACAGACAAGGGGAGAGGGTGCGGCTAGGAGGTGGTGCGAGAGGCATACCATGTCGAGGGGGGAGGAGTGTGCGAGTATGATCAATGAAAAGAAGGGCGGGAGTGTGCACCTGCGTGGAATCGTATTGGACATAGGGGGGCATGGACGGTGAGAAGAGAAGAGGGGAAGTATATATGTCTTTGTTGTAGGCACACTTGGCTAGAGAGGTATATCGACCGGTGTGTGCCAGAAAGAAGGAGCCGGGGGCCTACACACACCGCGGGTGGATTACCTAAACAGAAATAATGAACATGCGCGATGGAGGGGATGCTAAGGGTGGGTGAGAGGGGGGCGGGCTTGTGCATGCATGATAGAAAGTTAGCGCTAGCTAGCTACAAATAGAAGAGGATCGTTAAGGTGTAAAAGACGAACAAATATCATAATTCATTATAAAAAAGTGGATACGGATACTTGAAGAAGATATCATAATGTAGAGCATTGATTATAATTTGGGCTAATGTGTGGCTTTTGCAGCTCAGGTCTAAATACTTTCATAATGTAGGGGGCGGGGCACTATACTTTGTGTGATAAACACGGTGTACGTATGGAACATGGTTTAGATTATGAATATATAGTTAGTACATCAAATGTACTATTATTTGGAATCAGCATCAAGTGTATTCAAAAAATAGAATTCGAGTTCATGTAGTACACATAGTTCATATCTATCTCTACAGTAATCATGTGGTGTGCTATTGAGGTAATACACGAATGATGGTTGAAGTTGGCAACAATCATGATTGTAGATTCTTATTGAAATAGAGAAACAAATTCAAATTTAGTTTGAATTGCAGCGGTAGTATAGACATTTTGAATGTACTAAAATGTTGGTATGAGTAGGTTACATGCATTATACAACAAGCGAAAAAATTTAATCGTACATAACATGGATTCATACTCCCTCCTTCCATCTATATAGGGCGTAATGAGATTTTTAAGACCTCCTTTGACTATTGACAAGATTAATAGTACATGACATGCACAATGTGAAAATTATATCATTGAAAGAACCTTTCAGAGACGAATTTAACGGTGTGCTTTGTGTAAGTTGCATGTCATATATTATTGCTCTAATATTTGGTCAAAGTTAGCATCGAAAAACGCATTAGGCCCTATATAGATGGAAGGAGGGAGTATCTTTGAATAGCATTTGTATAGTAAAACGGGGCAAGACTCTCTCTTTGTGTGGTGTGAATAGTTTTATTTTTTTCATTTTCTTTTTGGTTGAGGGAAGTGCAAATTGATTTGGTACCTACAAGGACAATATTACTACATGTTAGGCTTGTCCCTAAAATTCAACCCGCGTCTTTTTATATCCCGAAAATTCAGATATCGTGCTCCCAAAACTAGCGCCTTCACAATCCGCGCCTTGCTATCCCGAAATTACAACGCGCGCGAAAACTCCCTCTGGCTGCCAAATCCCGACACGCGAAATCACCCTTCTAACCCTAAGCCGACAGGGCCGCTAGTTCAAATCGGTGGGGGGTACTTTTGTAACACACCCTACATTTTGGACAATTGCGTCCCTAAGTCATGCTTCACCCCTCCCATCGCCCCCTTTTCTCCATTCGAAATCCCAGGCTGCCATAACCTCTCCGCTCCAGCCGCGAAACCCCACCCTCCTCCGTCCGCCACCTCACCGCTGCCCAGCCGGAGCCTCTTCCCCGACGACGTCGTCCACCGCAACAGCTCGACATCCCTCGTCCACCTCCCCGGATGAGGATTCGTCGTCCATCTCGTCGCCCCGCTGGTTCAGCCGCCCCGTCCTCCACCTCCAAGGAGCTGCTCCGACGATCGCCTCGTCTATCGTGGTTGCTCCATCCCCATAGTGCCGCCTTAACCTGCTCCATCGGAACTACAACATCCTCACCGACTCCTCGGACAAAGCCGAGGCCTACTCGGCGCCACCAAAGAGGTTGTACACTCATCGCATCGCACCTTCTCCTTAACTCGACCTCCCGGCGCCGACGGTGCTCCATCCCGCACCCCCATGGAGCGGCTACCTTGAAGCCGGCACTGCGGGCGACATTTCCACGGTGGCTCTCCCCCAGTGCGAGGCCCCTTCAGCGGCAGCGTCCATAGCAGCCGGATCTTCTGCTGCCGCTCCGGCTCTCGCTCGTTCGCTCGCACTGCTGCTACTGCTCCTGCTATCGCTCGATCGCCCACTCGCCCAGCTGCTGCTGCTGCTCTCCCCCTCGCTCGTGCTACTTCTCTGCTCCGATTTAGCCACACTTCAGTCGACTTAATCAACTTTTGTGTCAGTCGATTTTCAGGGGTTGGGGGGGCTCGCCGGAGTTAAGGAAGAACCACCCGCAGCAGGGACGGGGGCTCGCCCGAGAGGTACCCCACTATCTATCATAGGGTTCAGGGTGGGGGGCGGGGGCCTAGAGGGATGGCCGAGGCGGCGGTGGGGAGTTGTTTCGGGGCAGCGAGGCGGCGCTGGGGCCGGCGGCGAGGCCGGTGGTGGCCGGCGGCTCAGGGGGGGTGCAGGTTGAAGATGAACTGTAGGCCCTCCCTAAACTACATGTCAAGTGCCTCTATGCTACCATTGCGTTCAGTTTCGACAGTGCTACGTTTTGAGCTTGCATTGGTTTTCCTTGAAGAGGAAAGGGTGATGCAGCAATAGTAGCGTAAGTATTTCCCTCGGTTTTTGAGAACCAAGGTATCAATCCAGTAGGAGGCTCCTCAAAAGTCCCACGCACCTACACAAACAAACAAAGAAGTCACAGCCAACGCAATAAAGGGGTTGTCAATCCCTTCACGGCCACTTGCAAAAGTGAGATCTCATAGAGATAGTCTGATAAGAGAAATATATTTTTGGTATTTTATAATATAGATGCAAAAAGTAAAGATGCAAATAAAAGAAGATTGGAAGAAAATATGATAAGAGATAGACCCGGGGGCCATAGGTTTCACTAGAGGCTTCTCTCAAGATAGCATAAGTATTATGGTGGGTGAACAAATTATTGTCGAGCAATTGATAGAAAAGCGAATAATTATGAGATTATCTAGGCATGATCATGTATATAGGCATCACGTGCGCAACAAGTAGACCGACTCCTGCCTGCATCTACTACTATTACTACACACATCGACCGACTCCTGCCTTCATCTAGAGTATTAAGTCCATCAAGAATAGAGTAACGCATTAAGCAAGATGACATGATGTAGAGGGATAAACTCATGCAATATGATATAAAGCCCATCTTTTTATCCTCGATGGCAGCAATACAATACGCGCCTTGCAACCCTTTCTGTCACTGGGAAGGACACCGCAAGATTGAACCCAAAGCTAAGCACTTCTCCCATGGCAAGAAAGATCAATCTAGTAGGCGAAACCAAACTGATAATTCCAAGAGACTTGCAAAAATAACTCAATCAAACATAAAAGAATTCAGAGGAGATTCAAATATTTCTCATAGATAAACTTGATCATAAACCCACAATTCATCGGATCTCGACAAACACACAGCAAAAAGAGTTTACATCGAATAGATCTCCATAAGAGAGGGGGAGAACATTGTATTGAGATCCAAAAAGAGAGAAGAAGCCATATAGCTAATAACTATGGACACGTAGGTCTGTGGTAAACTACTCACAACTCATCGGAGGGGCTATGATGTTGATGTAGAAGCCCTCCATGGTCGATTCCCCCTCCGGCAGAGCGCCGGCGAAGGCTCCAAGATGAGATCTGCGGATACAGAAGGTTATGGCGGTGGAAATTGTGTTTCGTTGGCTCCCTAGATGTTTTCAGGGTATGTAGGCTTATATAGGAGGAAGAAGTACGTCAGTGGCCGCCCGAGGGGCCCACGAGACAAGGGGCCGTGCCCTGTAAGGGGGGGGCACCCTACCCTCTCGTGGCCGCCTCGGCTGATTCTTGACTTGCACTCCAAGTCCTCTAGATCACGTTCGTTCCAAAAAATCACGCTCCCGAAGGTCTCATTCCGTTTGGACTCCGTTTGATATTCCTTTTCTTCGAAATACTGAAATAGGCAAAAAACAGCAATACGGGCTGGGCCTCCGGTTAGTAGGTTAGTCCCAAAAATGATATAAATGTTTAAAATAAAGCCCATAAACATCCAAAAGGGCTAATAGAATAGCATGGGACAATCAAAAATTATAGATACGTTGGAGACGTATCAAGCATCCCCAAGCTTAATTCCTGCTCGTTCTCGAGTAGGTAAATGATAAAAACAGAATTTTTGATGTGGAATGCTACCTAACATAATTCTCAATGTAATTTTCTTTATTGTGGCATGAATGTTCAGATCCAAATGATTCAAAATAAAAGTTCATATTGATAAAAGAAATAGTAACACTTCAAGCATACTAATCAAAGTAATCATGTCTTCTCAAAATACCATGGCAAAAGAAAGTTCATCCCTACAAAATCATATAGTTAAGCTATGCTTCATTTTCGTCACACAAAGATGTTCCCAACTTCTATACCCCCGATGACAAGCCAAGCAATTGTTTCATACTTAAATAATCTGAAACTTTTTCAACCTTCACGCAATACATGAGCTTGAGCCATGGATATAGCACTATGGGTGGAATAGAATATGATGATGGGGATTGTGTGGAGAAGACAAAAAAAAGTAGAAAGTCTCACATTGACGAGGATAATCAACGGGCTATGGAGATGCCCATCAATTGATGTCAACATGAGGAGTAGGGATTGCCATGCAACGGATGCACTAGAGATAAGAATGGATGCTCAACAAAAGAAAACTAGTGGGTGTGCATCCAACTTGCTTGCTCAGGAAGACCTAGGGCATTTGAGGAAGCCCATTGTAGGAATATACAAGCCAAGTTCTATAATGAAAAATTCCCACTAGTATGAAAAAGACAACTTATGGGACTCACTATATGAAAACCATGGTGCTACTTTGAAGCACAATATATGAGACTCACTACATAAAGAACAAGGTGCTACTTTGAAGCACAAGTGTGGAAAAAGAGATAGTAACATTGCCCTTTTTATTTATTTTCTTTTTTTCTTTTTCTTTATTTTCTTTTTTTTTTCTTTGGCCTTTCCTTTTTTTGGCCTTTCTTCTTTTTTTCTTTATTTTCCTTTTTGGGCAATGCTCTAATAATGATGATCATCACACTTTCATTGATTACAACATCTGAATTACAACTCGAAACTAGAACAAGATATGAGTCTATATAAATGCCTCCGGCAGTGTACCGGGATGGTGCAATGAATCAAGAGTGACATGTATGAAAATTATGCAAGGTGGCTTTGCCACAAATACAATGTCAACTACATGATCATGCAATGGAAATATGACAAAAGTTAAGTATGTCATGATGATGATGAACGGAACGGTAGAAAGTTGCATGGCAATATATGTCGGAATGGCTATGGAAATGCCATGATAGGTAGGTATGGTGGCTGTTTTGAGGAAGATATAAGGAGGTTTATGTGTGATAGAGCGTATCATATCACGGGGTTTGGATGCACCGGCGAAGTTTGCACCAACTCTCAAGGTGAGAAAGGGCAATGCACGGTACCGAAGAGGCTAGTAATGGTGGAAAGGTAAAAGTGAATATAATCCATGGACTCAACATTAGTCAAAAGAACTCATATACTTATTGCAAAAATTTAGAAGTCATCAAAAATCAAGTATTACGTGCATGCTCCTAGGGGGATAGATTGGTAGGAAAAGACCATCGCTCGTCCCCGACCGCCACTCATAAGGATGCACAAGCCAGGTACACTTCATGTTTCAAATTTGTTACACAACTTTAACCATATGTTCATGCTACGGGACTTGCTAACTTCAACACAAGCATTATTTAAATTCATAATCACCCAACTAGCATGACTTTAATATCACTGCCTCCATATCTCAAAACAATTATCAAGTATCAAATTGATCATAGTCCAATTCACTTCCTATGATAGTTTTCATTATACCCAACTTGGATGCCTACCATTCTAGGACCAATTTTATAACCATAGCAAATACCATGTTGTTCTAAAAGACTCTCAAAATAATATAAGTAAAGCATGAGAGACTAGAAATTTCTACAAAAATAAGTCACCACCGTGCTCTAAAAGATATAAGTGAAGCACTAGAGCAAAAACTATCAAGCTCAAAAGATATAAGTGAAGCACATAGAGTATTCTAGCAAATTTCTAATCAAGTAAGCTTCTCCCAAAATGTGTGTACAGCAAGGATGATTGTGGTAAACTAAAAATCAAAGACTAATATAATACACGACGCTCCAAGCAAAACACATATCATGTGGCGAATAAAAATATAGCTCCAAGTAAAGTTACCAATGAACGAAGATGAAAGAGGGGATGCCTTCCCGGGGCATCCCCAGGCTTAGGCTTTTGGCTATCCTTGAATATCTTGGGGTGCCATGGGCATTCCCAAGATTAGGCTCTTGCCACTCCTTATTCCATAGTCCATAAAAGCTTTACCCAAAACTTGAAAACTTGACAACACAAAACTCAACAGGAAATCTTATAAGCTCCGTTAGTGAAAGAAAACAAAACCACCACATAAGGTAATGTAATGAAATCATTCTTTATTTATTTTGGTGTTAAACCTACTGTATTCCAACTTCTCTATGGTTTATAAACTATTTTACTAGCCATAGATGCATCAAAATAAGCAAACAACACACAAAAACAGAATCTTTCAAAAACAGAACAGTCTGTAACAATCTGTAACTCACGCAAACTTCTGGAACTCGATAAATCCTACCAAAATAGGAAGTCCTGGAATTTTTTTCTGTTGATCAGAAGCAAAACGAATCAATGCAAAAGCACGTTTCTGTGATTTAACAAAACTAAATTCGTGCGCGCAAAGTTTCTGTTTTTCAGTAGAATCAAATCAACTATCATCATAGGTTATACTATAGGTTCTACTTGGCACAAACACTAATTAAAAGATAAAAACACATCTAAACAGAAGGTAGATGCAAGATTTACTACTAAACATGAACAAAAACAAAAAACACAAAGAAAATTGGGTTGTCTACCAACTAGCGCTATCGTTTAACGCCCCTAGCTAGGCATAAAAGCGAAGATAGATCTAAGTAGTGCCATCTTTGGCACTCAGTTCCTCAATAGAGCACTTATAATCTTTAGGGGTTTCTCCCTTTTTAGAAATGATTAAACCTTTAGGAAAAATTCAAGAAATTTGTTTGTAGCAAAAGGTTCCTTAACAATAGAGAGACAATTGGGATGAACACTTATTGATTTGAGATCCGCGTCTCCCATACTAGAAGATTAACCCTTATTTTTAGGAACATAAATAAATTTGGTAGTTTTGGTAGGAGGTTTTGGAGTGTTTTTCATGGAAGAAAACGCCAACCCTAAGTTGGTACTGATATCCTCAAGTTTACCGATTCTTGCAGAATCTAGATCTATTTTTTCATTAACTATAGGTTCTTTCTCTTTAAAAAAATTCAAAGTAACTCCAACCCTAGTTCCATATTGGGTAATGTGATTATGAATCTTTTTATCCAAATTTTCAATCAACTCAACAGTGGCAACTTTATTTTCAATAATTTCAAGCCGTTGCATCACATGTTCCAAAGTTAAAACAGTTCAATTAACCAAAAGAGGTGGTGGGCCAAACAAATCTAACATTGCATTATAAGCATCAAACATATGGCTACTCAAGAAATCCCCTCCGATAACGGTATCAAGAATGCACCTATTCCAAGGAGTAATGCCTACATAAAAATTGCGAAGAAGAACGGAAGTAGAAAGCTTCCTAGTAGATTTATTTTGAGCATTGCAAATTCTATGTCAAGCATCTTTTAAATTTTCTCCCTCCCTTTGCTTAAAATTGAGAATTTCATGTTCGGGAGTGATAACAAAGATAGGAGGACTAGCCATTAAGACAAGGTAAACGATCTAACACACGAGCAAAAAAAAGGCAAGCGAAAAAGAGAGAGGTAGATTGGGAAAGAGAGGGCGAATAAAACGGCAAGGGTGAAGTGGGGGAGAGGAAAATGAGAGGCAAATGGCAAATAATGTAAATGCGAGGGAGATGAGTTTGTGATGGATACTTGGTATGTCTTGACTTGAGCGAAGACATCCCCGGCAACGGCGCCAGAAATCCTTCTTGCCATGTTTTGAGCTTGCGTTGGTTTTCCTTGAAGAGGAAAGGGTGATGCAGCAATAGTAGCGTAAGTATTTCCCTCAGTTTTTGAGAACCAAGGTATCAATCCAGTAGGAGGCTCCTCAAAAGTCCCACGCACCTACACAAACAAACAAAGAACTCACAACCTACGCAATAAAGGGGTTGTCAATCCCTTCACGGCCACTTGCTAAAGTAAGATCTGATAGAGATAGTATGATAAGATAAATATATTTTTGGTATTTTATAATATAGATGCAAAAACTAAAGATGCAAATAAAAGTAGATTGGAAGCAAATATGATAAGAGATAGACCTGGGGCCATAGGTTTCACTAGAGGCTTCTCTCAAGATAGCATAAGTATTACGGTGGGTGAACAAATTACTATTGAGCAATTGATAGAAAAGCAAATAATTATGAGATTATCTAGGCATGATCATGTATATAGGAATCACGTCCGCAACAAGTAGACCGACTCCTGCCTGCATCTACTACTATTACTCCACACAACGACCGACTCCTGCCTGCATCTAGAGTATTAAGTCCATAAAGAACAGAGTAACACATTAAGCAAGATGACATGATGAAGAGGGATAAACTCATGCAATATGATATAAACCCCATCTCTTTATCCTCGATGGCAACAATACAATACGCGCCTTGCAACCCTTTCTGTCACTGGGTAAGGACACCGCAAGATTGAACCCAAAGCTAAGCACTTCTCCCATGGCAAGAAAGATCAATCTAGTAGGCCAAACCAAACTGATAATTCGAAGAGACTTCCAAAGATAACTCAATCATACATAAAAGAATTCAGAGGAGATTCAAATATTTCTCATAGATAAACTTGATCATAAACTCACAATTCATCGGATCTCGACAAACTCACCGCAAAAAGAGTTTACAACGAATAGATCTCCACAAGAGAGGGGGAGAACATTGTATTGAGATCCAAAAAGAGAGAAGAAGCCATCTAGCTAATAACTATGGACCCGTAGGTCTGTGATAAACTACTCACAACTCATCGGAGGGGCTATGGTATTGATGTAGAATCCCTCCGTGGTCGATTCCCCCTCCAGTAGAGCGCCGGCGAAGGCTCCAAGATGAGATCTCGCGGATATAGAAGGTTACGGCGGTGGAAATTGTGTTTCGTTGGCTCCCTGGATGTTTTCGGGGTACATAGGCTTATATAGGAGGAAGAAGTACATCATTGGCTGCCCGAGGGGCCCACGAGACAGGGGGCGCGCCCTGTAGGGGGGCGCCCTACCCTCTCATGGCCGCCTCGCCTGCTTCTTGACTTGCACTCCAAGTCCTCTAGACCACACTCGTTCCAAAAATCACGCTCCCGAATGTTTCATTCCGTTTGGACTCCGTTTGATATTCCTTTTCTTCGAAATACTGAAATAGGCAAAAAAACAGCAATACGGGCTGGGCCTCCGGTTAGTAGGTTAGTCCCAAAAATGATATAAATGTTTAAAATAAAGACCATAAACATCAAAAAGGGGTAATATAATAGAATGGAACAATAAAAAATTATAGATACGTTGGAGACGTATCAGACAATAGCATTCAGATTCCACATTAAAATTCAGTTTCGACAGTTAAGTTCAGAGTCAACAGTTTTTACCTCATCTGTTGTAGTCAGGTGGTTTTTGGTGATGTAAATGTTACATCTATTTTACATTATCTATTGGAGATGCTATTAGAATCCCACTTGATATTGACGATGTCTGTCTTGTGCTGCTTCAGCCTTGACATCTTACGGCTCACCAGAGCTGCTCCAATGACAGAATGATCCATCACAACAGAGCAGTGCCCTGGACGCCGTCTACAGATTCCTCAAATCTTCCTCCACACCTACGACAGCCACCTCTGCCTCAACTTCTTCAGCGACCAACCCAATGATGCTGAGGTCGACACGGCTACGGCAAAGAGGTTGTACACTTGTTGCATCACTTATTACTATACATTCATGTCGGTCCATTAGGGCTATTTTGGTTCAACGGAAAAACATAGCAATAGGGAATTTTCCAATGGCACTACTCTATACAATTATTCATGCATTTGTTGAAATGAATGAAGCAAAACGTCCACCTGGACCTACTTTTCAAAATCATATGCATGAAAACAAGACCAAGTGCATTAGTGACAGAATAACATTCTAACTATACACGCTTTCATATGGTTTCACTTTATTTTGGCCATGTTTCTTTGCATTCCTCTGCTCTTCCAATTCCTGTAAACCAAACACCCAAGTTGACAAAAATCTTGTGTTTACAAATGCTCTATTTACCATGTGCATTCCTATCCTATTCTGGTGTTTTTCCTATCCCTGCGTTTTTAGAATCATGCAAGCCAAATGAGCCCTTACAGAATTACTTTAGTTACAGGTAGGTGTCGAAGGGAACTTTGTGTGGTTTGTCCTGCTCCAGCCGCGACATCGTCGAGCTGCTCCATCGACAGAAGCATCCACCAAACCAGACATCATGACTCCTGACCGTCTTTCACCGCCTCAGATCTCCTTCCCTGCCGCCTGCACCCACCGCAACGGTATCACCATCATCGACTCAGCAGGTGAACCTGAGGAGTACACGGGTCCACAAGAGAGGTCACACTCTTTTGTTTCTGCTTATGTTATGCATTGCTTAAAATTACCTGCTACTTTATCGTCCTGTTCAGCTCTTGGACTCCCAAGTCAGGTCCAAATTAATGTTCAAACTTGAGTTCTAAATTAGTTGTGGGGCACATATCGAGGCAACAATGAATAGTATGTCTGTCTAATATCTGGTTCACCTAGGGTATGCCTATGTTGTTCATCTTGGGTGGGAAACAAATAGTAAAGGAATCATCATCTCTCTTTTTATTAAATTAAAGCAATCATCAGTCTGCTATCATTATTTTTGGATCCATCCACTGGTTGTTACCATCACTCTAAATTTCTGCATGCTCTCCTTACATAATCTCACCATATTTTTTTCGTATGCATGTCAGATATTGTACACAGTCATGCTGAACATGTACAGAAAAAGAGAAGAGTTCTGCACGGCAATACAATGTCATGCAGACATCGCTCCATGGTGGGTTCAATGGCAAACCCTCCCCACCCCTCTCCAGATTGTAATCCAGAGGTAGATATCTGTTCTAAGGTGGATTCAGACGCCGCTGACCACTCCTATTTACCCCCCAAGGTGTTTGCTCTACCTTGGCATGATGATGTTAGTCATATCATGCATATGTTACCTTGCAGTGCCTACTTTTGACATCATATATGTCATCTGCTTAGTTTAGACATGTTATGTAATGCCACCTGTTTAGTTTCTATATCATATATGGGAATTATGCAGTGTCATGTCTTTTAGCCAACCATAATATATGTGAAATGTGCAATGCGATCCTGTTTAACCAGGCATCATATATTTGAATAATATCTTGCCCATCCTTTTCTTCATTACATTTCCATTTGTCGACAATATTTGTACATTAAACTACTCTTCCTATGAATCAGCCATTTTGGTGGGAGATGGAAAAATCTGGAGTGAAAACAAGGCCTTTAGAGTAGACAGTGCTACCTGTCGAAGCAGATATCTTGTTGGGTCCCGATAGCTTCTCAGAGATGGATTCAGAGACAGATGACCAGTCCTATTCCCCCACTGAGGTGTATGCTCTAACTTGTGTCAGGACCCCGATCCTAAGTCACACCGATCTAGCATGTAACACATCATATCACTTTGCGGCCTCACGCACGGTATTCCCACGGGTGCCACCTTACCTGGCCCAGGACCGTTTGCGCCTTTTGTCTCACGTATATGATAGTGCCGCTAGCATCCGTATGACAAAGAAATAAGGATGACATGGCTAGTCGTGAACCCAAAGTGGCACTAACTTACAGGGACAGGCATACATGACCCAACAACGAACGTGTCGGTCATCAGCAAGTGAATCCGGGCTGTAGCAACTGGGCTAGCAGGACTTTGGTAAACCGGGCTGTAGCAGGCTAACAGGACTCCGGTAGACACCGCGTGACATTTCCCCGAAGGGACAGACACAGGAACGAAGAAGGACACGTGCCGGTCAGCCTAAGTGTTCCGGAGCATTAGCAAGCTACCATGGCTCAGTGGAAGCACTAGGAGACATTTCCCGGTAAGAGAAGCTACCAAGGATAAACAACTAGGTTGTCAGATCCCACACATACCAAGCATTTCAATAACATACACACAATATGCTCGATATGTGCAAATACAACATGGCATCACAACATGACTCTACTACTCAAGTATTTTATTCAATAGACTCCGAGGAGCGAGATATTACAATCATGGGTCTCATGACCCAACAATCAGAGCATACAAGTCAAAGCACATGCGGAAGCTTAACATGTCTGAGTACAGACATCTACAAATGAAAAAGGCTGAGAAGCTTGACTACCTACCAGATCCTACCGAGGGCACAAGATCGTAGCTGAGGTAACAAGCTAAACATCGAAGTCCACGCGGAACTACTAGTGAGACGGAAGTCTCTGCAAAAACGTAAAATAGGCAAACATGAGTACAAATGTACCCAGCAAGACTTACATCAGAACTAACTACATATGCATCATTATCAACAAAGGGGATGGTGGGGTTTAACTGCAGCAAGCCAGCTTTGACTCGGTGGCTATCCTAAACTACGACTACAAGTAACTCTTTTGAGGTGGCGCACACGAGTCGACATATTCACCATATCAATACACCACTATGGATCCGCTCCCGTCTCCCTACGAGAACGCCATCCATAGCACTCACGATTATCTTGAGTATTTTAGAGTATCCACTTCAAGTTATCTATGAACTGTACAGGCAACCCAGAAGTCCTTTACCGCGGACACGGCTATTCGAATAGATCATATTAACCCTGCAGGGGTGTACTTCTTCACACACGCTCTCACCACTTACCGCTGTTTACATGACATGTACTCGACAACCTTCAAGCGGAAGCCCAGCGAGGGTGTCGTCCACGACCTGACTAACCACACAAGTCTCTCGTCCAGGTTTATCGCCTATTCGGGTTCCATCCGCAAGGAGATACGGCCGGGGTGTCGCTCACGGCCCCAAACGATGTGTGCAGGGTTCCCAAGTCCACCATCCGGGTGCCACTTGGTACACCGGGCCATTGTGCCTAGTCTGTCCCAAGCCCACCTGTACCGGGTGCCACTTGGTAGACTACTAACACTACCTACAAACACCAGAAACTAGTTGCAACTCCTGGACAGAGATCATGTTGATTAATAAGTCGAGAGAGCTTGGAGCGCCCGGAGCCCAATGCGTGGTAGTAACTGATCATGGATCACAAACACAGAACTCAGTTCCTGAGGACGGCTGCAATGAGACAACCCACCATGTACTCCTACATGGCCTCTCACCGCTACCTTTACCAAATCGTGTTCACACACTTTGCTCACACACAATAGGACATGTTCACACACCTCCAATTCATCCCTGATGAATCAGACCTGACACAACTCTAAGCAATAGCAAGCATGACAAACAAGCATGAATGAGTAGGCACAATAGGGCTCAAACAACTCCTACTCATGCTAGTGGGTTTCATCTATTTACTGTGGCAATGACAGGTCATGCAGAGGATAAAGGGGTTCAACTACCGCAGCAAGTAACAGTTGTATCGTTGTTGTCCTAATGTAATAAAATAGAGCAGGAGCGAGAGAGTGGGATTGTATCGGAATGAACAAGGGGGGCTTGCTTGCCTGGCACTTCTGAAGATAGTATAGTTCTTCATCGGTGTCATCGATCACATCGTCGGTACACGTCTATTGAGAGGGGACAAATACTGGCAAACAAAGAAGAACACAATCAATGCGATGCAACAATATGATGCATGATCATGACATGGCAATATGCTATGGTTTGAGCTAATGCATCTAGCAGCAGGATAAATGGGGTTGGTTTGAACCCTAGGTTCAAATTCAAACTCCATATGTGAAGGTTTAAATGTCATTCATATGATTTTTCCTAAATAGCAGCTATAAGTTCTTCTAACATGCATGAAAATGGTACAGATGGATAGATTGAATTTTTCTGATCATTTTCCATATATAAATTATTTCATTCTGAGCTATGGTTATTTTTCTATGATTTTTAGAAGTTTGGGGTATTTTCTGAAATTCCTGAAATAAAAATAAATCCACAAAAGGATTTACTGCGTCCGCCTGGCGTCAGTGTGACGTCAGCAGGTCAAAGGCACCAGCCCAGGTCAAACCTAATGGCTGGGACCCACATATCGGTGTAACAACTAACTAACAGCGTTAGTTAGTGTTAGGTTAGCACTAACCTAGGTTAATTAGGGCCTGGGCCCACATGTTAGTGGCTCATCTAATTAACTAAGTTAATTTAACACTAATTAAACCTAATGCTAAAATAAGCAGGGGCCTGGGGAGGTTAAACCCCTGGTCAGCGGTCAAACCTGCCGGAGGCTCAACGCCGGTGAGGCCCGAGACGGCGGCGCGGCTCGGACAACACCCACAGAGCACGGACGAGGCCGTTCTTGGGCTCGTTGGAGAGCCCTTGCAGGGGCGCGTCGAGGGGTGGTGGAGGCCGGGCCTATGGTGGCCGGAGCCGACGACGGCGAGCTCCAAGGCGGCGGCCGGAGTTCGGGCAACGACGGGTTCGGTGCTATGGTGCATGGGAGGAGGGGCTGGTGGGCGCTACGGGCTCCTGGGAGTGCACTAAGTGCAGTGAAGTGCTTGGTTTGGACGGAGGCGAACCAAAACGACGACGACGACAAGTCCGGCGCCGGTGATGTCTCGGTCTCCACGGAAACGAGGGCTATGATGAGCTAATGGACATGGGAGTAGGGGGATCGGTAGAGGAGCTCACGGAGAGTGTAGAGGTGGCCTTGGCGTGCTCGGGGAAGCACCGGAGCGAGCGGGGCGGCGAGAGGGATCTCCGGCGGCCAGCGACGAAGATGATGAAGATGGCGTCGATGTAGGGCCTCCGGCGAGGCGTGGCTGGATGGGGAGGACGAGGGAGGCGTGGTGATGCTCGTGGACACGTCGGGGAGGTGAGGAGAGCACGAAGGCTGCGTCTACGGCGTACGGCGGTGGCGAGCTCCGCTCGGGCAGAGAGGGAGGGAGAGCAGAGGAGGGGGAAGAGGTCGGGAGAGAGTGAGAGAGTTCCAGGGGGGTGCGTGTCGGCGTGCAGGGCGTCCAGAAGCTCAGCGGCAAGCAGGAGGTGGCGGAGCATGTGCTCACGCGCGACAGCCACGCGCGCGCTATCCTCCTGGCGGGAGGTCGATGATGACTGGCAGAGGCCAGTGGGCTGGGCCTCTGTTGGGCTGTGGTGGGGCGCCAGGTAAGTGGCCCAGGTAGGCTCTCTCTCTGGTTTTCCTATTTTTAGTTTCTGTTTTCTATTATTCTGTAGCTTTTAGGGCTTTACTAAAAATACTAGAACGTTTTCAAAAATCCTGAAGATAATTGTGGGCTCTGTTTGGATTATTCCTAACAGCCCTCACTTAAGTTCAGAACTAATTGAGCACTTAAAATAATATATAGCATTTAAATGCCTAATTGCAAATAGCATATGATTTAATTCAGTGACCTTATGTGTCTTAGAAAATTGTGCACCATTTTTGTCAGAGGTTCTGAACCAAGGCAAAGATGATGAACATTTTAGAAGGGCATTTCAGGTTCATTGGAAAAGGTTTTAGTAAACCCTAATTGGTTTAAGGGGGTGCTGGGGGTTCTGTCATCCCCATTTCATATTTAAGAGAAAATTTAAACATGATGCATGGAAGCTAATGCAAAGACAAGCAAGGCCTGAACTGGGGCTGTGACAACTTGGCCCGGTTATACTGCTCATATCATGCATATGGTGTCTTGCATTGCGTAGTTTAGACATCATATACACAATATTCAACACCATGTTCTTAGTTCAGACATCATATCGAATGCCCTCTGTTTAGCATATAAATCACATATGTGAATTAAATGATGTGATCCTAATTACTTAGATAACATGTAGGTGAATTATGTAATGCGACCATGTTTAGTTATTCATCATATCTTTGAATTATGTTATGCTATGCTATCCAGTTTAGATAGACATCATATATGTGAAATTATGTCATGCTATCCATTTTAGTTAAACAATATACATGTGAACTATTTAGTGCCCTCTTTTTTCCACAATATCTATTGCATCTGTCTCTCATACAATGTCTGTACATTCAACTATGTTTCCTGTTTATCAGCCATTTGAATTGGAGCGGGTGATGCTAGTCTTTTTTCCACACTATCTATTGCATCTGTCTCTCATACAATGTCTGTACATTCAACTACGTTTCCTGTTTATCAACCATTTGAATTGGAGCGGGTGATGCCAGTATCTAGCGGACTAAAAACACAGTCTTCAAATAAAATAGTGCTACCTCTTGGTGGAGATAGCACCCAGGTTGTACATGCACAAGAACCAGCCCTACCACACATAACTCAAACTCTCGCAGATTGTACCCCTACTGCGATGGACAGAGAACCAGCTTCACCCAATCTAACCCCAACCCCAGCCGATAGTAACCCAGTTCCTGTTGAAACAACACCATCTACACCACAGAGCTCCCAAACAAGAGCCGTTAGTAAGGCAGCTCCAGTGCCCAAAGGGCTAGTTATCGGGGAAGCTGATCCACGAACACCTATGGGACCGGCGGACCGAGCCCCTTTCGGTTCGGCGGGGGGCGGAGGTCGCACGAAGAGCGGATTGAGGCGAAGCACACGAGCAGTTTTACCCAGCTTCGGAGCTCTCCGGAGAGATAATACTCCTACTGTTGCTTGTCTGATTGTATTGAGTTCTTGCTCAGGAGCGCTGAGTGCTACAGTACACACCAGCTGCTAACGAGACCGAGCATGAGTGTTTTTCTGGCTTCGAAACCCCCCGCCCTACGTTGCGCATGGGCCTCCTTTTATACGCTCAAGGGGTCTCCGACAGGTGGCAACGTAGACAAGGGCAAAAATGGAAAAGGAATTGCGGTTGGTACAACTACTTGTACAGTGTATCCTACCTAACCCTGACGGCAGGGGACAAAGGCATTAAATGCCCGTCTGCGTCGCCCAAATAGTGCAAAAAGGACCATCAGGGATGCCACCGTTCGCCATGATGGCAGTCTTGTCAGCGTCGCTTGCCACCGCGCACCGCTGGCTGCACAGCCTCTTGCCACGCGCGTCTGGAAAGGCCTCAGGGCGACACGTTGGTGGATGTGCTGGAGCGCGGGTACTGAGTGGTAGCTTGTCGCGTCAAGCGCCTTGCCGTGGATATTGTCTTGTCGCGCCTGGAAGCTTGTCGCTCACCGGGCCTTGCAGGGACGCGTGGCGCGTCGCGGCAAGTTCCTTGCGATGCCTTGGTTGGCCTTCCCGGCAAGCTCCTCTTGCCGGGGCCTTGTCTCCTTGGCTTGAATACTTTGTTCTTGAATTGTTCCAAAGGAACCACGGAGGACCTCGGCGGTCACCCGGCAAGCCTTGCCGTGGGGTGCTGCAACTGCCCGTGCACAAGTTCGGGATACTAGGGTACCCCTACTCTAGTACACCGACAGGAGCCCTCGGGCCTGGGCCACACATGGCGCCGAGCGCTGTTGGGCCAGGCCCAAAACAGGGCACGGGCACGCGCGGCCTGGGTTACGCCGTATCTTACTCCGTATCCACCGCGCCCTCCCCAAACGGCACGCGTTGAATGCGGCATCGTGGGAGAGATCGTGGGTGGTTTATTTATTCGGAATAACGGAACGCCCGCCCCCTCCCTCTTTATAAGCAGGGGAAACAGGGGCAGTTCGCCCATCTCGCCGGTTGCTACTCCAATCTCAGAAATCTCCGCCGCTCCCCTCTTCTTCCCAAAGCTGAAAGAGAGCAGCGCTCCGCCCCCCATCGACACCAGCATCACCAACGCCGCCGATCTCCCCCACCACCTTCGTCATGGCTCCGAAAGCCGACAAGGGGAATGTCATGAAGTCGGCCGAGGCGCAGCGGCTCGCGGCGCTGCGAAAGGAGCGGGCAATCTCCCCCCCCCAGCTCGACGCGAAGGAGCTGAGGGAGTACTACTACCTCTTCTGGTCGACGGAGACGCGAGCGCATCCGCGCACGAAGGTACTCCCAGCTGCCGCTTCGGAACTGGCTCCGAATGGATACCCTTTCTTCACACTGTTCTTCTACTGCGGGCTCTGCCCGCCTTTCTCTGAATTTTTCTGCGATATCATGAACACCTACGGGTTCCGCCTCCTTGACTTCACCCCCAATGCCGTTCTGACCATGGCAGTTTTCGCACATCTCTGCGAAAACTTTGTCGGAGTCCATCCAAATGTCGCTCTTTTTCGCCACTTCTTTATGCCCCGAGTCAAGAGAGGAGAACCTTTAACCGGCGGAATCGCCTGGATCTCAAGAGCTGGCAAGAAGGAAGCTTATCTGGAGGGAGAGCTCCGCAGCAAGTGGGAGGAATGGAGAGCAGAATGGTGCTGGATTGTAGAGGAGAACCCGCAGCCATTCACCGCCCAGCGCCAAGTCCCAATAGCGTGCGGCAATGATTGGAGCAATGTGGCCCCGGAAGACGATAGGCTGAAGATTGCCGTCATCCGGATCTTACGCCTCAGGCTTGCCGGGCTCACCGTAGGCGCCGTTGGCGCAGATTTCCTTCGCCGCCGCATCGCCCCCCTGCAGGAGAGGAGGAGACCCGCCTGGGAGTTCCAAAACTCGGCGGATATCATGAGGCTGCGCCCGGGCCTCAACTTCAACTTCACCATCCTGGAGCTGGACGCGATGATCCTGGAGCTGTTCAAGCGCGATCCTCAGCATCCCGAAGCGTTCATGTTGCCGAGGGGTGTCGTTCCGTTGTGCAACAACTCCTCGCTCGACCGCATCCGCGCAATGATGCCGCTGTGCGATTCGCATGGAATCGTCCCAACCTGGCAAGAGCCTACGGACGACGTCATGCGGGACTTCTTTGACGACTTGGTAGAAGTGCCGGTCCGCTCCGACGAACAGAAGAGCCTCACCTACGACACCACCGATGCGGAGATGCAGCGCATCCCACTAGGCTGGAAGAGGCGGCAGCAGCTGCTGCCGCGGGTGAGTTTGGATTCACCGTGGAGGAGGCAGAGGCAGTAGAGGCGGCAAGCCTTGTCGAGCGAGAGGAGTTTGCCGGCGAGGAAGAGCTTGTCGGGCCTGAAGCTGAGTCGAGCGAGCCCGCCGAGGGCGCGAGCGACTCGTTGAAGATCGGCTCCTCCTCCTCCCCACCTTCAGCCAGCTCGCCGCAAGCGGAGCCCCCAGCTCCACCAAGAAGGCGTCTCCACAAGGCCGGGGACGTAGCAGGGCGGCAGGCGAATCAACAGCCGCCGTGCCGCGCGACACGCTCTACCGCGGCAAGCACTGTTGCCGTGGGAGCGCCTCATGCCGCCGCGGCAACTGGAGCAGGGTCTTCCCAGTCCACCGCTACTGCTCCTGCCAAGCGGACAAGGGAGCCTACTCCTCCGCCTCGTCGCACCGGAGGCGAGCTGGACTTCGATCTCTCCACACTCAGCTCCGACGAGGAAGAAGAAGAGTAAGATTCTTTGTTGTACTTGTAGTTCTTCAATTCTTGCTCTTTTGCCTTGTATCTGATTTGCTTTACTCCGAACCCATCCCTTTTCAGGACTCTGGCCCAGAGAGCGGCGAAGAGAGCCAAGGTCCCGGTGATTGTCATCGAGGACGAACCCACCGCGACAGCAGGGGGCGTGCTCGAGACCACCTTGCCAGACCCGGCAACTTTTCCCCAAAGCAGCCCCCATCACAGCCCCCAGCGTAAGTATATAGTTTACTTCCTGCTGTCAGGCGCGCATGGGTGATCTTTCTTTGCTGATATCTGACTGTTGGTTTGTGCAGGAGCAGAGCAGCCTCACCAGGAGAGCCCGGAAGCCGTTTCCGAAGTGCCATCTGCTTTGACTACACCGCCAAGGGAGAATTCCCCGGCAAGGGAGCGTTCTCCGGCAAGGGAGAACTCTCCGGCAAGGGACAGTTCTCCGGCAAGGGATCCTCCGGTGGTTGAGACCACGACTGCAGATCCTAGTATAGGTAATCCTCTTGCTTGAAAACTTCCCTTGGGTTCTTCTTCTTCTGATTTTCTTTTTGGATATTTGCTTGACTTTTCTCTTTTTTCCGTTCGTCAGATCCATCTGCCACGGAGCCAATGGAAACCGAGGTCGCCGGCGAGGATGGCGCGCACAACAATACCGACGACGCCATTGTCACCGAAGGAGAAGCCGGCGCTGATGATCCCGCCGGCGAAGAGGCCGCCAAAGCTGCCGCCGCAGAAGCTGGCGAGGGATCCGGCGATCGCACTGACAGCCCCGAGGCCGCAGGAGCGTCAGGCGCTACGCTGACCGCCGATCCCTCCGCCGCTGCTGCAGCGCCAGGCTCCGAAGAGCCCCAGCCCGGCGCCTATTTGAAGGCCGGCGATGGCATCTTCATCAAGCTCCCCTGGGCATCAAGCTCTAGGGCGCCAGTCGAAGGAGAAACCTTGGATGGAGAGGTGCTCGCCTCCGCTGGGCTGATGCTGGTCGACGCGCCAAGCAGCAGCAGCGACGAGCCTGAGGAGGAGCGGCTGCTGCAGAAGCTGTTGTCGCTTTACCGTGCCCGACAGGCCAAGCTGGAATCCCGAGAAGCGCTTGTCGCGAAGGCGGGAGTGGACATCGAGAAGTGCATGGAGGAGCTCCGGGGTCTCAGGCAGGAAGCTCTCCGATCCCTGGCAGAGG
Source organism: Triticum dicoccoides (assembly GCF_002162155.2). Taxonomy (NCBI): domain Eukaryota; kingdom Viridiplantae; phylum Streptophyta; class Magnoliopsida; order Poales; family Poaceae; genus Triticum; species Triticum dicoccoides. Next base: position 270,662,509 of record NC_041387.1, read on the forward strand.
AGCGGGAGCAAGTCGCCGAGGAGCGGAAAGCCTTCCTCCTCGAGAAGGCTGAGGTTGAAGAGCAACAGCGGCTCGCTGCCGAGAAGCTATCTGCGCAGGAAGGCGAATTGGCGCAGCGCAAGGTCAACCTTGACAGCCACGAGGAGGAGCTTGCCGCGCGTGAGCAAGCAATTGGCGGGGCTCTCAAGGAAGCAAAGGATGCTGCCGCAGCTACCGAGACCGCCAAGAAGGAGCTGGAGACGAAGATGGCGCAGCTGGAGGCCGATCTCAAGGCGAGCGGCGAGGAGCTTGCCGCGCTCAAGCGTGAGCGCGAGAAGGACGCCGCCGCTCATGGCGAGCTGCAGGGTCGTCTCGCTGAGAGGAGCAAAGAGCTTAGCGCCGCCAAGGACTCCAACGCAGATCTTGAGTTGAAGCTGGCCACTTTGACCAAGACGCTGGACGGCGCCAGGGAGTAGGAAGTGGCCTTGAAGGAGAAGATCAAGGCCGACGAGGCGCTGCTGGCGAGTGCTGTTGCCGCCCAGAATGCTATTAGGGAGACTGTGGAGCACTGGACCGAGGGTCTCGTGAATGTTGCCGCCGCCATCGACGGGGAGCTGGCGCAACTGGGGATGGAGGACCTCGGGTATTCTTCCGGCGAGCACCTCCAACCCAGTGCCAAGCTCAGTTTGTTCTTCAAAGGCGTGGCGACGGCCCTCCAGCGACTCCGGGAGAAGATCCCAAAGCAGCTGGCCGACGAGTCGCGCAAGATCTGCGAGGGAGTTCTTCAAAAGGTGCTGGTGAAGGTGGCCTTCCGCAACCCAGGCCTCAACCTCACCAACGTCCTCAGGTCCCTGCCGCCGGATGCTGATCTGGAAGCGCTCAAGGCCCTTGTCGCACCCATTGTGGACAAGGTGAGCGAGATCAAGAGGGTTGAGGGCGATCGCGTAGATTAGGCCGCCCGTTTTCTCTTTTTCTTTGTCGCTGTCGGTCATGTCATGAGAACAATCTGTTAGAGCTGCGACAAGCTATCTTGTAATATAACACTATTTTGGGTAGAGATTGCTGTGTTATTTCCTTTACTTGATCCCTTCCTTTGTATGTTTTTGCCCTACGCTTTTAGGGAACTTGTCGGCGCAGACACCTTAGCCGCGAGCGCTGAGTGCGGGACATCAGCAACCTGCTGGCGGTGCCGCTACCGACAAGAAACCTTGTCGCAACTAGTCACAGCTCACTTAAGTTGTTGAGCGGACTCGAAACAAAGTAAGGGCGCAGCTAGCTACGAGTTGGTTCCTTCGCGCACAGGTTTTCCATACAAAGTACGGTCGTTCGAGGAAGATAACTTAAAAATTTAAAACTGATTGCTCAAACTTTGGCAACTTAGCTTTTTTGTCGTTTGCTTTCCGGTAAGGCGAAACTTCCTTGAACGATGCCTAGTCCACACCATTATCTTCTCCTTTCCCCCCGGCAAACTTGTGTGCGAGGGAACCTTCCTTTCCTTTTTGAGAAAAAGAAAGAAGAGAAAATAAAGATATGGAGCCTTACGGCTCGTTATTGCTAACCGGGGGTAGGTGCTGCACAAAGTGTCAGATAACGCATGCAAAAATAAAGTAGACAGCATGATATTGACAAGATGTGCGGAGCACATGAGCTTTACTTATGCACGGGGTCTGCGCCCGGCTTTGTACAAAGGATTACATGCAACATCGGCAAGACTTGTACAAAAGGTGGTTGCCGGAAAAGATTTCGGCAACCGCGCCCTACGGGTAAAACTTACGAAGATGCTCAATGTTCCAGGAGTTGCTCACCGGAATGCCATCTTCGGTCTCAAGGCGGACAACGCCAGGCCTAGTTACTCGTTTCACCCGATAAGGGCCTTCCCACTTCGGCGTCAACTTGTTGGAATTCTTGGCGGACTAAACGCGCCGAAGAACAAGGTCGCCTTCCTCGAAACTTCTGGCATTAACTTTGCGGCTATGGTAGCAGCACAAAGCTTGCTGGTATCGAGCAGCTCCTACAGCAGCCTGAAGACGGTCCTCCTCAAGGAGCAGCGTGTCATCTTGTCGCAGCTGCTCTTGCTCAAGCTCATCATAAGCGAGCACTCGAGGTGATCCGTATACGAGTTCCGTGGGGAGAACTGCCTCTGCTCCATAGACTAGAGAGAAAGGTGTTTGGCCAGTGGCTCGATTTGGCGTCGTCCTGATCGACCAAAGAACCAACGGCAGCTCCTCAATCCAGTTTCTTCCGCACTTGCGCAGCCTGTCGAAAGTCCTGGTCTTGAGCCCACGCAACACTTCAGCATTTGCCCTCTCCGCTTTACCGTTGCTTCTCGGATGAGCAACAAAAGCGAAGCAGACCTTGGCGCCAAGATCTTGGACGTACTGCATGAAGGTGCGGCTCGTGAATTGTGTGCCGTTGTCGGTGATGATCCTGTTAGGGATCCCGAAACGGCAAACAATCGACCTGAAGAACTTGACTGCTGACTGTGCTGTCACCTTCCTCAATGGTTCCACTTCCGGCCACTTTGTGAACTTGTCGATTGCAACATACAAGTACTCAAAGCCCCCGACACCTTGGGGAAAAGGGCCGAGGATATCGAGCCCCCAGACCGAAAATGGCCAGGATAAAGGGATCATCTGGAGAGCTTGAGCTGGCTGGTGTATCTGCTTGGAATGGAACTGGCACGATTGACACTTGGTTACTTGTGCAGTTGCATCCTGGAGGGCTGTCGACCAAAAGAAACCTTGCCGGAACGCTTTGACGGCAAGTGCTCTCGCGCCAATGTGGTGACCACATATGCCTCCATGTATCTCTGCCAACAGCTTTTGTCCGTCCTCCCGGTGAATACACTTCAATTTCACGCCGTTGAGTCTTCTTCTGTACAGTGTGTCGTCGACAAACTGGTACATACTTGACTGCCGGGCTACTCTTTCTGCTTCTTCTTGCTCTTCGGGAAGTTCTCCTGTCTGAAGGAAACGGACAATCTGCTGTGCCCATGCAGGAGCTTGCGGCTCGACAACAAAGACTAAAGGCACATCTGCTGCTGCGGGAACATCCGCTTCTACGGCGAGAACCTGCGGCTCAGCCGGAGCTTGGCATTCCCCGGCAAGCTTGCCAGAGCAAAACTTGTCGGGAGCGTCTGCTTCAACGGAACAAACCCTAAGGCTTGTCGGAGCAGACTACTCCTCAGCACCTTTGGTGTTGATCTTGAGGACCTTCTTGGCGGCGGCTTCGGGGAGCTCCACCGGAAAATAGTCACCAGAAATCAACTTCCTCTTCTTGCTCTGTCCAGTTGATGGCGTTACAGACGGTTGAGTCAGCTTGAGCACAAAGATCCCTGGTTCCACAGGTAACTTAAGTGCGGCGCACTTTGACAGGCCATCGGCAATGTTGTTCTGACCTCTTGGAACATGTTCCATCTGTAGGCCGTCAAAGTGCTCTTCTAGCTTTCTCACTTCATCAACGTAGGCTTCCATCAACGGACTCTGATAATTCTTGTTCACTTGGCGGACGACAAGCTGTGAGTCACCCCTGACAATGAGCTTCTTGATTCCAAGGTCTGTTGCGATCCTGAGACCGGCAAGCAAAACTTCATACTCTGCAGTATTGTTCGTTGCTTGCTCCTTGGGAAAGTGCATCTGGACTACGTACTTGAGGTGCTCTCCGGTGGGTGCAACAAGTAGCACGCCCGCACTGGCACCTTGCAGTGAGAAAGCACCATCAAAGTACATCAGCCACTCTTTGCTTGCTTCCTTGACGAGGATGCTCGTTTCTGGAACTTCTTCATCTTGTGTTGGCGTCCACTCTGCTATGAACTCTGCCAATGCTCTGCTTTGGATAGTTGAAGTGCTCTCAAACTTGAGGCCAAAGCTTGACAGTTCCAGTGCCCACTCGACAATCCTGCCTGTTGCTTCTGGATTTTGCAGTATCCTCTTCAGCGGAAAACGAGTTACGACTGTGATCTCATGTGCTTGGAAGTAATGGTGCAGCTTTCTCGAGGCCATGAGAAGGCCGAAAAGCAATTTCTGCACACCAGAATACCTTGACCTAGCCCCCTACAGAAGGGAACTGACAAAGTAAATTGGGCGCTGCGCCATTCTTTTCTGCATCTTCTCATGCGCCTGCGCAGATCCATCTTTGTCGGGATCAGAGCTTGCCGATGAAGTCTCCTGCTTGTCGCTGGATGCATCTGCCGTGGTTGCTGGCTCATCATCCGCCTCCCTCTCCACTACTAACTCAGCACTAACCACTTGATTGGTTGCAGCAATATATAGCAGCAACTTCTCTTGTGGCTTAGGTGCGACAAGTGTTGGAGTGGAGGACAGGTATCTCTTTAAGTCCTGCAATGCAGCCTCCGCTTCCGGAGTCCATTTCATTGGACCTGCCTTTTTCAATATTTTGAAAAATGGCAGGGCGCGCTCAGCAGACATAGAGATAAACCTGCTGAGAGCAGCTACGCAACCGGCAAGTCTTCGTACATCCTTGACGCGCTTTGGAGCTTCAGTCTGCTCAATGGCCTTAATCTTGTCGGGATTGGCTTCAATTCCCCGCTGAGACACGAAGAACCCGAGAAGCTTGCCGGAGGGGACTCCAAACACGCACTTCTCGGGGTTAAGCTTGAGGTTGATCTTGCGCAGATTTGCAAAGGTTTCGTCTAAATCTTGGATCAGAGTCGCCTTGTCCTTGCTCTTGACCACTATGTCATCCATGTAGGCTTCCACATTTCTGTGTATTTGCGGATCAAAAGCGTCATGGACTACCCTTGCAAATGTTGAACCAGCATTCTTTAAACCGAAAGGCATCCGTACGAAATAGTAAGTGCCACATGGGGTGATGAATGCGGTTTTATCCTCATCCTCTTCTGCCATGAAGATCTGATGGTATCCTGAGTATGCATCAAGAAATGAAAGCAAGTCACATCCGGCCGTGGAGTCAACAATCTGGTCGATGCGCGGCAAGGGAAATGGGTCTTTGGGACAAGCTTTATTGACATCGGTAAAGTCGATACAAAGCCTCCATTTCCCGTTTGCCTTGCGCACGACTACAGGGTTGGCCAACCACGTAGGATGGAGCACTCCTCTGACGAGGCCTGCTGCTTCCAATTTCTTGATTTCTTCTGCGATGAATTCTTGGCGCTCCACTGCCTGTTTCCTGACTTTCTGCTTGACGGGGCGCGCATGAGGACAGACGGCAAGATGGTGCTCGATTACTTTCCTGGGAACACCGGGGATGTCAGACGGTTGCCATGCAAATATGTCGACGTTCTCCCGTAGGAAAGCAACGAGCGTGCTTTCCTATTTAGGGTCGAGAGTGGCACTGATGGTGAAGGTACCACCAGTGCTATCCTCCTTGGCGGACACCTTCTTGGTCTCAGGTGGAGCTACCATTGTTTTCTTACACTTGCCGGTGGAGCTCAATGGTGCGTCCTCGACGGTAGCGCAGCACTCCGAAGAGGTGCGCTTGCCGGAGTGGGCATCAGAACTATTGCCAGACTTGGTTTTCTTCTTCGCCCCGGGAGCTTCAACGGCAAGTGAATCGCGATCTGTTGTGGCTGCTGCTTCCCGGTAGATCTTGTCGGTGCAGATAAGAGCATCCTTCTTGTCGCCAGGGATAGAGATGACACTTATCGGGCATGGCATCTTCAGTATGTTGTATGCATAGTGAGAGGCTGCCATGAATTTGGCGAGTGCTGGACGGCCGAGTATCCCATTGTAAGGCAATGGAAAGTCAGCAACGTCAAAAGTGACCCTCTCAGTCCTGAAGTTCAACTCGCTGCCAAATGTCACCGGCAACGTGATCTTTCCCTTCAGCTTGCTCCTTCCCGGATTGATTCCTTGGAATGTGCCGGTCTCTTCGAGCTCGCCATCAGGGATCTAGAGTTTTTGGAGTACCGTGGAGGAGATCAGGTTCAAGCCGGCCCCACCGTCAACTATCATCTTAGTGACCTTGAGGTTGCGGATAGTTGGTGAAACCAACATCGGCAAGCACCCGACCGCAGTTATGCGATCAGGGTGGTCCTCAATATCAAAGATGATAGGCGTGCTGGACCATTTCAGAGGCCTGCGTCACTCAACGGGTAGTTCTGCCTCATTAACTTCCCGCACCCACTGCTTGAGCTGGCGGTGTGAAGTATGCAGAGAAGCACCTTCGTCAATGCATAGGACCTCTGTGGCTTTCTGGAACTCCTGCTCATCGGTCTCGTCATCATCCATATCTTCATTGTCGTCGTCATCTTCATCCTTGTCGCGGCCGCGGGGAGGTCTGTCTCCTTGCCGCTGCTTGGCCTTGCCGCGGCACCCTCCTCGGCCGGGGCGTTTCTTGCCGGCTCCTCCAGCACCTTCCTGGGCCTTCTCCTTGTCGCGTCGCTCGTATTCAGCCTTTTGCTGCTCGACAAGCTGCTCGACCTTCTTGCAACTCTGGAGGTCATGGCCCTTGGTACGGTGGATCTTGCAGTACTGCTTGTTGGTGCCGTCCTGCTTGTCAGCGACCGCCACAGCCTCCTCGTCGGAGCTACCAGCTTTGGCTTTCTTGGCGCCACCTCCGTTGCCGGACTGCTCAACGACTAGCACATCTTTGCCTTTCTTCTTCCTGTTGTTCATGAAGAACTTGGTGCTGACCGCGACGAGCTCGTGGATCTGATGATGCAGTGGAGTCGCCGTCGAGGTGGATCCGGCGAGTCGGTGATCTTGGCCTTCGGGGTGGAGAGTGCATGGTGGTTGCACCCCCACCGGTTTCGTCGCCACCGGCTCATGCCTGGCAGTCCTGCCGTGGCAACGACGCACTCGGCTGCCGCGGAGTGTCGCCGTTGGCGAAGCCGATGAGACTCTGAATGGTGGCCCTCCATTGATCGATCTTGTCTTCTGTTGGAGGGTAATCCAAGAGCAGTTGAGCTCGCGCCAAAGCTTCTGCTGGAGTGGTGGGTGGCAGTGGCGAACGGTGCGAGGAGCGGGATATGCTCGGACTTCTAACTATGTTAGAAGGAGCAGTATCCCGTCCAGGCGACCGTGTCTCGCTCGTGCGAGCATGTTGGCATGCATGCTGGTCTTGAGCACCCCGAGATCCACCAGCTCGATCTTGGTCCAACAAACGTATGGCACTGCGAATACCATGACGCTGTCGATCCTGCGCCTCTTGAGACGGGCGCGGTGCATGTACGGACGCCGAGGTCTGCGCAGCCTTGTCCTTGGACCTGGCAGCACCGTGAGCTCCCTTGTCGACGCCCGTTCTTCCGCCGGCGTCTACCCCACCACTCGTTTGCTCCGGTGGTGGTGGGATCGACATGGACGGAACAGCTGCAGCCGAAGTCTTCTACTTCAGTGGCATGTCGATGAAGAAGATGAAGATCAAGCTCGTGTGAACGCCGGATCAGGTTCACACAACCTCGACGCCCCCTACCTGGCGCGCCAAAGATGTCGGGGAAGCTGATCCACGAACACCTATGGGACCGGCGGACCGAGCCCCTTTCGGTTTGGCAGGGGGCGGAGGTCGCACGAAGAGCGGATCGAGGCGAAGCACACGAGCAGTTTTACCCAGCTTTGGAGCTCTCCGGAGAGATAATACTCCTACTGCTGCTTGTCTGATTGTATTGAGTTCTTGCTCAGGAGCGCTGAGTGCTACAGTATGCACCAGCTGCTAACGAGGCCGAGCATGAGTGTTTTTCTGGCTTCGAAACCCCCCGCCCTACATTGCGCATGGGCCTCCTTTTATACGCTCAAGGGGTCTCCGACAGGTGGCAACGTACACAAGGGAAAAAATGGAAAAGGAATTGCGGTTGGTACAACTACTTGTACAGTGTATCCTACCTAACCCTGACGGCACGGGACAAAGGCATTAAATGCCCGTCTGCGTCGCCCAAATAGTGCAAAAAGGACCATCAAGGACGCCACCGTTCGCCATGATGGTAGTCTTGTCAGCGTCGCTTGCCACCGCGCACCGCTGGCTGCACAGCCTCTTGCCACGCGCGTCTGGAAAGGCCTCAGGGCGACACGTTGGTGGATGTGCTAGAGCGCGGGTACTGAGTGGTAGCTTGTCGCAGCAAGCGCCTTGCCGCGGATATTGTCTTGTCGCGCCCGGAAGCTTGTCGCTCACCGGGCCTTGCTGGGACGCGTGGCGCGTCGCGGCAAGTTCCTCTTGCCGGGGCCTTGTCTCCTTGGCTTGAATACTTTGTTCTTGAATGGTTCCAAAGGAACCACGGAGGACCTTGGCGGTCACCTGGCAAGCCTTGCCGCGGGGTGCTGCAACTGCCCGTGCACAAGTTCGGGATACTAGTGTACCCCTACTCTAGTACACCGACACTAGTACTATCACGGCGAACCCCAACTCCACCAGTTAGTACACCTATTCCTGTGGAGGAAGCACAACCAGCTAGTCGTAGTTTAGCATCTATCGCATTTGATGTCGTTAAATCGTATGTGCGTATCTTCCCATCTTGGAAATATTATACTGAAGATGAAGGAAAAGCCAGTTGCAGGTGTTTGTCCAGGAGTTATGTGTAAGTAATGTTATTCACGACAATTACTTTGCTTCGTCCCATACATCCTACGTCCATGATGGTTAAAATATAGCAAATTTTCCCATTTCTCTCTATAGAGAAGGACCGATTTGGAAACTCAGGATGAGGTAACCTGTGCTAATACCTCTACTATCTTCAAGAATGCTTGGTGGCAGTATCGGAATTACCTGAAGAAAAAGTACTTCACCGGCAAAGAAACTCATCAAATTCCCTTACATTCTCCTGAGACACATTTACTGGACGATGACTGGGACTGCCTTGTTCTGTACTGGTCCCGAACCAAGAATGTGGTAAGGTCTATGAGCTCATTTTCTATTTGTAAGTATTATATTCTTGCGTCTTACTGTACTCTATTCATGTAGAACAAGTGCCTAAACCTGAAGAACAACTGTTCTAATTTAAGATTCCATTGCTATCATAGTTCAAAAAAGCGCGAGGAGTTAATTGTGTGTTTTGCCACCGCCTTGCGCTTTACTGAAGAAAGCGCATGCTTATGCGCAGTTATGCACAGATTAAGCGTAGTTATGCGCAATGCGTTTTGCCAACGCCTAGAGCCTAGGCACGCATTTTTTTAACTATGATTGCTTTGCTCTTGTATCACTGTATTTACTAATACAAACTTATTTTTAAATTGAAGGATGCAATCGAAACTCCAATGGCACAACAGGTATTATCATGCATGTTTCTTTAACAGGTTTGCTCTTATCAATAGCTTTGTTGATTTCAATTTCAATTGTGTATACAGTTGACTTTCATATCATGCACATTACTAGCATCACAACAGAGCCAATAGTGTTGTTGTACATATAGACCCGTGGTACCCATCTGAAATCTTGTTGAGCCGTGTAGTTTCCCACGCTTTGTATTCTTTCACTGCTGCTTTTTCTTGAACTGATATGATTTGAACCGTGTCTCTATTTTGATTTGGCAAGACAATGCAGTGACCATAGGACATAGATATATGTTTGTTTGATGCTTTTATTATGTACTAGTACTTGGCAATAGAAGACTTGGTAGTTTAATCTTGTCCACCTTACTAATGAACTGGTTCACCGAAATGAGTTTCATATACTAGTACATGCTAAACTTGTTATGTGTCTGCTTGTTTCTTCTTTTAGAATGCTGACAGAATTTTGGGGAAGAGTGCCTTATTAAGCAATGGTAAAGGAAGTAATGCAGATAAGGTTTAGGATAGTGACACATCCTTGTTGGTCTCCAACAAAGTTGATAAAACAGCTAAGGAAGACTATCTTGAAGACAACGAGACAACCCCAAAGTCCTGTCTTGGTTTAGTGTTTGAGTTACTGGTCACTACCGCTTGCACAAGCTATTCAAACTCATTGTATGAATCAGTTCAGTTTCTTGAGTCTCAACTACAAGCTGAAAGACATCGATCAGCTGTGCTGCGACAAGAAGCGGAAGGGCCGCAGAAGTCCCTGGAGCATTCAGATGCATACTTTCTGGTGCAACAGCAAGCGTTGGAGGATTTTAGCGCCAAACAGGAAAAGCTAATAAGCTTGCTGCCGCGTTATTTCAGTTATTTCAGTTATGCTCTTGTTTTGCTGCCGCGTTTATTTGCACTGGTGGGCAATTTTGACAGCCAGTGTATGTAATATGCTGCATTGTTCCCTATATTTAGACTAGTGGCGAACTTTGATGCCTGGTGGATGTAGTAAGTGTAATAGCGGTAATAGGCTAGCGTTAATTGCTTTCTTATTTATTTCCTTATTGTATTGTTTAGTTGTTTGCTTGTAGTCACTGCAGTTCTTTTTCTGTGTTTTTCTAGTGGCCACAATAGCCTATTTTTGGTAACTAGGCCAAAATAATCATGGCAACACACGAACTGTTGTAACCATGGGCCTCCTGTAGGCCGTATGATCCATGGGCCTTCTTCTGGTCGTTGGATCCATTGGCCTTCTATATGGGCCGTAGGATCCATTGGCCTTCTATACGGCCTTAGGATTCATGGGCCTTCTATGGGCCGTAGGGTCCATGGGCCTTCTACGGGCCGTACGATCCATGGACCTTCTACGGGACATACGATCCATGGGCCTCATACGTGCCGTATGATCCATGGGCCTTCTACGGGGCGTATCATCATTTCGCCAATCATGGGCCATACGATTCGTGGACCATAACGGGCCGTTAATAGGCTGTATTTGATAACTCTATGAAAACAGCCCAACAGGTTTTTTTTGACATGAAAACGGCCCAACGTATTAACGGTCCACAAACGGGCCGACTGTAACGATGGGCTGAATTTGGCCCACAAGCAGAAAATGACAGTAACGGGCCGTATGTAACCGAATGCTGCAAATGGGCCCAAGAATCAATGGGCCCTGATAAGGCCGAAAGATAACTTGGGCTGGAAACGGCCCAATGGAATAATGGGCCGTTGATGGGTATAAAGTGATACACTATTCATTACGGGTCAGTTTCACCACAGGCCGTTAATGGGCCAAGAGTTACAAAGGGCCTCATATGTGCCGAAAGAAGTCATGGGCCACACATGGGCCGGAAGTTAAAACTTGCTGGAATCATATTGGACGGCCCAGATGATGCTACTGGGCCTAATTCGGAGAGGTCGTAATGGGCGCAGGGTTAGCGGGCTGTAAATGGGCTATATCCGAACAGGCTGTTAACAGGCTTTCCATGGGCTGGCCCGACACCTTTTGACTAAGTCAAATGGGCCAGCCTTTTCACAGGAATGGGCCTCTATTGGGCCGTGCCATGTGTCGCTGTATCATAGGTGCCTACGGTCCAATGAGTTGATGGCATCTGTCCCAACGGTGAGCCAACACGTGTTTCCTCCAGCTAATGATGATTTTACACGTGGAAAATCCCCATTGGTCGGGGCTGTTAACGGATTATCGGATCCAAAACCGAACCCGATAGCTTAACGGCGTTCCGTTACGATGGATGCCACGTGTCGGTCACCCTTGACGAAAGAACTTCTGTGACGCACGATTTATCGTCATGGAAGTGGACACTTCCGTGATGATAATTTTGGTAATGTCATGGAACACTTCTACGACAGCACAGGTATGACTATCTTGATTCTGTCATAAAATCGTCATGGATGTGCATGCATGACAAAAAACGTGACCTACTGTGGTAAACACGTATCATCACGGAAGTGTATATTTTTTGTAGTGACATGCCAATCAATCCATGTGTTCCGGAGCAGTAGCAAGCTACCATGGCTCAGTGGAAGCACTAGGAGACATTTCCCCATAAGAGAGGCTACCAAGAATAAACAACTAGATTGTCGGATCCCACATATACCAAGCATTTCAAAATCATACACACAATATGCTCGATATGTGCAAATACAACATGGCATCACAACAAAACTCCATGACTCAAGTATTTATTCAGAAGGCTCCGAAGAGTCATTCAGAGTTAGAATTACAGTCATGGGTCACCTGACCCAACTTACAGAGCATACAGGCAACAGAAGCATAACATGTCTGAGTACATACATCTACAAATGAAAAAGGTTGAGAAGTCGGACTATCTACAAGACCCTCCCAAGGGTACAAGATCGTAGCTGAGGTAACAAGCTAAATGTCGAAGTCCATGCGGAACTACTAGTGAGACTGAAGTCTCTCTGCAAAACATAAATTAAGCAAACTTGAGTACAAATGTACCCAACAAAACTTACATCAGAACTAGCTGCATATGCATTTGTATCAACAATGGAATGGTGGGGTTTAACTGCAGCAAGCCAGCTTTGACTCAGTGGCTATCGTGAACTACGTCTGCAAGTAACTCTTTTGAGGTGGCACACATGAGTCGACATATTCACCATATCAAGACACCACTATGGATCCGCTCTCGTCTCCCTACGAGAAGGCCATCCGTAGCACTCACGCTCATCTTGCGCATTTTAGAGTATCCACTTTCACTTGTCTATGAACTGCATAAACAACCCAGTAGTCCATTACCGTGGATGCGGCTATTCGAATAGGTCATTTATATCCCTGCAGGGGTGTACTTCTTCACACATGTTTCCACCACTTAGCGTCTGCACACGACATGTGCTCGGCAGACTTGAAGCGAAAGCCGACGTAGGTGTAGACCACGACCTGACTGACCACACAAGTCCCTAGTCTAGGTTTAACACCTATTCAGGTTCCATCCACAGGGAGTACGGCCAAGGTTTCCACTACGACCCTGAACGATGTCTACAGGGTTTCTGAAGCACCAAACGGGCGTCTCGGTACACCGGGCCACTACCTACCGCATCACAGCCCACCCCTAGGGTCAGCGCTGCGCACGGCCTACAGTATACTACAAACATCAGAAACTACTTGCAACTCCTGGACAGAGGACAAGGGCGGTTAATAAGTCGAGCGGGGTCATGTTTTAGGGCCCAACGTGTGGTAGTAGATGTTCTTGGATCACAAACACAGAACTCAGTTCTTGAGGGTGGTTTCAATGAGATAACCCAAATCTTGTTCACACACTCTGCTCACCCACAGTAGGACATGTTCATCACCATTCCAATCCATCCCAGATGAATCAGACTTGACACCGCTCAAAGCATAGCAAGCATAACAAGCCAGCACGAATGGGTTCGCACATAATGGCTCAAACAGATCCTACTCATGCTAGTGGGTTTCAACTATTTACTCTGGCAAAGACAGGTCATGCATAGGAAAGGGATTCAACTACCACATCATGTAACAATTGAAACGTTGTTGTCCTAATGCAGTAAATAAGAGCAAGAGCGAGACAGTGGGATTTTATCGGAATGTTGAATGGGGTTTTGCTTGCCAGGCACTTCTGAAGATAGTATAGCTCCTCATCGGTGTCATCGAACTCATCGTCGGAACAACGTCTACTAAGAGGGGACAAATACCGGCAAAATAGAAAGAACACAATCAATGCAATGCAACAATATGATGCATGAATGTGACAAGTCAATATGCTATGATTTGAGCTAATGCAGCTAGCAACGATTTAAATGGAGTTGGTTTGAACACTATATTCAATTTCAAACTCCATATGTGGATATTCAAATGCCATTTATTTGGTTTTCCCTAAACTATAGCCAGAAGTTCTTCTAACATGCATGGAAATGGTACAGATGGATAGATTGGATTTTTCTGATAATTTTTCATATATAATTTATTTCATTTGGAGTTACAAATTATTTCAATGATTTTTAGAAGTTTTAACTATTTTTTGGAATTTCCAGGATTAAATTTCACCTAGAAATTCATTAATGATGTCAGCACTGTGTCACTACTGTGTCAGCAGGTCAACTTGGTTGCCCAGAGTCAAACCTGGCCAGTGGGGTCCATTGGTCAGTGACCCAGGGTTAATCCCGGTCAAACCCAATGCTGACTGGGTTTGACCCTCCAGTGGGGCCTGCTGTCAGTGGTTCTGGGCTCTAACTAAACGTGGTTAGCACCTAATCTAATGACGCCATGTCAACATGCTAGAGTTTGGCCGGCGATGACCTCAAACCGCGGCGAAGACCGCTTGGGATTGAGCTACAGGCATCAGTTTGGAGCGCGGTTTGCAACAGCGGGTTGCTGGGGCTCGCGCGCATTGGATGGAGCAAGCGAGAGGGGCTGGGGTGGCTGGAGATGACGCCAGCATCGAGCTAGGCAGCGACCAGAGCTGGCGCAAGATCGGGTTCAGTGTTTCGGGGCATGGAAGGAGCATCAAGTGGGTTCTATGGGCTCGTAGGTCTGTGTTGAGCACATTGACAGGGTCAAACACGAGAACCAGCGTGTCTCGCCGCAGCGGCAACATGGACGGCGGCCAGAAGCTCACGGATCCGGCGGTTGGCGTGGCTAGAGCATGCAAAAGCACACGGGGAGAGAGGGAATTAAATAGGAGCTCACAGCGGTTCGAACGGAGTCGAGGGCGAGGCCGGGGAAGCACTGGATGACACGAATCGAACGACGGTGATCACCAGGCAATGGCAGCGATGAAGACAGCGGGGATGATGTTGTGGCATGTTCGTCATTCCATGGCTCGGTGGAGAGGTAGAGGACAAGCCTGCGGTGGCTCTGGATGCGGAGAGCGGCCACGGGGAGCTTGGTGGCTGTGGCTATGGTGAACGGCGGCGACGGTGGCGCTCGGTGTTCGCGCGAGAGAGAGAAAATTGAGGGGGGACGGTGCAGGAAGAGTCAAGAGGGAGCCAGGGGTGCGTGGCGTCATGAGAGGTATCTAGGGGGAGGAGGGTGTCGGTGTCAAAACCGGTGGATCTCGGGTAGGGGGTCCCGAACTGTGCGTCTAAGGCTAATGGTAATAGGAGGCCGGGGACACAATGTATTCCCCGGTTCGGGCCCTCTCTATGGAGGTAATACCCTACTTCCTGCTTGATTGACCCTGATGATATGAGTATTACAAGAGTTGATCTACCACGAGATCACAGAGGCTAAACCCTAGAAGCTAGCCTATGATTATGATTGTTGTTGTCCTACGGACTAAACCCTCCGGTTTATATAGACACCGGAGGGGGCTAGGGTTACATAGAGTCGGTTACAGAGAAGGAAATCTACATTATCTGAATTGCCAAGCTTGCCTTCCACGCAAAGGAGAGTCCCACCCGGACACAGGACGAAGTCTTCAATCTTGTATCTTCATAGTCCAATAGTCCGGCACAAGTACATAGTCCGGCTGTTCGAGGACCCCCTAATCCAGGACTCCCTCAGTAGCCCCTCAACCAGGCTTCAATGACGATGAGTCTGGCGTGCAGATTGTCTTCGGCATTGCAAGGCGGGTTCCTTCTCCCAATATTCCATAGAAAATTTTGAACACAAGGATCGTGTCCGGCTCCGCAAAACAATTTCCACATACCACCGTAGAGAGCACAATATTCCAAAAATCTAATCTGCTGACAACTTTTCATAGCGTGACATCACGCCACGACCCGGTCATTGTATGAACCCTTTTTCTCAACCTGCTGCTGCACGTCTTGCGAGGCGGTTTTATTGGCACATCTTGTCAAAGCAGAGAGTGTGTTCCCCTTATCACGGGATTCTCATTAATACGGGTGTGGGTAACCCAACCATGCCGTTAGTATGACTCCTCGATTTAGGCAAGTTCCAAACGGCCATGGGGAGGACGCTTGATATTCACCCTCTTTATAAAGAGGCCCAGACCTGTCCTTTTCTTTCCACGCCCAATCCTTCCCTTCCCCTACCTCGAGTTCCAACACCCAAGGTTCAGTTTTAAGCGCTCGGGACCTTCAACCATGTCCGGATCCAACCTTCAAGGACGGTGGATGGCCTCTTCTGTCATAGAGGAGGACACCAAGAGGCTTAGGGAGGCTAGGTATCTGACCGCCAAAATCCCCCACAGGCTACCTGCTCAAGGGCAGGTTATCCCCACTCCCGAACCCAACGAGAGTGTTGTATTTGTTTCCCACTTCCTCCGAGGGCTAGGCTTTAGTCTTGATCCATTCGTAAGAAGGCTCATGTTCTATTACGGGCTAGATTTCCATGATCTAGCTCCAGATTCCATCCTTCACATCTCGTCGTTTATCGTCGTGTGTGAGGCCTTCCTCCGCATTACCCCACAGTTCGGCTGATGGCTCAAGACCTTCAATGTGAAGCCAAAGATGATCGACGGGCGACATGCGGAGTGCAGAGCCACTATAATAAGCAAAGGTACCGACGCCCTATGGCCAAAGGGTTCCTTCCTAGAGGTGTCCGACCTATGTCAACGGGAGTGGTTTTGCATCACAGCTCCCAGAGGCACAAAGCGGGCAGCCGCCCCAGCCTTCCGCTCTGCCCCTTCGCCCCAACTGGCATCATGGGTCAATAAAGGGCTGGACTGGGGACCAGCTAGTCACATGCTGACATTGCAAAGCCGCATCCGTCATCTCCTCAAGAGGGATATCAGTCTGGTCAAAGTAATTCAAGTAATGTTAGTTCGTCGGATCCTGCCATGCCAACGTCGATCTCTCCGTATGTGGGAGTTCAACCCGGAAGGACCGCGAACCATTCAACACTTCTTTGGCATGATGCCCGAAGGAATGTATCGATTATTCTTCGGATTACGAATAAAGTGTCTGGACACCATCGAGGATGCGGGTCTCAATTGCAACCGTCCCGATACCCAAGTAAGTAACTCCGCGACCGAACACGCCCTCTTTATATTTGTTACATTATTCTGAAAATTTACCCTTGGCCAGGACTGGATAAGAAAGGCGGAGAGGATCATATGTTCGACCCCTCTTCTCGAAGGCTCGCCGGATCCCGTACTAACCAGGATGGTGGCTCGCGCACGGTATCAAGTGCCATCAGGAGAAGACGAGGGGAGGAATAGGGAAGCCAAAAGCAGGCTTCATATGTTACACATCCAAACCGCGGGAATTAGTGCTTTCGCGAAGGAGGATGATCGGGGAGTTGAGTCTAAAATCCCCTCTCCCCACAGGGAGAAAAGGGCCGCCCCTGAAGACTTGGAAACAGAGGCTTCCAAACGAGGGAAGAAACCTTCACCAGGGGGCCCTGCCCCGGAGGGCATCCTTACCGCACAACGCCCACAAGGGGGTCTGCCGTCAGCCGAGCTACAAGTGAACAAAAGTACATAGGTTAATATGCCCTGCTCTTTTTCTGAGAGGAACAACCGAGACTTATGTTTTGCAGTCCGGCTCATAGCCCTTCTCCACAATGTTCGTCTTCGTGGGATCTTCTTCCGGAGATGATGGAGAGCGAACCGCCTCCCCCTGCTTCCCCACCTCGTGAGACGGACAACCCTGAGGTGTTGTCGCGGAGGATTTCTCCTGATCCGTAAAGGCCGGAAGGTAACTCTTCGGCCGCCCGAAGTCCGGAGTTCTCGGCTCCTAAGGAGACCAACAGAAAAAGCTCGGGACTGTCCGGTGTACAACCAGACACATTGATGGATCTTCTGGAGCTGGCGGCTATCTCAGAGGCACATCATACCTTAATGGATACGGTCGTTGAGAGGATCTCATCCGCCAAAAGATGATTGAATGAAGCTTTCATGAGCCTGGTAAGAGGCTTTGAGGTACACAACATAGTATATATTTTTGATTGTACCGTACATGCTAGGTGTGCTTTGTATAGATAGTAGCCCCTGAGACTTTGGTTGCCGTCCAGACGCGGCGAGCAGAGGATCATAGTCTCAAGTAATAACATCACTGCTTTCGTGCGCAGGCGGCTGCAGATCCGGCGGCTGCAGATCCGGCGGCTGACCGAACTGCTGAATTTGCCGAATTGAGGCGGCAACTGGACGTGGCGGATGCGGATATTACGCTTGTTAACAAGCGACTTGACGAGGCACATGTTATGTATATTCGGGTGGTCAGCAAATACTAAGAAGAGCCTGATGCTAGTATTTATAGTATGCTTTGACTACACATGGAGCTGCCACCGTGGAGACCCTTCGGGCAGAACTTGCCCAAGCCAAGGAGCAAGCCAGTTGAAGTGATGCGGCCGCCCTGAAGGCAGCCGAAGAATTGAAAGCCGAACAGGACGCGCATCGCCAACGCGAAGATAAAATAGCCAACATGGCTCTTGAGCTGCAGAATGCCGCCAGCCGATATGAGCTCCTCGAAAAGGATAGCCAAGCGAAAACGACTGACCTAAAGAAGGCCTTGGAAGCAGCCAAGGAAACTCGCTCTGAAATCAGAGCGGCGCGGGAGGAGCTTCATCAAGCCGGAGATATCACGGCTGGGAAGCCCTTTTTATTGCGGATGAAGTTAGGCGATCCGAAGTATGCCCCACTTGATCAACTGTGGAGTCCTGCAGACGCATACTTGGATTTAGCAAAGAGTGCTGCTGATGCGACTGAGTATTTCAAAGATCAAAAAGATCATGAAGTGGAGATATTGTTCTGGTCGCAATTCAGTAATCCAAGGCGTCTGCTGTTGTTGAATGAGAAAATGGTCGAGTGGGCCGAGCTCCATAGGTTGTCCGTGCTTGACAGGAAGGCTGTCGTGGATCATCTGTGGCCGAAGGAACCAAGTCCGGATAGTTATTTTGGTTTAGTGCAATGATTTCTTCGTGATGTGCCACATATCAACGCTGTCAAGAGGTGGGCGTGCATAGAGGGTGCACGGATGGCTCTTGCCCGTGTTAAGACATATTGGGCGGACATGGAGGCCACCGATGTTGCAACCAGGGGTCCGCCCGGGGGTCAGGACTCGCCTAAGCACTATTTTGAAGAAGTCCTAGAAGGTGCCCATTCAATAGAGTCTCAGTGCTCAAAGAGTACCATGTTCTAGTGACATGTATCTTGATTGTAAAAACAATGCTATTTTGATTATAAAGGCTGTATTTGTACCTTTGCCCGTAAAGTATTATAGTGCCTCCTGTTCGGCCTTTTATGTATGTATGTATATAACCTGAAAGTTTCCAGTCGTCGGCTTCAGCCCCCACACATATAATGCGGGGGTGTTCGGTAAAGCGTATAATCACACTTGGTCCCACATCTTGGTCCGTTAAGGAGGTGATAGCACGGCGAACAAGGCAATCAAACTATATAGCTTTAACACTTCCACTTAGCCATAGGAGTTTGATGGTGGGGCTACTATATAGCCCCTAGTACGTCCGCGTTCATCCGAATACGGTGCACGTACATACGTGACAGGGAAACCGGTCCTTCGTTAATGCGGAGGAATCACGAAGATTCCGCTGAGTCATCGAGTGGTTGACCAGTCTCTCTCTTTATCATGACGGTCAGTTTTCGGCTTTCTCTACTGAGGTGCTCATCCATGTGAACCAGGGCACAATGGTAGTAGTTCTCCTGGTGCCACCTTAGCCGATAGAGCGGAACGTAAGGTAGCAAAACACGAGAGCCGTGCAAACCCAACTATTGACCAAAGACATGATTCGGAGCTGATGCATATAAGTCCAAACTCGCGACGTTGAACACGCCCAAAGGTATTCGGACTTTATAACATATACTGGGCTGAGTACCGCCCTCGATAATGAGCCCTGAATATCCCGGTACATGCATTAATCTGGCGTGACGAAATGCCAATAATGCTAGTATCCCTCTCGGTTGTTTTAAGTGCCCGGAGGGTGTGAAGCAACAAGAGACAATAAAAAAGGTTTACACAGGGTCTTAATCTAAAAAGAAACCTTTGAACGGGGACCTGCTGCATGTCTGCGCCTTTATCTCCGCTGTGCCGTATCCTGGAAGGGTGTTGCACGATAATCATCTATAAAAAAGGAAAACCCAGGTGAAAGAATCTGGTGTGATCGTGCGAAAAGTTGGTTATTCTTAATGAACCATGAGAATTCAATCTATTATTGTATTAATAGGGTCGAGCCGAACTATAGACCCTTTTTACATGCAGACGGACCCTAGCACCACATGTGGTCGTGTATCCGTCGACCCAAGCTTAGGTTTATCTGGGCTGCTACAACTAGTGGTGCGTCGGACACGTCTAACCTTGTCCGTGGTCTTGACGACCGATCATTTATTCGGGTTGGAGAGGCCGTTCAGTGGTTCATCTACTAGAGCCGCCACATATTCTTCCGCACGCAAAGAACGCTCTGTATTTCTACTAATTGTGATGACGCCACGTGGATCGGGCATCTTAAGTTTAAGATAAGCGTAATGTGGTACTGCATTGAAACGGGCGAAGGCCGTTCATCCGAGCAGTGCGTGATAGCCGCTTCGTAATGGAGCGATGTCGAAGATTAGTTCTTCGCTACGAAAGTTGTCGGGAGAACCGAATACATCCTCTAATGTTAGAGAGCCCGTATAGCGGGCCTCTATGCCTGGTATTACTCCTTTAAAGGTAGTACTGTTTTAGCTAATTCTTGACGGGTCTATCCCCATTTTGCAGACAGTGTCCTCATATATCAGATTAAGACTACTGCCGCCGTCCATGAGGACGCGGGTGAGATGCTATCCGTCGATTATTGGGTCGAGCACCAAGGCAGCTGAACCTCCATGCTGGATAGTAGTCGGATGATCCCTATGATTCAAAGTGATCGGGCAGGCCGACAGTGGGTTGAATTTGGGGGTGACGGGTTCTATAACGTATACGTCTCAGAGGGCGTGTTTGCGCTTCCTCTTTGGTATGTGGGTGACGTAGATCATGTTCACTATTTTGAACTCGGGTGGAAATTTTTCTGTCCCCCGGTGTTCGGCTGGCGAGGTTCGTCCTCGTCTTCACTTGGCGGCTCCCTCCCCTTGTGTTCGGCGTTTAGCTTGCCGGCCTGCTTGAAGACCCGGCATTTTTTGTTGGTGTGATTTGTAGGTTTCTCGGGAGTGCCATGAATCTTACATGATCTGTCTAGAATTTTGTTTAGGCTGGACGGTCCATCTCTGCTTCCTTTAAATGGCTTTTTCTGTTGACCGGGTCGACAACCCCTGAATCCGGCGTTTACCACCGTATTGTCTGGGCTGTCTTCATTATTTTGATGCTTGTTTTTATTGCGTCGTGTCTTCCCATTACCATCCTTGATTTTGGATGTGCCTGGGTCGCTGGTGCCACTGCGGGCCAACCAACTGTCCTCGCCACGCAAAAGCGGGTCTTAAGGCTTGTTAGGCTGCCATTGTCCTCGGCTTTTCCTGGCCGAGGTCTCTGGCAAGCCATTCATCTCGGACACTGTGTTTGAAAGCCGCTAAGGCTTCGTCGTCCGGGAAGTCGATGATTTGGTTCTTCTTGGTGAGAAATCTGTTCCCAAGCTTACAGGCTGACTCCCCGGGTTGTTGGATTATGTGACTGAAATCGTCTGCATCCGGGGGTCGGACATATGTCCCTTGAAAATTAGCCCTGAAAGCGTCCTCGAGTTCCTCCCAACTTCTGATGGAATTTTCGGGGAGGCTTTTCAGCCAGTGCCGAGCTGGTCCTTTCAACTTGAGGGGTAGGTATTTGATGGCGTAGAGATCATCTCCACGAGCCATGTGGATATGAAGAATGAAGTCCTCAATCCAGACTGCAGGGTCTGTTGTTCCGTCGTATGCCTCGATGTTCACGGGTTTGAAACCCTCTGGAAATTCATGATCCAATACCTCATCGGTGAAGCATAGGGGGTGCGCGGCACCCCTGTATTTTGAAGTGTCGTGGCATGCTTTCGATGGATGTAGTGTTCGGTGTTGATTCTGAGCTGGTATTAGATCAATGTAGTCGTTTTGGTGACCGTGATCCTGCGTAGGAGCATGCTTCCTAGATCCATAGATGGACCTGGACATACCGGCTCACGTAGATCGTGTGCTGACTTGTGTGCGGCCTCATGGGTTGCTCTGTCTCGGCCACGGGGTGGTCGGTCTGGCAGATCAGCCATATTGTTTTTTGGCGGGATGGGCTCTAAGGCCTCGTCGTCGAATTCGATCAATAGCTTGCGCTTTGGGTAGCTCTTTGTGTGGCGATCGCCGCTATATTTTTCGTCAGTGTCGAGCACTTTGTTCCATCTGCGGTTGAGCGTATCCTACGCGTCCTTAAGCCTTTGCTTCTGCTTCTTAAAGCTCCTTGCGGTGGCGATAAGTCTTTTGTGGAAGTTCTCTTGTTCCAAGTGCTTCTCCGGGATGATGAGTGCACCGTCGTCCGGACTGTTCTCCTCTCTGGAGACAGGTTTATGAGTTTTATCTTTGCCATCGCTATGATCGGACAGCGGCCCCGGACTATGTTCGTCGTCTCCTGGCTCATCCTGCTCCATCGTTGGGTTCATGGGGTCATCGTTACCTTTGAAGGCGTGCGAGGTATTATTCTTTCTTGCACCGTTATCGCTGTTTTTGCTATGGCGGGATTTAAAGCGGCGCCGCTGACGTCAACACTTTGGTTGCTTCCCCAAAGGATTATCCTCCGTTGCATCCTTCCGTTCCTTGCCGATGTTTTCTTTGGGTGTATCAACCATGTATATATCATATGATGAGCTGGTTGTCCAGCACCCTTTGGGCGGTGGTTCCTGTTCTTCTCCGGCATCGTCGTCCATACCATCGATGTCTTCGGAGTCGAAGTCAAGCATGTCGGTTAAGTCGTCGACAGTGGCTATTAAGTGGGTGGTGGGTGGGGAACGAATTTCTTCGTCGTCCGCTTCCCACACAAGTTGGACATAGTTCGGCCAAGATTCTCCTGACAGGGAGAGAGCTTTTAACAAATTTAGCACGTCACCCAAGGGCAAGTGCTGGAAGATATCCGCGGAGGTAAACTCCATGATCGGTGCCCAATCAGGTTTGATAGGCACAGATGCACGCGGTTCGGAGCCTTTGGCCGGAGACGAGTCCGAGGGTCTGATGGCGCAGACCTCATTGGAGGCGAAGTCTGTGTTCGGCTCTATCGCCGTTGAGTGTGCGGCCTCCGAGGCGGGGTCCATCCACCCATCCTCGGAAGGCATGATCCACTCCGGATTGAGAGCTGGGGCATCTGCAGGTGTGATCTCCCGAACACCGTCCGATGGCACATCTAAGTCATGCTCATCGTGACTGTTCAGCGCGCCTGTCATGGGCTCGAATCCGTCGTAGATCAAGTCTCCACGGATGGCGGCAGTGTAGTTCAGGCTTCCAAACCTGACCTAACGACTAGGGGCATAGCTATCGGTCTGCTCCAGATGGCCAAGCGAGTTGGCCCGCAGTGCGAAGCCGCGAAATACGAAAAACTGTCCGGGGATGATTGAAGGAGCCATCAAGCCTTACCGCGACAACACAGTGGAACTCTCAATGAAAGCACCAACGTCAGTGTCAAAACCGGCAGATCTCGGGTAGGGGTTCCCAAACTGTGCGTCTAAGGCTAATGGTAACAGGAGGCGGGGGACACAATGTTTACCCAGGTTCGGGCCCTCTCTATGGAGGTAATACCCTACTTCCTGTTTGATTGATCTTGATGATATGAGTATTACAAGAGTTGATCTACCACGAAATCATAGAGGCTAAACCCTAGAAGCTAGCCCATGATTATGATTGTTGTTGTTCTACGGATTAAACCCTCCGGTTTATATAGACACCGGAGGGGGTTAGGGTTACACAGAGTCGGTTACAAAGAAGAAATCTACATTATCCGAATTGCCAAGCTTGCCTTCCACGCAAAGGAGAGTCCCACCCAGACACCGGACGAAGTCTTCAATCTTGTATCTTCATAGTCCAACAGTCCGGCACAAGTACATACTCCGGCTGTCTGAGGACCCCCTAATCCTGGACTCCCTAAGAGGGGGCATTTAGGCATGGAGGAGGTGGCTGGCGCGCATCGGGCACACGCCCTCGTACCTATTGGCAAGAGGTTCAAGATGGTGGCTATGCTGGGCTGGGCCGGCTTCACTCCTGGGTCAGGTAAGCTATAGTATTGGGCCTTAGGTAAGTGCTATGTTCCCTTTTTCTGTTTTCTGTTTTTATTTAACACTTGCCACTGTTTTGCAAATTCAAATGAATTCAAAACAATGTCAAATATTCTATGAACATTTTTATGTTGCTTAGTGGACTTTCCCGAAGGACACAAAATATATCACATGCATTTTTAAATATATCCCATATATATTTGAGTATATTTCCAGGTCCAAATAGAATATTTTTTAAAATTCAGAGACCAAATAACTCCTTAAAAATGTTTCAAAATTTTGGTTTGTCATATAAGCCTTGCCAAAATTCTCAAAACTACTTTTAGGGAATATTGGATTCATTGAATGCAATTTAAAGGGTTCTCGCCCTTCTTTTAAAAGATTTTGAGGTTTTCAGATTGCCTCAATTCAAGTTTCTTCAATTTAAACGTGATCCAACTACCAAGCTAGTCCAAGTGCAAGGTAAGGCTAGGGATGCGACAACTCACCCCCACTAAATAAGAATCTCGTCCCAAGATTCAAGACATGAGGTAAGAAGACAAAGGGGACACAAACTAACACAATCTTCATGATCCAATTGCTCTTCTCGAAGATGGTGATTCATTGCTGTCAGGACCCCGATCCTAAGTCACACCGACCTAGCATGTAACACATCATATCACTTTGCGGCCTCACAGACGGTATTCCCATGGGTGCCACCTTACCTGGCTCGAGACCATTTGCGCCTTTTGGCTCACGTATATGATAGAGTCGCTAGCATCCATATGCCAGAGAACCCGGGCCGACATGAGTAGTCATAAACCCAAGGTGGCTCTAACTTACGGGGACAAGCATACATGACCCTGCAACGAACGTCTCGATTATCAATGTATGAACCCAAGTCGTAGCAAGCAACATGGACATAAAGGAACAACGCGTGACATTTCTCCGAAGGGACAGACATAGGAACGAAGAAGGACACAAGCTGGCCAGACTATGTGTTTCGGAGCAGTAGCAAGCTAACATGGGTCAGTGGAAGCACTCGGAGACATTTCCCCATAAGACAGGATACCAAGAATGAACAACTAGGTTGTCGGATCCCACACATACCAAGCATTTCAATAACATACACACAATATGCTCGATATGTGCAAATACAACATGGCAACACAACCAAACTCTACGACTCAAAGTATTTATTCAATAGGCTCCGAGGAGCCAGATATTATAAACATGGGTCTGATGACCCAGCATATAGAGCATGCAGGCAACAAAAGCATAATATGTTTGAGTACAGACAACAACAAATGAAAAAGGCTATGAAGCCTGACTATTTACAACACCCTCCCAAGGGTACCAGATCGTAGCTGAGGTAACAAGATAAACGTCGAAGTCCACACATAACTACTAGTGAGACTGAAGTCTCTCTGCAAAAACATAAATTAAGCAAACGTGAGTACAAATGTACCCAGCAAGGCTTACATTAGAACTAGCTACATATGCATCAGTATCAACAAATGGGTGGTGGAGTTTAAGTGCAGCAAGCCAGCTTTGACTCGGCGGCTATCCTGAACAATGATTGCAATTAACTCTTTTGAGGTGGTGCACACGAGTCCACATATTCACCATATCAATACACCACTATGGATCCCCTCCCGTCTCCCTACGAGAAGGTCATCCATAGCACTCACGCTTATCTTGCGCATTTTAGAGTATCCACATCCACTTGTCTATGAACTGCACAAGCAACACAGTAGTCCTTTACCGCGAATGCGGCTATTCGAATAGATCGTGTTAACCCTGCAGGGGTGTAGTTCTTGACACACGCTCTCGCCACTTACCGCCATGTACACGTCATGTATCTCAGCAAATTTTAAGCGGAAGCCTGGCCGAGGGTGTTGCGCACGACCTAACTAACCACAGAAGTCTCTAGTCTAGGTTTATTGCATATTCGGGTTCCATCCGCAAGGATATCCGGCCGGGGTGTCACTCACGGCCCCAAACGATGTGTTTAGGGTTCCCAAGCCCACCAAACGGGCGACACTTGGTACACCCGGCCACGGTGCCTAGTCTTTCCCAAGCCCACCTGTACCGGGTGCCACTTGGTAGACTACTAACACAACCTACAAACACCAGAAACTAGTTGCAACTCTTGGACAGAGATCGAGGCGATTAATAAGCCGAGAGGGATCGAGTTATCGGAACCCAATGTGTGGTAGCAACTGTCTTGGATCATAGACACAAAACGAAGCTCCTGAGAACGGTTTCAATGAGATAACCCACCATGTACTCCTACATGGCCTTTCACCGCTACCTTTGCCAAATCGTGTTCACACACTTAGCTATCAACAGTAGGACATGTTCAAAACCATCCAATTCATTGCCGATGAATCAGACCTGACTCAACTCTAAACAATAGCAGGCATGACAAAAAAGCATGAATGAGTCGGCACATCATGGCTCAAACAACTCCTACTCATGATAGTGGGTTCAACTATTTACTGTGGCAAAGACAGGTCATGCAGAGGAAAAGGGGTTCAACTACCGCAACATGTAATAGTTGAATCGTTGTTGTCCTAATGCAGTAAATAAGAGCAGGAGCGTGAGAGTGGGATTGTATCGAAATGAACAAGGGGGTTTTGCTTGCCTGGCACTTCTTAAGATAGCATAGCTCTTCATCGGTGTCATCGAACTCATCGTCGAAACATACGTCTACCGAGGGGGAAGAAACACCAGCAACAGAGAAAGGACACAATCAATGCAATGAAACAATAAGATGCATGATCATGAAATGGCAATATGTTGTTGATTCTGCAAATGCAACTAGCAACCAGTTTAAATGAAGTTGGTTTCAACCAAAGGTTCAAATTAAAACTCCACATGTGGTTATTTAAATGCCATTCATTTGATTTGTCCTGAACAGTAGCCAAAAGTTGTTCCAACATCCATGAAAATGGTACATATGGATACAGTAGATTTTTCTGATCATTATATATATATATATATATATATACATATATATATATTATTTCATTGGGAGCTACGGTTGAATTTATATGTATTTTTGAAGTTTTAAATCTTTCTGAAATAAATAAATCATTACTGAATTATTTTAAACTCCAGAAAACAATTACTGCGTCAGCATAACATCGGGGTGACGTCAGCAGGGTCAAGAGGGTCAAAACTGACATTTGGGACCCACATGTCATTGGCTCACTTTTAACTAGAAGTTAATCCCGTGTTGACTAGGATTTGACTAGCCGCAGGGCCCATATGTCTGTGGGTCAAGGAACTAATTAGTCGGGCAGGTTAGTGGCTAATGATGTCTTAAGCCAGTGGTTAATCGTTGGCGTAGGAAGAACACGGCGGTGTTTGCCGTCCAGCAAACTCCGACGTCGGGAGGAGGCGCGACTAGACGCGTTAGAATGCCCAGAGCAAGGCAATTTGAGTGGTGGCAGTGGGAAGTTCTGGGGTGGCGTGTAACAGCGGAGGTGACGACCCGAGCAGCGGCTGGAGCTGTGGCTCGGTCATGCGTGGGGTTCTAGCACGAGCCAAACCAAAAAAGAGGGCGCATTCGCTTCATAGGGGCCCGATGAGCGCGCGGGTGCTACTGGAGCGAGCGGAGGAGCTCGGGAGCGCGAGGATCACCGAACATGGTGGTTACCAGAGCTCAGTGCTTGCGGGGACGGCGGCTAGAGGGCAAGCACGGAAGAGGGGAAAGGGGAAAATGAGCGGGAGCTCACAGCGATGACGAGGGGAAGATCGGCGAGGTTGAGGATGGCCTGGGTGGTGCGAATCGGGGCCGGCCCTCTCAGTGGACCGAGGAGGAAGACGACCACAACGATGATGAAGCAGGGCCTCCCGGTGTCCCGTAGCTCGATGGGGAGGACGAGGAAGATATAGCGGTGCTCCTACGCTCAACTGCAGGACCAGGGAGAGGTGGTGACCCGTGGCATTTCAAAGACTAAGAGGATCCTTTTCCTGGACTTCTTTGAAGAGATTTTAATGTTAATTATTTTTGAAGTGATTTCTGAGGGTTTCAACTATACTCAATCCAACTTTCAGAATTTAGACATGCATGATGCTCTCAAATTCAACTAATATAATTATTTGCTGACAAATATTCTAGGGCTGTGACAACTCAGCCCCCCTAAACAAGAATCTCGTCCCGAGATTCAAGATGTGAGGTAAGGAGACAGAGGGGACACAAAGTTAGCACAATCTTCATGATCCGATTTCCCTTGTCGAGATGTTGATTCCTTGCAACATCTTGTTCTTGACGTCTTTGCTTTCGAGATCTTCATCCAACAAGACGCCAAAAAGAACGAGGAACCCTACAAGAATTGATCTTCTCACAGATCGAGCAACTCACAATGAACTCGCAAAATGAGGCGTTGAAACATCCCTTGAGCTGAGGCACTAATCACACATTAGGTGCAATGGAAAGAAGTAGGTGACAAGGGTACAACTGGGTAGATAAAAATTCCATGCTTAAGAAGGTGGTGAACGAGTGTCAACGTAGCGAGGAGTTGATTGCCCTTCATATAAAACGGGGCACCTTGGAGAAGGTGACTCATTATTCCTAAAGTGACGAAAAGAATTACTTTTGATATGGAGATCATTGGAACTCTTCATACCAGCTTGAAGCAATTTACAAACGATCGTTTGACGGAGTTCAAGAGAACGGCATATTCGGGCTAGAATGAATGATGTGGACTACCTTGTTAAAGAAAACGCAAGGGATTATTTTTGCTTATCATCTGAAATAGATGGGACCCAAGGTAGGACCACTTTTGAAGACGATCCTGAAAAACAATTACTAAGAAGGGCAGCCAATGGTAAGATGGCACAATGGCGGGTGCAAGATGGGAGCAAAATGCAAATGTTGGGAATGTTCCAACCATCATATCTGCCTGAGATTCAGATCCCATTGGTGACAGGATATTCCATACATCAAGTCTAGATAGAAAAATGAAAGTTTGCAACACAAATCGACGAGATGGCTTTGCGAGATTCTCGGGAGATGAGCTATGGTAGTAAGCTCCAAAACATGAGAGGGTTTTGCTACACACATGTGAACACGCTATCCTAGACAAGCATGACCACATAGTAGTCTTATAATAAAACACTACCGAGTTCAGTTTGGGAACCATCAACAAGGATATCAAAGTCCTTGTATACTTATTGATGAACTTCTTATCCTAGAATAGATCAATCAGTGGCTTGGTTTGCTGGGGATACATATAGAACAAAGGTTGCAAGTCTCCAGACCACAGAATACTTCACACGTATGTATGACTGACTTGGGATGATTCGAGAGGAAGCAAAAACAAGCTTTCTCGAGTTCACGGCGGCAACTTGCATCAGGTGAACATGAACTTAGAGGATGTCACTTCTTTCATCCAACTTATTCTTCATGAACAGGACATGAAGATAATGCTTATAGAAGTTTTCAACACTAGCTTAATGTCCAACAAAATCATGGAGAAGATAGGAATGTTGTTGATGGGCTCAACAACAATTCATCTAAGTTTCCATATGGATGGAATTCCACAATTATGTTAACAAAGTGGTAGCATTGGCCGGACCAAATAATATAATGGTGTTTGCTCGAGGAAACAACCACGAGTAAGACAAAATTACGAACATCATTGGTTCTGATTTCATTTGACGATAGCACATACTCAAGTCAAAGACTGGATAAGACAATCGCTCCAACAGTTGATCACGAGGATCAATCGATGAAAATATCATCTTCCTTCAGCACACACACAACACAAGGATATCCCTCCAGAACGAGCTAAGTTAGGTCAAGCTTTTATCTTCCAACTCTCCAAGTGGTTGTTTAGCTTAACCAACTAGCTCAGGGGTATCCAACACAGATTCTTGGAGAAGGGGTGATTTACTAGAAACCAACTTGATCGCGAGCTCAACATAATAGTCAGGGAACAACCTGGTGATACTTTCGTGAAGATATTCAGAAAATCACGAACCACCAATATGTTATTAAGCTCGAGAACAACCTTGCTTTCGTGGCAAGATGATGTGATCAAATAAGCAAGGGGTTGACACAATCCTAGCTCATTGATCAAAGAGTGCACCGAAAATAAGGACTAGGTAGCACAATAAGTCTTAGATTCAATAACCAACACACTAAGAATGAGATTATTGTCCATTAACTACCAAGCAACGGGGTTGCTAGGAGTATTGATTTCACACATCCTGGGCCACTTCTCGATACCCCGGTTACAATAACACGGGAACCGAGGAATGAACAATGATGCCAAGAAGTATCACAGCATCAAGAATTCATAAGAGGGTGTCCACTTCTCACAACACTCTTAGAGGGTGATACTCTGAGATAGAACAAAACAAAAGCTAGATTGGCATTTTGATCTGCGGAATACAACTGCTTTGACCCAATCCAAGAAATGGATGAGGTGCCGGAGTTTGTTTCTCCTAGTCATTCTGGAATAGAATGGCTTGACGGACCACATGAGTGAAAAACATCGATGAACACGAATGCACAACTACTCCTAACTATCAATTGATAGACGGAGGTGAGGATACAACTAAGGAGGGACACTCAAAGGAACAAATGATTTTTCTGAGTTGTGGATGCATAGATTAGCATGTCGAACAAAGCTCAACATTTCTTCTGGATAACCCATGCAGAAAGGCAGGACTGGCAGAGTCACAAATGTAATGGAGAACTGAAAGTGCTAGTATTCGACTAAATGGGGTGGTGAATATGCGATTTTTATGGAAGTCTTCAAAACAGGGGTGTTTCGAAGACAAACAATAGAAATGACCCTATTGATATGCAGCGTAAGGTAGACTACACTAGACAAGCCACAGTCAAGTAAGCAATGTAGTGAAAGCACGAAGACTATAAGCAACTAGGTAGTATGGATCAGGATGGAAGATAGTATGAAGCCAAACAAACAACAGTCTTCACACAGTGAAGTCAAACAGATCAGGAAAGTAGGCAAAGACTTCACGAAGACAAACTGTAAGCAAGCTAAGAGAGGTAGGATAGAACCAGTTGCTCGGAGAGGACAAGGGATTTGTTGGACCAGTTCCAGTTGCTGTGACAACTGTACATCTGGTTAGGGAGGCTAAGATTCAACTCAGAAGACCGTGTCTTCACCTTATTTCCCTTGAGCTAAGAACACTTAGTCCTCACCCAATCACTATGGTAAGTCTTGAAGGGAGACTCCCAAACCTTCACAAACTTCGTTCACTGGCAATCCACAATGACTCTTGGATGCTCAGAACGCGACGCCTAACCGGCTGGAGGATTCATAGTCCTCAAGTGTAATAAGTCTTCAGATCACACAGACAGAACAAATTCAATGATGCCTAACACTCTTTGGCTCTGGGTGTTTTGGGCTTTGTCCTTTCAATGATTCTCTCTCAAAGGCTTCGGAGGTGGGTTGCTCTCAAACGGCAATAGCCGTGCACAAACTCTGAGCAGCCACCAATTTATGGTGTAGGGGGTGGGCTATTTATAGCCAGGAGGCAACCCGGCCTAGTTTGTCCAAAATGACCCTGGGTCTCTAAGGAACTGACTCGTGTCCAACGGTCAGATTTCAAACACATGTGGCAGCTTAGCTTGGGCTACAAGCCAAGCTGACTTATCCAGGTCTGGATAAGATTTGCTCACATTGTCTTCGCTCGAAGACATAGGATTTGGTTGAGCATCACATCATTCACTCTGACTTTGTTCACTTGGACCCCACTTAACAGTATAGTGGTTCCTATGACTCAACAGAGAAGAAAAGGAAACTACAAAACAACTATGTCTTCGCACTCCATAGTCCTCATGCGATGTCTTCTCCTGTCATAGTCTTGAATGTGAATGTCTTCACAGGCCACCATTGTCTTCAATGTCTTCACACATTTTTAGGGGTCATCTCTGGTAGGTAAACCAAGTCAATATGGGACTACTACCTGTGTTATCCTGCAATTCTCACAAACACATTAGTCCCTCAACCAAGTTTGTTGTCAATACTCCAAAACCAACTAGGGGTCGCACTAGATGCACTTACAATCTCTCCCATTTTGGTGATTGATGACAAACTGGTTGAAGTTTTCAACGGGGATAAAAGTATGTGAAAGTTTAGTGTTGTGAGTATTGTCTTCATACATAAGACGAGGCTCCCCCTGAAGATGTGCATATAGATGACTTGCGTTTGAATGCAAATGCACATGGCAGGTTTTGCTTTGTGGAGGCCATTATCAAAGTGTAAAGACAATGCATTATGCATGTAAGCAAGTAAAGAAGATAATGATATGCATAATGGAAAATGGACGTCTGCCGAATGACTTCATGCGGGATTTATCCTCGCATCACAGAATAGCAGATAAAGTAGCAGCTGACCATCAAGTTTAAGTGTTACAACTCAGAGAACCAAATGTATCAAAAGACGAGAGTTGTAATACTTGGCAAAAATAATGCAGCCACCCATAAGGACCCGCTTGAAGACTATCAACTCATATGCTTCTTCCCCTTTTGTTAGCAATGACCAAAAAGGTTTGAAGACATAGAGCATTTACTCGTTCCCAGAAAGAGCAGACGGTGGAGCAGGGTCGTTGCTGGAGTTTGGTGGTGGAGAGGCGCCTGGTGCCGAGTCGATATGCAGTGTAGACATGGTTGGTGAAGTGGTGTTGTCTTCTTCATCGATGACATTGGCAACAACAGTTGAAGCTGAAGATGAATACTCAGAGTCCTCAAGAGAGGGAGTATGGGGCCAGCTTGCATTAGTGGAGGCCTGGAGTCAAACTTGAAGCTTTCGGTGAAGCCATCTGCTTGAAGATCATCTTTAGAACATAGCAGAGTGAGGCTCTTCCAGGACCGCCTTGCATTTTCATGGGCAACAAAAGAGTTCTTGGTAGCCAGATTGCGCATGCGATTGACATCCACCAAGAGACTATGCATTTGACGCTTCAGCCAGTCATGGTGCTTGTCCTGCTTCTGATGTAAGGCCACAAGCAGTTCTCGATCATTGAGGACTCGAGAGCGCTTCCAAGGCCTTTGAGCTATTGTACTGGCAATGGCTTCAGTATTAGCACGGTGAGGCCGACACACATTTCCAGCAAGTGGATAAGCAGGAACAACAGCATTTGGTACATGGACTCCTTCGATGGGCTGCGTGAAGCTTTGTTGATCAGCATTGTGAAGATATATTGGCTCCTTGGCAGGCTCAGGGTAGATGGCTTCAACAGATAGATCAACCTCAGGCAAGAAAACCAGATGGTTACGTGCAGAAGGCTGATAGTTAACAGTTGAATGAAGCTTGATTACGCGCATCACCCATGGAGCGTAAAACTTCAAGCCAAAAAGGTCAATCCCAGATGCAGCAAGCTGTCTAATGAAGAAATCCTAGGAGTTGAACTTGATGCCATTGACAATATAGAAAACCAAAGTCTTCATGGCACCTTAAAGTTTGGCTTCATAAGAATGTCCCTTGATTGGCCAGAGAGTACGCCTCAGGAAATGATAAACTGTGCGGGGCAAGTGCTCGAGGTCCTGGACAAAGAATTCCTTTGGATATTCTGCATCACGAGGCAATGGCTTCATCATGCCGAGATCCGGTGGTCAGGATATGTATCAGGACCTGGAAGTCTTTGTAGTCTTGGCTTAGGCTTCTTAACTGGTGGTCACTACTGCACATGATAGTCATATTGCGGTCCGGGACCAGTGGGTGGTACCAGGACAGGCCAGCAAATAGTGACCAACTCCATATCTCGGTTGTAAGCCAACTCCATTGTGTGAGGCCTTGGGGGAGGAACAACGCCGTTAGTGGGGACAGGCGTGGCAGAAGCTTCAAGATTCCCATTGGCTTCAGGCACAACATTGGCTTCAGGCTCCACAAGAGCGTCACCCAAGACATGGTCATTGGCTTCAGGAGTGTTTGTGGCAGCCTCAACATTCTCAACCTCCATATGATCAACGACCGGAGGTTCTTGCATAGTCACATTCTCCTCGAGAATGACTTGATCTGGGATAGGGGGTGTAGCAACTCTCTCTTCTCTTCTTGTTTCTTCATCAGCTGATGCAGCCGGAATGTCTTCAGCAGCTTTGGCTTCAGACTCAGGAACCGACGCAGAAGGATTCTCTTCAGGGAACACTTGATGTGCCACTAAGCTAGATTGATGTGAATCTTCTTGTGGGATGGTTGACATGGAGACCGATGGCCTGAGGCCTTTGCGAAGCCGTTGATACACGGGCGAAGCCTTTGGGAATGGTGTGGTCTCCATGTAGTTGTCATCATTCACCATTGGGCTGGTGACTTGCGCTGGTGGAGTACGGGGTGTTGCATCTCGAACTGGGGTTTCTTCTTGTGGGCGCTCGGCCCATGAATCATCCTGAGAAATTGGTGTCAATGGACGATCAATGCTCATGTATTCGCTGCTCATTAGAGTAGGCGATGATACCAACTGATGCTCTAGTTGAGGAAGGACTTCATCATCAACAACATTGTCTTCATGACCAATGTCTTCAGCTGTGTTGGGGTCAACAGCTGGAACTTGCCCTTCTTTGTGAGCCTCTGTGGAAGAAGGCTGGTGGAGTACAACTCAACGCTCTTGGTTTGTGGCAGCAGGGGGAGCAACAGAGATGGGTTCAGCAACGAGTGGCTGAGAGGCTGCAGCATGCTCTTTCTTTGAAGACTTAGTTTCCTTCAGCATGCTCTGTCTTCAGCTTCTTCTTAGAAGGAGCATCGTCAGATACGTCCTTGTGCTTGCGCTTCTTGGCTTCAGCTTTAGCCGCTCTTGTCTTCTTCAGTTCGAAAGCTGCTGAGGGGACCTTAGGCTTTGAGCCTGTCATACTGGCAGGGAAGACAAAGCGAGGTTCTTCCCTCCTTGGTGTATTGTGGGTCTCAGCAGTCTTCTTCTTGGCAGCCATCCTGAGGTCAATGCCAGGCCGCCCAAGAGCTTTTCGCTTCTCTGCTTCATTATGGGCTTGAACACATTTCTCAGCCAGATACTTCATACACTGCCTCGAGCCTTTAGCTTCTGTGCGTTTCTTATGGAACTCCTCCTTGAGGTCATACATCATCTTCTTGAAGATTTGAACATCAGCCACACTGAGCTTTCCATGTTCTTCTCGAAATGAGCCTTCTCATAGTCAATCTTGTTCTTCATCTCGACAATCTTCTAAGCCAAGGCCAATTCACCAACAATGGCACCATGGAAGGTGACACTAATGTCCATTGGGAGCTAAAGATCATTAATACTGATGTCCTGGTTGTCAAACCACTCATCAATTAAGTTATTGAGAATATCAACATCAAAGAGCGGCAGATCATTGAAGATTTCAGCTTCTTGCTTGCTCTTGATAAGCATTTCCAGAGCATCATCAGTAAGATCTTCATCACTCGACAGATCAATGGCTTCATCTTCGTTGCGAAGCACAGCGAATGGTGTTAGTGGTTGTCTTGTGGCCTTCTTGGGCAATGGCTTCTTGGTCCTTTTGGACACACGAGATAAGTCCTCAGACTACACACTAGATTCAGACGGTACAATCCTCAGAGGCTTCCTTCCTGAAGCTTTTGGTGAAGAAGACGGCTTCGAAGCTTTTGTCTTCTTATTCTTCTTTACTTGGGCGGTGAGGGAGCAGCTTCAGTATCAGCATCACCATCAGAGTGCTCCACTGCTGCTCTTTGAGCAGCAATGTGAGACAGAAGCCCATTGAAATTGGCAAAGGGGCCAATTCTGTTTTCATTGGCTTCACGTGTCCCATCAGATATGGGAGCAGAGGGGCCAGGGTTGAAGTTGAGGCCATAGTATTTTGCATTCTGGGCAGCAGAATCTTTGGCAAACTGAAAGCTGCGCTTGAAGAGATTGTCGTCACGACCATAATAAGGAGGATGGGTCGGCATTTTCAAGTTGCGGTCCTCTGACCATGCAAGGACAGAATTCCTGCACAATAGCTTCAGCCTTGTTCTTCGGCACTAGGCCGCGATACAGACAGTATCCCCATGGATGCTTGATGGCATTCTTCTCAGCATATTTAGGCGTGATGAATTTGTACTTGAACCACTCCTCAGCCCAATATCTTTTGATCCACTATATCCGGTTCTTACGCTGGTTATAGTTTTCATTAGGGTCTGACTTGTATTGTTCATACAAGGCAGGAGGCAGATCAAGAGCTGTGTTGCCTCGGTGTTGCCTGCCACCCTTTCGAGCAGACTTTTCTGAAGCCATAATATTTAAGCTGATTGGCTTTAGCACAGAGAATTGCTTCCATCTGATTGGCTTCAGACAAGAATTGGCTTCAGGAGATGCAATGTGATGCTGTAAGTATTCTGCAAATGAATGCAGACTATGAGAAACAATGTATTCTCCCACAGACATGTACCAGTGATAGCATTAGATATGCGAGGGCAGGGGAACATGTCATATGCATTCTTAGGAGATTTCGAAGATAAATCAGTTTTGAAGATATTGACCTCATAGTGCGAAGACATTCACTTATTTGGAGAGAGTTGGTTCCAGATTTGTACGAATCCATGAATAAGTACAAGTGAGGAATCTAACTAGTTATGAAGCATAAGTGAATATAGTAAGCATGGTATGAGATGCAGAAGAGAATAAATCCAGATTTGGAAGTTTAGAAACCACTTTTGGAAAAAGTGGTCGAATTTGACAGATATAAAAG
Source organism: Triticum dicoccoides (assembly GCF_002162155.2). NCBI lineage: Eukaryota > Viridiplantae > Streptophyta > Magnoliopsida > Poales > Poaceae > Triticum > Triticum dicoccoides. Next base: position 270,698,855 of record NC_041387.1, read on the forward strand.
GCAGTAAAAGTAAGATCTATTTAGCCTTGACGAACTGCTAGATGGATGGGAAGAGAAGCCAAGCAGTTCAGTCTCCCATGCCCTAACTTGCCGGCGGAAGACACCTACGGCGGCGGCGGAGAGGACGAGGTCCACGGCCGGCGTGAGGACGGCGTCGAAGAGGTTGCGGCAGCTAAGCGCTTCTTCTCCGGCGATGACGCAAGCTAGCGGAGGTGCTAGGGTTTGTTGAAGGTGGAGAGGTGGAAGAACAGATAATGAACGCGCGGGTGAGAATTTATAAGGAAGAGTAGGGCGGCGCAGCGCAATTACGCAGGTGCCCCGGGAGGTTCACATCTGAAAGGCACGTGGCATACATGTAACTCATTGAGAGTTGTTCCATGTTCCCACGCACACCTGGATTGTCGGGTGGTCATTCCGGCTTCTCCGGTTTTCAGGCAATATGGATGCAGTATTAGAAACAGATTAAATGTTTGTCAGATTTTCCTCTGGTGACAGGAACTCAAAGAAGACAATCGACAGGTTTCAATAGAATGCATATGATTTGGACAGATAGAGTTGAGGTAGAAGCATAGAATAGGTTAGGGTCTGATCATATTCACTTAGATCAAAAGATTGAAGAGTGAAGATATAGCTATAAGTGAATGTTGTAGAGGACATAACACAAATATATATATATATATATATATATATATATATATATATATATATATATATATATATATATATATGTATATAAGAACCAACTCAACATTGTGAAGATAAATCACGAAGACAAATCAATGTTGAAGACAATCCAAATGCGAAGACGTTGCAATTATAACGCCAAGAGAAACACTTAAATAAGAATGTGGTGGTGGCGTTACCCACCGTATAGGAAGTATTAGACCCAGACATGGCGCACAATTATCGTGGCGCTCCAAAGTAAAATTTCCACATAAATGTATTCACACTTAGAGGGTAAGTCTTCATTAATTGAAGATATACGTTACTTTTCATGTGTTGCACATCTAAGTCACCAACATGCATAAGCATTAGGATGTGTGTCCATTCACAGGAGATTCGAGGATTCTAAGATATTTAGCTCACACCGCAACTTGCAAAACCTTTTCTCATCCAAGGGCTTAGTGAAGATATCTGCCAATTGCTCTTCAGTGTTGACGTGAATGATATCAACGTCTTCCTTGTTGACATGATCTCTGAGAAAGTGACGACGGATCTGAATGTGCTTTGTCTTTGAATGCTGAACTGGATTCTTGGAAAGCTTGATGGCGCTTTCATTGTCACAGAAGAGTGGCACATTCTTCATGTTGATGCCATAGTCCTTGAGAGTTTGCTTCATCCATAGAAGCTGAGCACGGCATGATCCAGCAGCAATATATTCGGATTCAGCTGTGGAGAGTGACACACAGTTTTGCTTCTTTGAAGACCAATAGACAAGTGATCGACCGAGAAAGTGACATGTTCCTGAGGTGGATTTGTGATCAACCTTGTCACCAGCATAATCATCAAAATACCTAATCAGATCAAATGTTGAGCCCTTTGGATACCATAATCCTATCATTGGGGTGTAATCCAAATATCGAAGAATTCGCTTCACCGCTAGTGGATGCGACTCCTTTGGTGCCTCTTGGAATCGGGCACACATGCAAACGCTTAGCATTATATCTGGCCTAGATGCACATAAGTAAAGCAAGGAACCAATCATGGAGCGATATACCTTTTGCTCGAACTCTTTACCAATGTCGTCAGGACCCAGATGACTTTTGGTTGGCATTGGCGTCATGTATCCTTTGCAGTCTTGCATTCCAAACTTCTTCAGGCAATCTTTGAGGTATTTCTCTTGTGATATGAAGATGCCATTCCTCTACTGATGGATCTGAAGACCAAGGAAGAACTTCAGCTCACCCATCATGGACATCTGATATTGCTCTTGCACCATGTGCCCAAACTCATCGTTGTATCTCTTGTGGTGCAGCCGAAGATATTGTCATTCACATAGATTTGGCACACAAACAGTTCACCATCGTATGACTTCGTGAAGAATGTTGGATCTAGAGAAACAGGTTTGAAGCCTTTGCTCTTCAAGAAGTCTTTGAGCATGTCATACCAATCGCGTGGAGCTTGTTTGAGGCATAGAGTGCCTTGTTGAGCTTGTCCACCATATCAGGATGTTTTGGATCTTCAAAGCCATGTGGTTGTGCAACATACACTTCTTCTTCAATCTTGCCATTGAGAAAGGCACTCTTCAAATCCATTTGGTACAGAAGGATGTTGTGATGGTTCGCATATGCTAGCAGTATGCGAATGGATTCAAGTCTTGCCATGGGAGCAAATGTTTCATCGAAGTCAATCCCTTCTATTTGAGTGTAACCTCAAGCAACCAGACGAGCCTTATTTCTGACGACTTGACCATGTTCATCTTGTTTGTTGCGATAGATCCATTTGGTGCCAATGATATTATGCTTGTGAGGATCAAGATGCTTGACTAGTCCCCAGATGTTATTCAGCTCGAACTGATGAAGCTCTTCTTGCATGGCTTGAATCCATTCAGGTTCCATAAAGGCTTCAGCAACTTTCTTGGGTTCAGATATAGAGACAAATGCAAAGTGCCCACAGAAATTTGCTAGTTGCGTTGCTCTTGAACGAGTGAGTGGACCAGGTGCATTGATGCTATCAATTATCTTCTCAATCTTTACTTCATTTGCAACATAGGGATGTACTGGATGAAGATTTTCCCTTGCAGATCATTGTCTTCAGCTTCAGCATTGACTTCATACTGAGCATTGTCTTCAGGTTGACTTGGTGCAATGATGAGTTCATCTTCAGCCTGAGCTTCAGACGGTATGATTTCTCCAGTACCCATGAGCTTGATAGAATCACTAGGAGGGACTTCATCTAGCACATTTGGCAGGTGCTCTCTTTGGGATCCGTTAGTCTCATCGAACCGCACATCCACAGTTTCAACCACTTTATAGTGAAAGAGGATGAAGACTCTATAGAAGTGCGAATCCTTTCCGTATCCGACCATAAAACCTTCATGTGCTTTCGGTGCAAATTTTGAAGTGTGATGTAGATCCTTGATCCAGCACCTAGCACCAAATACACTAAAGTAACTGACGTTTGGCTTCTTACCAATGAGCAACTCATATGATGTCTTCTTTAGAAGCTTGTGAAGATAAAATCGGTTGATGACATGGCATGCAGTGTCAATGGTTTCAGGCCAGAACTTCCTTGGAGTCTTGTACTCATCAAGCATCATTCGAGCCATCTCGATGAGGGTTTTGTTCTTGTGCTCCACGATGCCATTCTGCTGAAGTGTGCAGGGAGCAGAAAACTCATGAATGATGCCCAGTGTATCAAGATAAGTGTCGGGGCCGGTGTTCTTGGATTCTGTGCTGTTGTCACTTCTGATGTGCTTGATCTTGACGCCATAGTTCATCATGGCACGATTGGCGAAGCTTCTGAAGACATCCTGCACTTCAGCCTTATAGAGGATTATATGCACCCAGGTATATCTTGAGTAATCATCAACAATAACGAAACCATAGAGACAAGCCGTGGTAGTAAGAGTAGAGTAGTGAGTAGGGCTGAATAAGCCCATGCGATGCAGCTCCAAAGGTTGAGATGTCGTCATGATTGTCTTCGAGGGATGCTTGGCCCTAGTCATGTTCCTAGCTTCACAGGCACCACACAGATGGTCTTTCTTGAATTTGACGCCTTCGATGCCCACGACATGCTTTTTCTTCGCGAGAGTGTACAAGTTCCACATGCCCGCATGTCCTAGCCTCCGATGCCAGACCCAGCACTCTAAAGCTTTTGCCAGAAGACTTCTGGCAAGCTGTGTTCCTGCTGAGAAATCTACCATATACAAATCATCTTTTCGATCCTTCAAAGACTAGAGATTTGTCAGATTCCATAAGGACAAGGCAACGATATTTTCCAAATATCACAATCATGTTCAAATCACATAGCATTGATACAGACATTAAGTTGAAAACAAGGGATTCAACAAGCATCACTTTATCCATGTGCTGATCCTTTGAGATTGCAACTCTACCAAGACCTAATACCTTACTTTTTCCAGTGTCAGCAAATGTGATATGACTTTTATCAGACGGCCGAAGAGTTGAATCCATCAGAAGACTTCAATAACCAGTCATGTAGTTGGTGCAGCCACTATCCATAATCCATTCTGAAGCTTGAGGTGTTATAGCCTAAAGTACAGTTTGTGGGATAGGCTTCACCAAGAGAGTTGTGAAGAAGAAACATTTGACAAACAAGAGGAACATAGAAGTTTAGATCTTGGTTAGGATAGATAGGATGAGTGTCAAGGAATCCCAGGACGAAATACATAGTAAGACCATTTGGACATTTTATCTTGCGTCCCACAAGATGGTTAAGGTCCCCAGCATAAGCATCAGAATCCTTTGATTTCCGGCTAGAGACCTTTCCCTACAAAAGAGAGTTAAGTTTTCTTAACCACCCACATCTTCAGGGGTGGCTTAGAAGCAATGAGTCTAAGTGCAACATCTAAGAACATCGGCTTTGAAGCCCTAGCAAAAAGCCTTACAGGAGGAGAATAATACTCATAGGAATAAGCAAAAAAGTTCTTAGACTTATGAACATAGCGATTTGATGAAACACACTCATATTCAGAGGTCTGAGTATGATTTCCCTGCAAAATATTGGCGTTAGGGTGATTTGGGTGAGTCCTCTATCTGTATGAAGCCTTTGGACCATATGAAGCCTTTGGTCTTTGGTTTGTCTTCTTCCCTGGTGGTGTCATGACGACATTCAAGGGAAGACTTTCTAGACAACGCTTGGGTACCCAGATCTTCTTAAGAGGTGGTCCATTCCTGCAGTTAGTACCAATATACCTAGAAAACACAACCATTCTGATTCTTGAATAGTTCATAGTTTGCATCAAAGGATTCATCAATGATAATTGGGTTAGCACTAGTGAAGCCAGATAAGGTAGATGGTCAACTGAAGGTCCCTTAGTAGCAACCCATGTGGTTTTGGGGTACTGCTCAGGCATACAGTAAGAACCATCAACATTAATTTTCCTCTTGAACCCAACACCCTCTTTCCTAGGGTTTCGGTTCAGAATCAGCTTTTTAAGGACATCACATTGTGTCTGATGCCCTTTGAGACCTTTGTACATTCCTGTCTCAAGTAATGACTTCAACCTGGCATTCTCATCAGCAATAGTAGTGGTATCCTCAGTTACCACATTAGTAGTTGAAGATATTGCAACAGTAGTAGTAGTTGAACATTCAGCAACAGAGATAGCATTATCATGCTCAATACATTTTAGACATGGTGGTTCAAATCCTTCCTGAGCGGAACTGATCTGTTGAGCGCAGAGTGACTCGTTTTCCTTTTGAAGATCTTCACGGGCCGATCTCAATTTCTCAAGTTCCTGCTTCCTTTGAAGATAATCATAGGAAAGCTTTTCATGAGAGATTGAGATCAATTCATGAGGACTTTCAAGTTCCTCCTACTTAACATGAAGATTTTTAATGTCTTCAATTAAGGACTGAGATCGGGTCATTTCCGCGTCCAACAGGTCATCGCTTTTGTCTAACAATTTTTGAATATGTTCCATGGCATTCTGTTGTTCAGTTGCAATTTTGGCAAGTGTTTTGTAGCTAGGTTTAGATTCACATTCAGAGTCATCTTCACTTGATGTTTGAAAGTAAGCATCGCGTGAGTTTACCATGGCACCACGTGCCATGAAGCAGTAGGTGGGAGCAGAGTCATCTTCATCCTTGGCATCAGCGTTGGTGACCAGGCCATTGTCTTCAGTGTTGAAGATGGACTTGGCGACGTATGCAGAAGCTAGAGCCAGGCTTGTGACTCCAGAATCAGATTCCTCTTCGGACTCCACCTCTGCCTCCTCACATGCAGACTCCTCCTCTGAATCCATCTCCTTGCCAACAAAAGCACGAGCCTTGCTAGATGAGCTCTTCTTGTGTGATGAAGACTTGGAAGAGGACTTTGAGGATTTCTTCTTCTTCTTGTCATCAGAATCATATTCCTTGCTCTTGTTCTTCTTCTTTGTCTCATTGTCCCACTGTGGACACTTAGAGATGTAGTGACCAGGTTTCTTGCACTTGTGACAGGTTCTCTTCTTGTGATCATGAGAGGAAGCTTCATCATTTCTTGAGCTGGATCTTGAAGACTTTCTGAAGTCTTTGTTCTTGGTGAACTTCTGGGACTTCTTCATAGGCATAGCAAGCTCCTTTCCAATGTCTTCAGGATCCCCAGAACTACAGTTAGATTCTTCTTCAGACGAGGAGACGACATTTGCCTTCAAAGCGCGAGTACGGCCATAGCTGGGACCATAGATATCTCTTTTCATAGATAGTTGGAACTCATGTGTGTTAAGCCTCTCAAGTATGTCAGACGGATCGAGAGTCTTGAAGTCAGGGTGCTCTTGAATCATCAGGGCCAGGGTGTCAAATGAGCTGTCAAGAGATCTCAGAAGTTTCTTGACAATTTCGTGCTTGGTGATCTCGGTGGCGCCAGGTGCATGAAGCTCATTGGTGATATCAGTGAGGCGATCAAATATGAGCTAGACATTCTCATTGTCATTTCTCTTGAAGTGGTTGAAGAGATTGCGAAGAACACTGATCCTTGAATCTCTCTGTGTTGAGACGCCTTCGTTGACCTTGGAGAGCCAGTCCCAGACTAGCTTCATAGTTTCCAGAGCACTCACACGACCATACTGCCCCTTGGTCAGATGACCACAGATGATGTTCTTGGCAGTAGAGTCCAATTGTATAAACTTCTTGACATTAGCAGGAGTGACACGTTCACCAGTCTTGGGAATGCCGTTCTTGACGACATACCAGAGATCGACGTCAATGGCTTCAAGATGCATACACATCTTATTCTTCCTGTAGGGGTAATCAATGCCATCGAAGACATGGCACGCAACAGAGACTTTGATTATCCCTGCAGTTGACATAGCTAAACTCCAGGTGGTTAAACCGAATCACAAAGAACAGGAGAGCACCTTGCTCTAATACCAATTGAAAGTGCTAGTATTCGACTAGAGGGGGGTGGGTGAATATGCGATTTTTATGAAAGTCTTCAAAACAGGGGTGTTTTGAAGACAAACAATAGAAATGACCCTATTGATATGCAGCAGAAGGTAGACTACACTAGACAAGCCATAGACAAGTAAGGAATGTAGTGAAAGCACGAAGACTATAAGCAGCTAGGTAGTATGGATCAGGATGGAAGATATTATGAAGACAAATCGACAACAGTCTTCACACAGTGAAGTCAAACAGATCAGGCAAGTAGGCAAAGACTTCAGGAAGACAAACTGTAAGTAAGGTAAAAGAGGTAGGATAGAACCAGTTGCTCGGAGAGGACAAGGGATTTGTTGGACCGGTTCCAGTTGCTGTCACAACTGTACGTCTGGTTAGGGAGGCTGAGATTCAACTCAGAAGACCGTGTCTTCACCTTATTCCCCTTGAGCTAAGAACAGTTAGTTCTCTCCCAATTACTCTGGTAAGTCTTCAAGGGGGACTTCCAAACCTTCACAGACTTCGTTCACTGGCAATCCACAATGACTCTTGGATGCTCAGAACGCGAGGCCTAACCGGCTGGAGGATTCACAGTCCTCAAGTTTAATAAGTCTTTAGATCACGCGGACAAAAAGACTTCAGTGATGCCTAACACTCTTTCGCTTTGGGTGTTTTGGGCTTTGTCCTTGCTAGGATTCTCTCTCAAAGGCTTTAGAGGTGGGTTTCTCTCAAACGAAAAAAGCCGTGCACAAACTCTGAGAAGCCAACAATTTATGGTGTAGGGGGTGGTCTATTTATAGCCAGGAGGTAACCCGACCTGATTTGTCCAAAATGACCCTGGGGCACTAAGGAACTGACAGGTGTCCAACGGTTAGATTTCAAACACACGCGGCAGCTTAGATTGGGCTACAAGCCAAGCTGACTTATCCAGCTCTGGATAAGATTTGCTCTCATTGTCTTAGCTCGAAGACATAGGATTTGGTTGAGCATCACATCAGTCACACTGACTTTGTTCACTTGGACCCCACTTAACAGTACTGTGGTTCCTATGACTCAACAAAGAAGAAAAGGAAACTACAAAACAACTATGTCTTTGCACTCCATAGTCTTCACGTGATGTCTTATCCTATCATAGTCTTCAATGCAAATGTCTTCACAGACCACCATTGTCTTCAATGTCTTCACACATTATTAGGGGTCATCTTTGGTAGGTAAACCGAATCAATATGGGACTACTACCTGCGTTATCCTGCAATTCTCACAAACACATTAGTTCCTCAACCAAGTCTGCCATCAATACTCCAAAACCAACTAGGGGTGGCACTAGATGCACTTACAAGAACTCATCAAGAGCACTCTAGTTGTGATCTTTTGGTTCAAAAACTTCTGCCATAAATAGTTCATGGTATTTGGAAGAAGGAAATACCATGGACCTCGAGGAGTATCGCAAAGGTTACTTATCCTGAAGGAACTAGCAAACACTATCAACATGAAGTAAGTAGGGTGAATCTTGGGTTCAAGAACCCAAGAATATAATGCCAACTAACTAAATGGCATCACGTGGTGCTTTTGAGAACGATGGCCAGAATCATCACACCGGGAATATAAATGAGAGTTAGATTACTGGGAGGTTCTCTAAGACATCTAGGGTCATAATAATAGCTCCAACATATATGTCGAGGCACTCGAGTACCTCAACGCACTGGTTAGTATGGTTAAACTGGCCCAAAGGAAAATCGAGGACGGAAAGAAGGATGTTGCAATGCATCAGACTAATTAGATACCTGGAATAACTCGTACAGCATAACGGCTGCAATTGCTCAAAAATATATTTACAAACACTCCTGTAAAAATGGTGGCATAACCACTCAGCATCACAATATCAAGATTCCGAGATCAACTGTGAACACACACACGGAAGTACTAGAAATAGACCTGAGACTTGAATCCATCAATCCCATAAGTCTACAGATTAGTAACACGTGATCCTGATAGAAAGATGAGAAAGCCTAGTTCTTAATCCCCATAGAAGAGAAAAGGATGACTCAGATCAGAAGGACATAAGGTAAAGGAGTAAAAAGAGACTTATGTTCCCTTCCACAATCAATTCCCTTATGTAACTAAAGCATTTCTAGACTCAACTTCGACCAGTTTGGCTTGGTAATCCTACATGTAGTCAGGCTCTGATACCAAAGCTGTCAGGACCCAGATCCTAAGTCACACGGATCTAGCATGTAACATATCACATCACTTTGCGGCCTCACGCATGGTATTCCCACGGGTGCCACCTTACCTGGCCCGAGACCATTTGCGCCTTTTGGCTCATGTATATGATAGTGTCGCTAGCATCCATATGACAGAGAACCCGGGCCGACATGACTAGTCGTAAACCCAAGGTGGCGCTAACTTACAGGGATAGACATACATGACCCAGCAACGTATGTGTCGATCATCAACGTATGAACCCAAGTCATAGCAAGCTATAGGGACATAAAGAACAACGTGTGACATTTCCCTGAAGGGACAAACACATGAACGAAGAAGGACACATGACAGCCAGCCTAAGTGTTCTAGAGCTGTAGCAAGCTACCATGGCTTGGTGGAAGCACTAGGAGACATTTCCCCATAAGAGAGGCTACCAAGAATAAACAACTAGGTTGTTGGATCCCACACATACCAAGCATTTCAATAACATACACACAATATGCTCGATATGTGCAAATACAACATGGCATCACAACAAAACTCTATGACTCAAAGTATTTATTCAATAGGCTCCGAGGATCCATATATTACAAGCATGGGTCTGATGACCCAGCATACAAAGCATACACGCAACGGAAGCATAATATGTCTGAGTACAGACAACTACAAATGAAAAAGGCTGTGAAGCCTGACTATCTACAAGACCCTCCCAAGGGTACAAGATCGTAGCTGAGGTAACAAGATAAACGTCGAAGTCCATGCAGAACTACTAGTGGGAGTGAAGTCTCTGTACAAAAACATAAATTAAGAAAACTTGAGTACAAATGTACCCAACAAGGCTTACATCAGAACTAGCTACATATGCATCAGTATCAACAAAGGGGTGCTGGAGATTAACTGCAGAAAGCCAGCTTTGACTCAGTGGCTATCCTGAACTACAATTGAAAGTAACTCTTTTGAGTTGGCGCACATGAGTCCACATATTCACCATATCAATACACCATTATGGATCTGCTCCCGTGTCCCTATGAGAAGGCCATCCATAGCACTCACGCTTATCTTGTGCATTTTAGAGTATCCACTTCCACTTGTCTATGAACTGCACAAGCAACCCAATAATCCTTTACCACGGATGCGGCTATTCAAATAGATCATGTTAACCCTGCAGGGGTGTACTTCTTCACACAGGATCTCGCCACTTATAGCCATGTACATGTCATGTATCTCGGCAACCTTTAAGTGGAAGCCTGGCGAGGCTGTCGGCCACGACCTGACTAACCACACGAGTCACTAGTCCAGGATTATCGCCTACTCGGGTTCCATCCGCAAGGAGATCCGGCTGGGGTGTCACTCACGGCCCCAAATGATGTGTACAAGGTTCCCAAGCCCACCAAATGGGCGACACGTGGTACACCCATCCATGGTGCCTAGTCTGTCCCAAGCCCACCTGTACCGGGTGCCACTTGCTAGACTACTAACACAACTTACAAACAGCAGAAACTTGTTCCAACTCCTGGACAGAGATCGTGGTGATTAATAAGCCGAGAAGGTTCAAGTTACCGGAACCCAATGTGTGGTAGCAACAGTCTTGGATCACTGATGACCCACAAGTATAGGGGATCTATCGTAGTCCTTTCAATAAGTAAGAGTGTCGAACCCAACAAGGAGCAGAAGGAAATGATAAGCGGTTTTCAGCAAGGTATTCTCTGCAAGTACTGAAATAAGTGGTAATAGATAGTTTTGTGATAAGATAAATTGTAACGAGCAACAAGTAACAAAATAAAATAAAGTGCAACAAGATGGCCCAATCCTTTTTGTAGCAAAGGACAAGCCTGGACAAACTCTTATAATAGGAAAAGCGCTCCCGAGGACACATGGGAATATCGTCAAGCTTCATATGATTCACGTTTGGTACTTTGATAATTTGATATGTGGGTGGACCGGTGCTTGGGTGCTATTCTTACTTGAACAAGCATCCTACTTATGATTAACCTCTACTGCAAGCATCCACAACTACAACAAAAGTATTAAGGTAAACCTAACCATAGTATGAAACATATGGATCCAAATCAGACCCTTACGAAGCAACGCATAAACTAGGGTTTAAGCTTCTGTCACTCCAGCAAACCATCATCTACTTATTACTTCCCAATGCCTTCCTCTAGGCCCAAATAATGGTGAAGTGTTATGTAGTCGACGTTCACATAACACCACTAGAGGTTAGACAACATTCATCTCATCAAAATATCGAACGAATACCAAATTCACATGACTACTAATAGCAAGACTTCCCCCTTGTCCTCAGGAACAAACGTAATTACTCACAAAGCATATTCATGTTCATAATCAGAGGGGTAATAATATGCATAAAGGATCTGACCATATGATCTTCCACCAAATAAACTAACTAGCATCAACTACAAGGAGTAATCAACACTACTTGCAACCTACTAGCACCAATCCCATACTTGGAGACAAGAATTGGATACAAGAGATGAACTAGGGTTTGGAGATGAGATGGTGCTGGTGAAGATTTGATGGAGATTGTCCTCTCCCAATTAGAAGAGTGTTGGTGATGATGATGGTGATGATTTCCCCCTCCCGGAGGGAAGTGTCCCCGGCAGAACAGCTATGCCGGAGCCCTTGATTGGTTCCACCAAGGTTCCGCCTCGTGGCGGCGGAGTCTCGTCCCGAAAGGTTGCCTTCTATTTTTTTCTCATCGAAAGACTTCATATAGGAGAAGATGGGCGTCGGAAGCCACCAAGGGGCCCACGAGGTAGGGGGGCATGCCCAGGGGCGGCGCGCCCCCCACCCTCGTGAGCAGGGTGTGGGCCCCCTGGCCTTCATCTTTGGCGACGATTTTTCTTTATTTAATTTAAGGTATTCCGTGGAGTTTCAGGACTTTTGGAGTTGCGCGGAATAGGCCTTCAATATTTGCTCCTTTTCCAGCCCAGAGTTCCAGCTGCCGGCATTCTCCCTCTTCATGCAAACCCTGTAAAATAAGAGAGAATAGCCATAAGAACTGTGACATAACGTGAAATAACAGCCCATAATGCAATAAATATTGATATAAAATCATGATGCAAAATGGACGTATCAACTTCCCCAAGCTTAGACCTCGCTTGTCCTCAAGCGAAAAGCCGATAACAATAAATATGTCCTCATGTTTAGAGGTAGAGGCGTCGATAAAAATAAAATACGGACATGAAGGCATCATGATTATTTCATAACAACACCATATATAGATTTTGTCATATGATTACTCATGTTCAAGTGATGATCTTTCCACAATGCAGAAGTATGAATCAGAAACCTTATTGAGAACAAACAAATTATAACCTCAGTCATTGAGGGCAATTGCAATTTATCATAACATCGGAAAGAGTCTATCTCAGAGCTTAGAAGCAAGTCCACATACTCAACTATCACTTAGTCCTTCATAATTGCTAACACTCACGCAATACTTATGGTTACGGAGTTTGAATCGGACACAGAGAAAGATAGGGGCTTATAGTTTTGCCCCACAACCTTTTAACTCAAGGGCAATGTCAACAATAATAATTCATGCTCCCCTACATCCAATTAGATATATATATATATCATGTTCTTTCCAACATGTTGAGCATGCCAAAGGATAAAATGAAAAGGGAAAGGTGAAGATCACCGTGACTCTTGCATAAGGTAGAGGATAATAATAAAAGATAGGCCCTTCGCAGAGGGAAGCAGAGGTTGTCATGCGCGTTTAGGGTTGATGCACAAAATCTTAATGAAAAAGAACATCACTTTATATTGCCCCTTGTATGTGGACCTTTATTATGCAGTCCGTCGCTTTTATTACATCCACAACAAGTTCGTACAAAGCTTATTTCTCTGCACTAATAAGTCATGCATATTTAGAGAGCAATTTTTATTGCTTGCACCGATGACAACTTACTTGAAGGATCTTACTCAATCCATAGGTAGATATGGTTGACTCTCATGGCAAAACTAGTTTAAGGGTATTTGGAAGCACAAGTAGTTTTTCTACTTGGTGCTGAGAATTTGGCTAGCATGAGGGAGAAAGGCAAGCTCAACACGGTAGAGGATCCATGACAACATACTTTATCTCAAATGTAACAAAACATAACTCATTATGTTGTCTTCCTTGTCCAACCTCAACTCTTTAGCATGTCATATTTTAATGAGTGCTCCCAATCATAAAAGATGTCAATGATAATATATCTATATGTGAAACCTCTCTTTCCTTATTACTTCCTATTAATTGCAACGATGTCCAAAGCTATATCTGCCAACTCCCAACAACTTCTAATCATCATACTCTTTCTATGTGAAGTCATTACTTTCAATAAGATCGATATGAACTCTTTGATTCTTTTTATTCTTCTACTTCTATCTCCCAAGATCATGGCAAAATAATCAAGCCCTTGACTCAACACTAATCTTGATTATATAGCTCACGGACTCGATTACAAAAAAAGATCATAAAGCAAAACTCAAAACTAGATCATGCCATGACTTTATTCTACTAAATCAAGATACTACTAAAAGGATCGAACTAAGAAAAACGGTAAAGATAGGAGTTGTGATGGTGATACGATACCAGGGCACCTCACCCAGGCTTGGCAGTTGCCAAGGGGAGTGCCCATACCCATGTGATTATATCTCCTTCTTTGTTGTTAGCGGTGGAGGTGTTGTTGCATTTTTCTTCTCTAGCTTGCGTGTGAGGCTAAAATTTTCCTCCCTCAGATCCTCATTCTCGAGCTCAAGTTTCATTATCTTTTTGCATAGTGCTGCCTTGTTGTCCTACGAAAAACAAGGTGGGATAGATTGGACCTTAGGGAGGCTTGGCTTCTTGAACTCCACATGCATATCACCAGGTTGAGGTAGTGGATCGTCCTCTTCATCCGAGCTTGTTTCATCCTTCCTCTTTGGATCATAGTCTTCTTCTTCCTCCGTGGTCCAGCCGTAATGTTCCACATCCCCATATACTTTTGGGTTTGCAATATAATCAACCATGTAGCTCTCCCACTCCGAATCTTGGGACGACATCTTGTTCCAAATCTGCAACAGGAATAGCTCGAAAGGAAAACAGAGGATAATTGCGTGATACGGGAGTCAAAACCTTAGAGAGTATATATAATGAATTTTTACCGACAAAAATACGTATCGTGCAAGGAAATGGAGTCCGGAGGGCACACGACGTGCTCACGAGGTAGGGGGGCGTGCCCAGGGGGGTAGGGCGCGCCCTCCACCCTCTTGGAGGCCTCGTGTCCTCCCCAGACTGCTACTTATTTTTCTATTTTTCTAAATATTCCAAAACGGACAAATATTGCCTTAAAAATTGTTTTGGAGTCGGTTTACTTACCGTACCACATACCTATTCCTTTTCGGAGTCTGGGACGGTACGGAAGGTGTCCCTTATGTATTCCTTCGGGGTTACGGTTTCAATAATATTGGTTTCAACATTTATAGGATTACCTGAGATATAGTGTTTGATCCTTTGACCGTTTACCACCTTCGGATTTGTTCCTTCGAAGTTGTTGATTTTTATGGCACCAGAACGATAGACCTCCTCGATGACGTAAGGACCTTCCCATTTGGGGAGAAGTTTTCCTTATGTGCAGTTCTATCTCAAGGGTGGTGTCCTCCATTAGCTTCGAAGTGACACTTGCGTAGGATCTGTTCCTGTTCATGCTCAGGTACACAACATCTAATAACACCATCTACTCCTTCTTTATAAAGATGTGGGTCATCCCAAAAGTAATATCACAAATCATGGAAAAACTTTTTGTTTTGTTGGTATGTGAAGCTAGGTGGTATAAACTTAGCAACAATATAATTAGCATAATCAACATACCATGGAGTGCTACGATAAGTGCTTATGACATTTAGTTGCTCATCATGAAAGCTATCATCAATAGGTAGTGGGTCATCAAGAACATTCTCTAACCTAGATAAGTTGTCTGCAACGGGGTTCTCAGCTCCTTTTCTATCAACAATATGCAAATCAAATTCTTGCAGCAAGAGAACCCACCTAATGAGTCTAGGTTTTGCATCTTTCTTTTCCATAAGATATTTAATAGCAGCATGATCAGTGTGAATAGTTACTTTAGAATCAACAATATAGGGTCTGTGTCACATCCCTAGCTTCTGGTGCTGCCTAGTGTTTGCATCATGTTTAAATTTTGAAAACTTGAACTGAGGAAAATTGGAAGCCTCAAAACCCTAAATAAAAGAAGGGCAAAAACCCTAAAATCTCATTCATTGTTCCAAAATGCTCTTCTTAGATGTTTAATATTTTTGGCAAGGGTTTTGATCCAAACCAAAAATAATGAACATTTTAAAAGGATTTATTTTTGGGATTTTGAATTTAAATCATTAGCTATTTGAATTTGAATTATATTCATATAACTAGAATATAATTTCAAATATCCCTGAATATTTTATGAGCTTTTGGAAAAGTCCATCTAGCAAAATAAAAATATTTAGAGGAGCTTTGGCATTGTTTGAATTATTTTTAAATTCAAAACAGTGGCAAAATAAATTGAAAAACAAAACAGAACAGAAATTTAAAAAAAAGAGAGAAGCCCAGCCACTTACCTGACTTACCTGCTTGGCCCAGCTTCTCCAGCGGCCCAGCCCAGCCCATCTACCTCGCCGCTCGTCGTCTTCCTCTGCCAGTAGGCAGAGGCGAGGCGTGGCGCGCGCCCGAGAGCCCCGGCCACCTCCTGCTTCGCGCTGGAGGCCTCCCCTTCGAGCCTATCCATGCGTGGAGACGCCACGACACTTCCCTGATTCCCCCCCTCGCTCTGGACCCCCTCCTCCTCCTCTGCTCTCTCTCTCTCGCGAGCGACCACGAGCACCCGAGAGCACCGACGAGCTCCACCGCGGCCAATGTCCACCCCTTGCCTCGCCGATGCTTCCAGAAGAACCGCCGCGCCTTCCTCTTCGTCTCCACCAACGCACGCGACGCCGGGTGCCCTGAAGCCTCGCCATCACCGCCATCTTCATCGCCACGGCCGGCGATCGCCGCGGTCGATTCACCGCCTCCGACGCCTCCCCGAGACCCCCGAGCTGCTCATCGACCTTGCTGTGAGCCTCCGTGCAGAACCCCTCTCTTTCCCCTCGCGTTTGCGAGCTCTAGGCCATAGCTCCGTCGCGGCCGAACTCCGGCCGCCGCTGACCTCGTCGCCGCCGTCGACTCCGGCCACCTCGCGGCCTCCCGCCCGATCCTTTGGATGCGGAGGAGAAAGAGCTTCTCCCTAGTACCCTCAGCGCGCCAAACCACCGCTCGTAGCGCCAAACCCGCCACCACCCGAACTCCGGCCGCCGCTCACGAGCTTGCCGTCGTCGGTACCGGCCATCACCGGCACGGCCACCACCACCGTTCGATGCGCACGAGTCCCAGCTCGCCGTAGAACCCAACCACACCCTAAACTGTGCCCTGTAGCGTGAACCCGATGCGTTTCCGCCGCTCCGTTGGTCGTCGCCGGCGAAACTCCGGCGGGAGCTGACGTGGCTCCGTCATTAGGAGCTAATCCAACTAACTAAACCACCTACAGCCACTGACAGTAGGCCCCACCCCTGGTCAAACCCCAGTCAGCGCTGGGTTTGACCGGGATTAGTTCCTGGGTCACTGACCAGTGGACCCCACTGGTCGGGTTTGACCTGGGGCGCCCAGTTAACTCTGCTGACGTCACAGTGACGTGGTGCTGACGCCATAAATCATTTCTGGATTTATTATTATTCAGGAAATTTCAGAAAATAGCTAAAACTTCAATAAATCATAGAAAATTAACCGTAACTCCAAATGAAATAATTTATATATGAAAAATTATCAGAAAAATTCAAGGAATCCATCTATACCATTTTAATGCATGTTAGAACAACTTATAGCTGCTGTTTAGCACAAATGAATTAAATGGCATTTGAATAATCACATATGGAGTTTGAATTTGAATCTTGTATTCAAACCAACTTCATTTAATCTGTTGCTAGTTGCATTAGCTCAAAACACATTCATATTGCCATGTCATGAGCATGCATCATATTGTGCATTGCATTGATTGTATTTCCTCTTTGTTGTCGGTATCTGTTCCCTCCCGGTAGACGATGTTCCGACGTGGTGATCGTTGACACTGATGAAGACTCAATGTTATCATCAGAAGTGCCAGGCAAGCAAAACCCCCTTGTTCATTCCGATACAATCCTACTCTCTCGCTCCTGCTCTCTTTTACTGCATTAGGACAACAACGACATATTTGTTACTTGCTGCGGTAGTTGAACCCCTTTATCCTTTGCATGACCTGTCATTGCCACAGTAAATAGATGAAACCCACTAGCATGAGTAGGAGTTGTTTGAGCCCTGATGTGCCTACTCATTCATGCTTGTTTGTCATGCCTGCTACTACTTAGAGTTGAGTCAGGTCAGATTCATCGGGGATGAATCAGAGGTGTGTGAACATGTCCTACTGTGTGTGAGCTAAGTGTGTGAACACGATTTGGTAAAGGTAGCGGTGAGAGGCCATGTAGGAGTACATGGTGGGTTGTCTCATTGCAGCCGTCCTCAGGAACTGAGTTCTGTGTTTGTGATCCATGATCAGTTACTACCACACATTGGGCTCCGGGCGCTCCAAGCTCTCTCGACTTATTAATCAACATGATCTCTGTCCAGGACTTGCAACTAGTTTCTGGTGTTTGTAGGTAGTGTTAGTAGTCTACCAAGTGGCACCCGGTACAGGTGGGCTTGGGACAGACTAGGCACAGTAGCACGATGTACCAGGTGCCACCCAGTTGGTGGGCTTGGGAACCCTGCTCACATCGTTTGGGGCCGTAAGCGACACCCCGGCCGGATCTCCTTGCGGATGGAACCCGAATAGGCGATAAACCTGGACTAGAGACTTGTTCGGTTAGTCAGGTCGTGGCCGACTCCCTCGCCCGGCTTCCGCTTGAAGGTTGCCGAGGTACATGACGTATACAGGGCGATAAGTGGCGAAAGCGTGTGTGAAGAAGTACACCCCTGCAGGGTTATCATTATCTATTCGAATAGCCGTATTCCTCGGATATGGAAACGTGGACCCCTTGCATAGTTCATAGACAAGTGAAAGTGGATACTCTAAAATACGCAAGATAAGCGTGAGTGCTATGGATGGCGTTCTCGTAGGGAGACGGGAGTGGATCCATAGTGGTGTATTGATATGGTGAATATGTGGACTCGTGTGCGCCACCTCAAAAGAGTTATTTGCAGTCGTAGTTCAGGATAGCCACCGAGTCAAAGCTGGCTTGCTGCAGTTAAACTCCACCACCCCCTTTGTTGATAATGATGCATATGTAGATAGATCTGATGTAAGTCTTGCTGGGTACATTTGTACTCACGTTGCTTAATTTATGTTTTTGCAGAGAGACTTCAGTCTCACTAGTAGTTCCACGTGGACTTCGACGTTTAGCTTGTTACCTCAGCTACGATCTTGTGCCTCGGCAGGATCTGGTAGATAGTCAGGCTTCTTAGCCTTTTTCATTTATAGATGTCTGTACTCAGACATGATAGCTTCCGCTTGTGCTTTGACTTGTATGCTCTGAGTGTTGGGTCATGAGACCCCTGTTTGTAATATCTCGCTCCTCGGAGCCTAATGAATAAATACTTGAGTTGTAGAGTCATGTTGTGATGCCATGTTGTAGTTACACATATCGAGCATATTGTGTGTATGTTATTGAAATGCTTGGTATGTGTGGGATCTGACTATCTATTTGTTTATCCTTAGTAGCCTCTCTTACCGGGAAATGTATCCTAGTGTTTCCACTGAGCCATGGTAGCTTGCTACTGCTCCGGAACACTTTGGCTGGCCGGCATGTGTCCTTCTTCGTTCCTGTGTCTGTCCCTTCGGGGAAATGTCACGCGATGAGTACCGGAGTCCTGTTAGCCCGCTATAGCCCGGTTCACCGGAGTCCTGCTAGCCCAGTGCTACAGCCTGGATTCACTCGCTGATGACCGACACGTTCGATGCTGGGTCATGGATGCCTGTCCCTGTAAGTTAGTGCCACTTTGGGTTCACGACTAGCCATGTCAGCCCGGGTTCTTTGTCATATGGATGCTAGCGACACTATCATATACGTGAGCCAAAAGGCGCAAACGGTCCTGGGCCAGGTAAGGTGGCACCCGTGGGAATACCGTGCGTGAGGCCGCAAAGTGATATGATGTGTTACATGCTACATCGGTGTGACTTAGGATCGGGGTCCTGACAGCGTTGGTATCAGAGCTTGACTGCCTGTAGGATTACCAAGCCAAACCGGTCGAAGTTGTGTCTAGAAATGCTTTAGTTATGTAAGGGAATTGATTGTGGGATGGGAACGTAATGCTCTTTTTACTCCTTATACCTTATGCCTTCTGATCTGAGTCATCTTATCTTTCCTACGGGATTAAGGAACTAGGCTATCTCTTCTTTCTATCAGGATCACGTGTTACTTATCCGTAGAATTATAAGATTGTTGGACTTAAGCCTCTGTTCAGTTCCTACTACTTCGGTATGTTAGCTGTTGATCTCCAAACCTTGATATTGTGCTTCTGAGTGGTTATGCCACCATTTTGTGATTGTCTCAAATCTTTTTGAGCATTTATAGTCGTTATGCTGTCCGAGTCATCCCAGGTTTCTAAATAGTTTGAAGCAATTTGCAAATTCCTTCCTCCCGTTTCGATGTTCCTTTGGGCCAGATTAACCACACTAATCGGTGAGTTGAGGTACTTTATTGCCTTGACATATATGTTGGAGCTGGTATTATGACCCTAGGTGTCTTAGGGGATCATCTAGTAATTTAGCCATGATTTGTGTCCTAGTGTGATAATTCTGGCCTTCATTCTCGTAAGCATCCCGTGATGCCACTTAGTAGTAGGTATTCTACTCCTGGGTTTTGAACCCGAGATTCACCCTACTTGCTTCATGTTGATAGTTTTGCTCGTTCCTTTAGGTTATTAGTAACCCTTGCATTAGTCCTTGATGTTCGTGGTATTTCCTTCTTCCAAATACTATGAACCGTTTATGGCAGATGTTCCTCGCTGATCGAAAGATCACAATCAGAGTGCTCTCGATGGGTTCTCGATTCTATATTGTGACTCTGCCAGTTCTACCTTTATGCATGGGTTATCCGGAAGAAATATGTTGAATTCGTTCGACATGCTAGTCCATGCATCCACAACTTGGAAAATCATATGTTCCTTTGAGTTGTCCCTCTTTAGCTGTATTCCAACCCCCGTCTATCAATTGGTAGTCAAGAGTATGCGTGCGTTCGTTTATCGATGCCTATTACTCTTGTGGTCCGTCAAGCCATTCTATTCTGGAATGACTAGGAGAAACAAACTCCAGTACCTCTTCCATATCCAGGATTGGGTCAAAGAAGTTGTGCTCCGCAGATCAAATTGCTAATCCAGCTTTTGTTCTGCTCTACCTTGGAGTATTACCATCTTTTATATCAGGATTTTCATGAGAATTGCACCGGCTCTTGTGAATTCTTGGTGCAGTGATACTCCTCGCCATCATTATTCATTTCTCGGTCCCCATGTTGTTGAACCGGAATGCCGACAAGTGAATCGTGATGTGTGAAATCTATACTCCTAGCAACTCTGTTGCTGGGTAGTTAAATGGACAATAACCTCATTCTTAGCATGTTGATTTTTGAATCATCGCCCTAAGGTTGGTCGTGCTACCTAGTCCTTATTTCCGATGCACCTTTCGATCAATGAGTTGGGATTGAGTCAGTCCCTCGCTATTGTGATCATATCATCTTGCCCTGAAAAGCAAGGTTGTTCTCGAGCTTAGTAACATATCGGTGGTTCGCGATTTTCTGAATATCTTCTCACAAGTATTACCAGGTTGTCACCTGACCGCTATGTTGAGCTCGTGATCAAGTTGGTTTCTTGTGAACCACCTTCTCTCCAAGAATCGGTGCTAGATATCCCTGAGCTAGTTGGTTAAGCTAGACAACAACTTGGAGAGTTGGAAGATAAAAGCTTACCTAACTTAGTTCATTTCAAAGGGATATCCTGGTGTTGGTGTGTTAGTTGAAGAAAGATGATGTCTTCATCGATTGGTCCCTGTGATCAGTTATTAGACCTATTGTCTTATAAAAACTTTGATTTAAGTATGGGCTATCGTCAAATCAAATCAGAACCAACGATGTTCGTAATGTTGTCTTACTCGTGGCTGCCCCTCGAGCATACACCATTATATCTTTTGGTCTGACCAATACTATCACCTTGTTCACACGATGGTGGATGTCCAGTGATATGGAAATTCCGATGAGTTGTTGTTGAGCCCATCAGCAGCATTTTGTCTCCCCCATGATTCATGTTGAACATCAACCTAGTGTTGGAAACTTTGTAAGCAATGCCTTCGTGTTCCGTTCATGAAGCCTATGCTTGGATGGAAGAAGTGACTTCCTCTAACTCATGTGCATTTTGGTGCAAGTTGCCGCCGTGGGTTTGAGAAAGGTTTGTTTTGTTTCCTCTGGAATCGTCCCAAGTCAGTCATGCATGTGCAAAGTATACTGTGGTTTGGTAGATTAATTACCTCCACAACATATGTATTCCGTAGCACCCCAAGCCACTAATTGATTTGTTCAAGGAGAAGGAGTTCCTTCATAAGAGCTAATCCGGACTTATGAAAGAACTTCGATATCCTCCTTGATGGTTCCCTACCCGAACTCGGTAGTGTTTTATTGTAAGACTGCCATGTGATCATGTTTGTCTGGGACAGCGTGTTCACATGTGTGTAGCAGAACCAGCTCATGTTTGGCGCTTGCTATCGTAGTTCATTTCCCGAGAATCTCGCAACGTTATCTCGTCGATTTGTGTTGCAAACTTTCATTTTTCTTCCTAGACTCGATGAGTCTGGAATATCCTGACACCAACCAGATCTGAATCTCAGGCAGATGTGATGGTTGGAACATTTCCCCAAGAACTATAATATTGGTCCCTCGATAACCGGTAAAGTGGATGTCGTGGCCAGCACCACCCAGCCGAAAGACCTATTATTGTAGGATCTTGATTGAAGAAGTTGGCCACCTCCCCATAAGGACTTCGTAGGATTTACTCCCTAGTTGTGCCCTATGATTTTTGTGTTCCCGAAGTCCGACCTTTTTTACTTGATGATCTAGATATCAAACCACATCTATGAATGGGTTACACTAGCACATCAAGGAGAACATTATAAGCGGAGTGCTAAATGTCTCTCGGTCGATCATCCAGATTTTGTTCCTTGGCTTCGCTAAGGTGAAATCTGAGAAGGTATTATCTTCCTTTGCATCTGCATCCTCCATCACCATTCATCATGGTAGCAAGTTGTGTTGCCAGGATCCTTGACACGGATATTGGTAAAACCTTGATGATTGTGGAAATGCTCAAGTTCTTGAGAGCACGCACAAGCGCTACGTGTTATCATCGGCACTAACCGGGATTCCTCCCAGTTTCCTCGGCAATGCTATGACCTTTTCAAACAGTGAATTCACTCTCTATTGTTGGGTTCTTCCCCAGTTACCAGAATCATTCCCATCATTTGCATTTTGTTCCCAGCTTGCACCGCCAATGTGCCATTCTACCATGGGTCCCTTCCATTTCCGGTGGTAAACAAATTCATCCATTACGTTGTCTTCAACAAGGTAATCCACATCATCCAAGTCCGAGTATGCCATTCTACCGACCCCCTCCAAACGATCGCTCGAGAATTGCCTTAGGCTGGTTTAAAGAGTTTCAATGATCTCTGAATCAAAGGTAATTCTTTTTGCTACTTAAGAGGATGATTCTACGAGTCACCTTCCCTAAGGTGCATCATTATGGTATCATGGCAACTCAACTCCTCGCAACGTTGGCAATCGTTTACCACCTTCTTAGGTGTGGAATTGTTGTCCACCTAGTAAACCTCTGTCATTCATTCCACTCCATCCCTCTAGAGGTGTGCTTCGTCTCTCAGCTCGAGAGATGTTGTTATGTCTCATTCCGAGAGTTAATCCTGAGTTGTTCGACCTTCGAGAAGTTTGATCCTTCTAGAGTTCCCTTCTCCTCTCGTTGTCATGTTGGTTGGAGTTCTCGGAACAAGACATCAAGATAATGATGATGAGCGAATCAATGTTCATTTGAAGTGCACCCTGGATCGTGAAGACCATACTAGTTTGCGTTTCCCCTTCATCTTACCCTACGCTTGAATCTCGCGGTGAGATTCTTGTTTAGTGGGGGTGAGTTGTCACATCCCTAGCTTCTGGTGCTGCCTAGTGTTTGCATCATGTTTAAATTTTGAAAACTTGAACTGAGGAAAATTGGAAGCCTCAAAACCC
The DNA here is from genome assembly GCF_002162155.2 of Triticum dicoccoides. Lineage (NCBI taxonomy): Eukaryota > Viridiplantae > Streptophyta > Magnoliopsida > Poales > Poaceae > Triticum > Triticum dicoccoides. The sequence continues at coordinate 270,722,419 of NC_041387.1, forward strand.
TAAATAAAAGAAGGGCAAAAACCCTAAAATCTCATTCATTGTTCCAAAATGCTCTTCTTAGATGTTTAATATTTTTGGCAAGGGTTTTGATCCAAACCAAAAATAATGAACATTTTAAAAGGATTTATTTTTGGGACTTTGAATTTAAATCATTAGCTATTTGAATTTGAATTATATTCATATAACTAGAATATAATTTCAAATATCCCTGAATATTTTATGAGCTTTTGGAAAAGTCCATCTAGCAAAATAAAAATATTCAGAGGAGCTTTGGCATTGTTTGAATTATTTTTAAATTCAAAATAGTGGCAAAATAAATTGAAAAACAAAACAGAACAGAAATTTAAAAAAAAGAGAGAAGCCCAGCCACTTACCTGACTTACCTGCTTGGCCCAGCTTCTCCAGCGGCCCAGCCCAGCCCATCTACCTCGCCGCTCGTCGTCTTCCTCTGCCAGTAGGCAGAGGCGAGGCGTGGCGCGCGCCCGAGAGCCCCGGCCACCTCCTGCTTCGCGCTGGAGGCCTCCCCTTTGAGCCTATCCATGCGTGGAGACGCCACGACACTTCCCTGATTCCCCCCCTCGCTCTGGACCCCCTCCTCCTCCTCTGCTCTCTCTCTCTCGCGATCGACCACGAGCACCCGAGAGCACCGACGAGCTCCACCGCGGCCAATGTCCACCCCTTGCCTCGCCGATGCTTCCAGAAGAACCGCCGCGCCTTCCTCTTCGTCTCCACCAACGCACGCGACGCCGGGTGCCCTGATGCCTCACCATCACCGCCATCTTCATCGCCACGGCCGGCGATCGCCGCGGTCGATTCGCCGCCTCCGACGCCTCCCCGAGACCCCCGAGCTGCTCATCGACCTCGCTGTGAGCCTCCGTGCAGAACCCCTCTCTTTCCCCTCGCGTTTGCGAGCTCTAGGCCATAGCTCCGTCGCGGTCGAACTCCGGCCGCCACTGACCTCGTCGCCGCCGTCGACTCCGGCCACCTCGCGGCCTCCCGCCCGTTCCTTTGGATGCGGAGGAGCAAGAGCTTCTCCCTAGTACCCTCAGCGCGCCAAACCACCGCTCGTAGTGCCAAACCCGCCACCACCCGAACTCCGGCCGCCGCTCACGAGCTCGCCGTCGTCGGTACCGGCCATCACCGGCACGGCCACCACCACCGTTCGATGCGCACGAGTCCCAGCTCGCCGTAGAACCCAACCGCACCCTAAACTGTGCCCTGTAGCACGAACCCGATGCGTTTCCGCCGCTCCGTTGGTCGTCGCCGGCGAAACTCCGGCGGGAGCTGACGTGGCTCCGTCATTAGGAGCTAATCCAACTAACTAAACCACCTACAGCCACTGACAGTAGGCCCCACCCCTGGTCAAACCCCAGTCAGCGCTGGGTTTGACCGGGATTAGTTCCTGAGTCACTGACCAGTGGACCCCACTGGTTAGGTTTGACCTGGGGCGCCCAGTTCACTCTGCTGACGTCACAGTGACGTGGTGCTGACGCCATAAACCATTTCTGGATTTATTATTATTCAGGAAATTTCAGAAAATAGCTAAAACTTCAATAAATCATAGAAAATTAACCGTAACTCCAAATGAAATAATTTATATATGAAAAATTATCAGAAAAATTCAAGGAATCCATCTGTACCATTTTCATGCATGTTAGAACAACTTATAGCTGCTGTTTAGCACAAATCAATTAAATGGCATTTGAATAATCACATATGGAGTTTGAATTTGAATCTTGTATTCAAACCAACTTCATTTAATCTGTTGCTAGTTGCATTAGCTCAAAACACATTCATATTGCCATGTCATGAGCATGCATCATATTGTGCATTGCATTGATTGTATTTCCTCTTTGTTGTCGGTATCTGTTCCCTCCCGGTAGACGATGTTCTGACGTGGTGATCGTTGACACTGATGAAGACTCAATGTTATCTTCAGAAGTGCCAGGCAAGCAAAACCCCCTTGTTCATTCCTATACAATCCTACTCTCTCGCTCCTGCTCTCTTTTACTGCATTAGGACAACAACGACATATTTGTTACTTGTTGCGGTAGCTGAACCCCTTTATCCTTTGCATCACCTGTCATTGCCACAGTAAATAGATGAAACCCACTAGCATGAGTAGGAGTTGTTTGAGCCCTGATGTGCCTACTCATTCATGCTTGTTTGTCATGCCTTCTACTGCTTAGAGTTGAGTCAGGTCTGATTCATCGGGGATGAATCAGAGGTGTGTGAACATGTCCTACTGTGTGTGAGCTAAGTGTGTGAACACGATTTGGTAAAGGTAGCGGTGAGAGGCCATGTAGGAGTACATGGTGGGTTGTCTCATTGCAGCCGTCCTCAGGAACTGAGTTATGTGTTTGTGATCCATGATCAGTTACTACCACGCATTGGGCTCCGGGCGCTCCAAGCTCTCTCGACTTATTAATCAACATGATCTCTGTCCAGGAGTTGCAACTAGTTTCTGGTGTTTGTAGGTAGTGTTAGTAGTCTACCAAGTGGCACCCGGTACAGGTGGGCTTGGGACAAACTAGGCACAGTAGCACGGTGTACCAAGTGGCACCCGGTTGGTGGGCTTGGGAACCCTGCTCACATCGTTTGGGGCCGTAAGCGACACCCCGGCCGGATCTCCTTGCGGATGGAACCCGAATAGGCGATAAACCTGGACTAGAGACTTGTTCGGTTAGTCAGGTCGTGGCCGACTCCCTCGCCCGGCTTCCGCTTGAAGGTTGCCGAGGTACATGACGTATACAGGGCGATAAGTGGCGAAAGCGTGTGTGAAGAAGTACACCCCTGCAGGGTTATCATTATCTATTCGAATAGCCGGATTGCTCGGATATGGAAACATGGACCCCTTGCATAGTTCATAGACAAGTGAAAGTGGATACTCTAAAATACACAAGATAAGCGTGAGTGCTATGGATGGCGTTCTCGTAGGGAGACGGGAGTGGATCCATAGTGGTGTATTGATATGGTGAATATGTGGACTCGTGTGCGCCACCTCAAAAGAGTTACTTGCAGTCGTAGTTCAGGATAGCCACCGAGTCAAAGCTGGCGTGCTGCAGTTAAACTCCACCACCCCCTTTGTTGATAATGATGCATATGTAGATAGATCTGATGTAAGTCTTGCTGGGTACATTTGTACTCACGTTGCTTAATTTATGTTTTTGCAGAGAGACTTCAGTCTCACTAGTAGTTCCACGTGGACTTCGACGTTTAGCTTGTTACCTCAGCTACGATCTTGTGCCTCGGCAGGATCTGGTAGATAGTCAGGCTTCTTAGGCTTTTTCATTTATAGATGTCTGTACTCAGACATGATAGCTTCCGCTTGTGCTTTGACTTGTATGCTCTGAGTGTTGGGTCATGAGACCCCTGTTTGTAATATCTCGCTCCTCGGAGCCTAATGAGTAAATACTTGAGTTGTAGAGTCATGTTGTGATGCCATGTTGTAGTTACACATATCGAGCATATTGTGTGTATGTTATTGAAATGCTTGGTATGTGTGGGATCTGACTATCTAGTTGTTTATCCTTAGTAGCCTCTCTTACCGGGAAATGTCTCCTAGTGTTTCCACTGAGCCATGGTAGCTTGCTATTGCTCCGGAACACTTTGGCTGGCCGGCATGTGTCCTTCTTCGTTCCTGTGTCTGTCCCTTCGGGGAAATGTCACGCGATGAGTACCGGAGTCCTGTTAGCCCGCTACAGCCCGGTTCACCGGAGTCCTGCTAGCCCAGTGCTACAGCCTGGATTCACTCGCTGATGACCGACACGTTCGATGCTGGGTCATGGATGCCTGTCCCTGTAAGTTAGTGCCACTTTGGGTTCACGACTAGCCATGTCAGCCCGGGTTCTTTGTCATATGGATGCTAGCGACACTATCATATACGTGAGACAAAAGGCGCAAACGGTCCCGGGCCTGGTAAGGTGGCACCCGTGGGAATACCGTGCATGAGGCCGCAAAGTGATATGATGTGTTACATGCTAGATCGGTGTGACTTAGGATCGGGGTCCTGACAGTCTGAATTTATCACAAGCAAATACAACAACTAAAAGTTCCTTTTCGGTAGTAGCATAATTTCTTTGAGCATTGTCTAGAGTCTTACTAGCATAATGGATAACATTTAATTTCTTATCAACTCTTTGCCCTAGAACAGCACCTACAGCATAATCACTAGCATCACACATAATTTCAAAGGCTAAATTCCAATCAGGTGGCTGAACAACAGGTGCAGAGACTAATGCTTTCTTAAGTATTTCAAATGCTTCTACACAATCATCATCAAAGACAAATGGTACATCTTTTTGTAATAAATTTGTCAGAGGCCGAGAGATTTTTGAGAAGTCCTTAATGAACCTCCTATAAAATCCGGCATGACCAAGGAAACTTCTTATACCTTTGATGTCCTTGGGACATGGCATCTTTTCAATAGCATCAACCTTGGCTTTATCAACTTCAATACCTCTTTCAGAAACTTTGTGCCCCAAGACAATACCTTCATTAACCATAAAGTGGCACTTTTCCCAATTCAAGACAAGATTAGTTTCTTCACATATCTGCAAAACTCGAGCAAGATTGCTCAAGCAATCATGAAAAGAGGAACCATAGACGGAAAAGTCGTCCATGAAAACCTCACAAATCTTTTCACAAAAGTCAGAGAATATAGCCATCATGCATCTTTGAAAGGTAGCGGGTGCATTACATAAACCAAAAAGGCATACGTCTATAAGCAAAAGTACAAAAAGGGCATGTAAAAGTAGTCTTTGATTGATCTTTAGCCGACACAGGTATTTGAGAGAAACCAGAATAACCATCTAGAAAGCAATAGTGTGTATGTTTGCATATCTTTCTAGCATTTGATCAATAAAAGGTAAGGGGTAATGATCTTTCTTAGTAGCCTTATTTAATTTGCGGAAATCAATTACCATCCTATAACCTATGATAATTCTTTGCAGAATCAATTCATCTTTATCATTAGGGACAACAGTAATACCTCCCTTCTTAGGGACACAATGGACAGGACTTACCCACGAACTATCAGCAACGGGATAAATTATACTTGCCTCCAGAAGCTTGAGTATTTCTTTTCTTACCACTTCTTTCATTTTAGGATTCAAACATCGTTGAGGATCACGAACTGGTTTGGCATCCGTTTAATTTATTTTATGTTGACATAGATTGGACTGATGCCCTTAAGATCATCCAGAGTATATCCAATAGCGGCACGGTGCTTCTTCAGAGTTTTCAATAATCTTTCTTCTTCATTCTCTGAAAGGTTAGCACTAATAATGACAGGATATATTTTCTTTTCATCAAGATAAGCATATTTAAGATTATCAGGCAACGGTTTAAGCTCAAACACGGGATCACCCTTGGGTGGAGGAGGATCCCCTAGGATCTCAATAGGCAAATTGTGTTGCATAATAGGTTCCTGTTTAAAGAATAATTCATCTATTTCCCTTCTTTTATTCATGAACATATCATTTTCATGGTCTCGCAAATAGTGTTCTAAAGGATCACTAGGAGGTACGACAATAGAAGCGAGACCAATAATTTCATCCTTACTAGGCAATTCTTCCTCACGATGTTGTTTACTAAATTTAGAGAAATTAAACTCATGAACCATATCATCCAAGCCAATAGTAACAACATTCTTTTCGCAGTCTATCTTAGCATTAACAGTATTCAAGAAGGGTCTACCAAATATAATGGGACAAAAGCTATCTTGTGGAGAACCAAGAACAATAAAATCAGTGGGATATTTAGTTTTTCCACACAAGACTTCAACATCTCTAACAATTCCCATTCCAGATATAGTATCTCTATTGGCAAGTTTAATTGTAACATCAATATCTTCTGACTCAGCAGGTGCAATATCATGCATAATTTCTTTGTATAAGTCAATGGGTATTACACTAGCACTGGCACCCATATCACATAAGCCATGATAACAATGATCTCCTATTTTAACAGAAATAACAGGCACGCCTACCACAGGTCTATGTTTATCTCTAGCACAAGGTTTAGCAATTCTAGCAGTTTCACCGTGGAATGGAATAACATGCCCATCAATATTATCAGCCAAGAGATCTTTAACAATAGCAATATTAGGTTCTACTTTGACTTGCTCAGGGGGTGTATAAGTTCTAATATTGCTTTTACGAACAACAGTTGAAGCTTTAGCATGATCCTTCATTCTAACGGGGAAAGGTGGTTTCTCAACATAAGAAGTGGGAACAATAGGATCAGTATAAGTGACAGTCTTTTCTTCAACTTTAATGGGTGCATCTACTTTTACTTATTTGGGAGGATGATATTTAAACCACTTCTCCTTGGGGAGATCAACATAAGTAGCAAAAGATTCACAGAAAGAAGCTACTATCTCAGAGTCAAGTCCATATTTAGTGCTAAACTTACATAAAATATTGGTATCCATAAAAGATTTAACACAATCAAACTTAGGTGTCATACCTGAATCCTTACCTTCGTCGTGGTCCCAATCTTCAGAGTTGCGTTTAATTCTATCCAATAAACTCCATCTAAATTCAATAGTCTTCATCATAAAAGGGCCAGCACAAGAAGTATCGAGCATGGTGCGATTGTTATCAGAAAGCCGAGCATAAAAACTTTGCATAATTACTTCTCTTGAGAGCTCATGATTGGGGCATCAATATAACATATATTTAAGCCTCCCCCAAGCTTGAGCGATGGTTTCTCCTTCACGAGGCCAAAAATTATATATATATAATTGCGATCACGATGAACAAGATGCATAGGGTAATACTTTTGATGAAATTCCAATTTCAATCTTTTATAGTTCCATGATCTCATATCATCACATAGCATGTACCATATCAATGCGTCTCCCTTCAAATATAAAGGGAAATCCTTCTTCTTAACAACATCACCGGGTATACCTGCAAGCTTAAATACTCCACAAAGTTCATCCACATAGCGTAGATGTTCATCAGGATGTTTTGTTCCATCTCCTGTAAAAGTGTTAGCTAGCAGTTTTTCCAATAAACCCGAAGGAATTTCAAAAGGAGTTTCATTTTCAATAGGTTCTGTAGGTTCAGTAGGTTGAGGAGAAACTCTTTGCTCTACTGGATGGGGTGAAGATACCCCGAACAAGCCCCTCAGACAATTACTTTCCATAGTAACAAGTGACAGAAAATTTCAGCACACTATATAAATTTTTCCTTACCAAATTCCACCTACCAAAGGCGCTTCACTCCCCGGCAACGGCGCCAGAAAAGAGTCTTGATGACCCACAAGTATAGGGGATCTATCGTAGTCCTTTCGATAAGTAAGAGTGTCGAACCCCACGAGGAGCAGAAAGAAATGATAAGCGGTTTTCAACAAGGTATTCTCTGCAAGTACTCAAATAAGTGGTAACAGATAGTTTTGTGATAAGATAAATTGTAACGAGCAACAAGTAACAAAAGTAGATAAAGTGCAGCAAGATGGCCCAATCCTTTTTGTAGCAAAGGACAAGCCTGGACAAACTCTTATAATAGGAAAAGCGCTCCCGAGGACACATGGGAATATCGTCAAGCTAGTTTTCATCACGCTCATATGATTCGCATTCGGTACTTTGATAATTTGATATGTGGGTGGACCGGTGCTTGGGTGATGTTCTTACTTGAACAAGAATCCCACTTATGACTAACCTCTATTGCAAGCATCCGCAACTACAACAAAAGTATTAAGGTAAACCTAACCATAGCATGAAGCATATGGATCCAAATCAGCCCCTTACGAAGCAACGCATAAACTAGGGTTTAAGCTTCTGTCACTCTAGCAACCCATCATCTACTTATTACTTCCCAATGCCTTCCTCTAGGCCCAAATAATGGTGAAGTGTTATGTAGTCGACGTTCACATAACACCACTAGAGGTTAGACAACATACATCTCATCAAAATATCGAATGCATACCAAATTCACATGACTACTAATAGCAAGACTTCCCCCTTGTCCTCAGGAACAAACGTAATTACTCACAAAGCATATTTATGTTCATAATCAGAGGGGTAATAATATGCATAAAGGATCTGGACATATGATCTTCCACCAAATAAACCAACTAGCATCAACTACAAGGAGTAATCAACACTACTAGCAACCTACTAGCACCAATCCCGGACTTGGAGACAAGAATTGGATACAAGAGATGAACTAGGGTTTGGAGATGAGATGGTGCTGGTGAAGATGTTGATGGAGATTTCCCTCTCCCGATGAGAGGAGCGTTGGTGATGACGATGGTGATGATTTCCCCCTCCCGAAGGGAAGTGTCCCCGGTAGAACAGCTCTGCCGGAGCCCTAGATTGGTTCCGCCCAGGTTACGCCTCGTGGCGGCGGAGTCTCGTCCCGAAAGGTTGCCTTCTATTTTTTTTCTCATCGAAAGACTTCATATAGGAGAAGATGGGCGTCGGAGAGCCACCAGGGGGCCCACGAGGTAGGGGGCACGCCCAGGGGGGCGCCCCCCACCCTTGTGAGCAGGGTGTGGCCCCCTGGCCTTCATCTTTGGCGACGATTTTTCTTTATTTACTTTAAGGTATTTCGTGGAATTTCAGGACTTGAGTTGCACAGAATAGGCCTTCAATATTTGCTCCTTTCCAGCCCAGAATTCCAGCTGCCGGCATTCTCCTTCTTCGTGCAAACCTTGTAAAATAAGAGAGAATAGCCATAAGAATTGTGACATAATGTGAAATAACAGCCCATAATGCAATAAATATTGATATAAAAGCATGATGGAAAATGAACGTATCAATCACAGACACAGAACTCAGTTCCTAAGGATGGTTTCAATGAGATAATCCACCATGTACTCCTACATGGCCTCTCACCGCTACCTTTACCAAATTGTGTTCACATACTTAGTTCTCAACAGTAGGACATGTTCACAACCTTCCAATTCATTCCCGATGAATCAGACCTGACTCAATTCTAAGCAGTAGCAGGCATGACAAACAAGCGTGACTAAGTAGGCACATCATGGCTCAAACAACTCCTACTCATTCTAGTGGGTTTCAACTACTTACTGTGGCAAAGACAGGTCATGCAGAGGAAAAGGGTTCAACTACCGCAACATGTAACAGTTGAATCGTTGTTGTCCTACTGTAGTAAATGAGAGCAGGAATGAGAGAGTGGGATTGTATCAGAATGAACAAGGGGGTTTTGCTTGCCTGGCATTTTTGAAGATAGCATAGCTCTTCATCGGTGTCATCGAACGCATCATCAGATCATACGTCTATCGAGGGGGAACAAACAACGGCAACAGAGAAAGAACACAATCAATGCAATGCAACAATATGATGCATGATCATGACAGGCAATATGGTGTTGATTCTACTAATATAACTAGAAACCAGATTAAATGAAGTTGGTTTGAACCAAAGGTTCAAATTTGAACTCCACATGTGGTTATTCCTAAACACTAGCCAAAATATGTTCCAATATGCATGAAAAAGGTACAGATGGATAGATTGTATTTTTATGATCATTTTTCATATATAAATTGATTCATTTGGAGCTATGGTTAAATTTATATAAACTTTTGAAGTTTTAAACATTTTTTGAAATAAATAAAACATTACTGATTTATTTTAAACTCCAGAAAACAATTACTGCATCAGCATGACGTCAGGCTGAATCAACAGGGTCAATAGGGTCAAAACTCACATTTGGGACCACATGTCATTGGCTCACTGTTAACTAGAAGTTAATCCCGTGTTGACTGGTATTTGACCAGCCAGGGGGCCCATATGTTAGTGGGTCAAGGCACTAGTTAGTCGGGCCGGTTAGTGGCTAATGATGTGTTTAGCTGGCAGCTAATCACCGGTGTAGGCAGAACACGGTGTTGTTCGCCGTCCAACCAACTCCGGCGTCGGGAGAAGGCTCGGCTAGACGCGTTAGAACACCCACAGTGAGGCGATACAAGTGGTGGCGGTGGGCAGTGCTGGGGTGGCGTGTAACGGTGGCGGTGACTACCCGAGCAGCGGCCGGAGCTCTGGCTCGATCCTACGCAAGGTTCTGGCACGAGCTAAACCAAAAAAAGAGGGCATGTTCGCTTCCTGGTGGCCCGACGAGCACGTGGTGCTACTAGAGCGAGTGGTCGGGAGCGCAAGGCTCGCCGGCCATGGCAATGGCCGGAGCTCGGTGCTCGCGGGGACGGCGGCTAGAGAGCAAGCGCGGAAGAGGGGAAAGGGGAAAAATGAGCGGGAGCTCACAGTGATGACGAGGGGCCGATTGGCGAGGTTGGGGATGGCCTGGGTGGTGCGAATCGGCATCGGCACTCTTGGTGGGCCGAGGAGGAAGATGACCACAACAATGATGAAGCAGGGCCTCCCGGTGTCCCGCAGCTCGGTGGGAAGGACGAGGAAGATACGGCGGTGCTCCTGCGCTCAACTGCAGGACCAGGGAGAGGTGGTGACCCGTGGCTACGGGGAGTGGCGGCAAATACCACACTCGGTGGAGGCGTGCGAGAGAGACAGAGGAGGGAGAGGGGGTCCAACGAGAGAGGAGAGGCAGAGGGGGATCCAGGACTTCTCCAGGCACGGGATAAGGGTGTCGGACGACTCGACACGGTGAAGCAGGAGGTGGCGAGCGAGCTGGCACGCTGCGGGCACACGCCCGTCCACCTGGCGCGAGGAGGACACAACGACTAGCTGGGCTGCACAGCGTCGTGCCGGCTAGGTATGCTAGCCCAGTTAGGGTTTTCCCCCTTTTCTTTCTATTTTTATGTTTCTGACATTTGTTTCTATTTTGGTTTTGATAATTTTTCTGCTTCTAATAATTTTTGCAGGGACTAAATGGATTATTCCAAAGCGCCTCACAACTTTTCAGAATTGTTGGACATATATTTCTTTTATAGCCGAAATAAATCCAACTCAAATACATTTTGATTTAATTTCAAATGCCCAAAATAATTACTTTTAGTCCTCGAAAAATATTGGTTTGAATTTTACCTCTTGCCAATATTTTCAAAGACTAAGAGGAACATTTTCCTCGACTTCTTTGAAGAGGTTTTAATGTTGAATATTTCTGAAGTGATCTTTGAGGGTTTTAACTATCCTCAATTCAACTTTCGGAATATAGACATGATGCGTGACGCTCTCAAATGCAACTAATATAAATTATTTACAAAGAAATATTCTAGGGCTGTGACAACTGCATCATCTTTATCTTGACATCTTTGGTTTCGAGACATTCATGCAAATACTATGGCGACAAAAGGAAACTCTACAAGAATCGACCTTCTCAAAGATCAAGTTATTCAAGATCAACTCGTGGAATGAGGCATTGAAACATCTCTTGAGCTGAGGCATAAAACATACATCACAAGGGATGAAAGATAACCAATGATGAAGGTTCAGTTTGGTAGGCAAAGGTTCCATGCTTGAAAATTTTGAATGAGTTTCAATGTAGAGAGGAGATAAAATGCCATGCTTCCGTAACGAGCACCTTAGAGAAGGTGGCTCGTAGAATTATTCCCTTAAGTGGCAAAAAGAATTACTTTTGATACATGGATCATTGAAACTCTCTATACCAGCCTAAGGCAAAACCCAATCAATCATTTGAAGGAGTTCGATAGAATGGCATACTCGGACTAGGATGGATGATGTGGACTACCTTGTTGAAGACAATGCAATGGATGATTTTTCTTATCATCAGAAATGGATGGGATCCATGTTAGGACCACTTTTGAAGATGATCCTGGACAACAATTGCTAAGAAGGGCAGCCCATGGAAATTGGCACAAAGGCGGGTGCAAGCTAGGAACAAAATGCAAGTGTTGGGAATGATTCTAGTAACTGGGGAAGAGCCCAACAATCGAGAGTGATTCCACTGCTTGAATGGTTATAGTATGATCAAAGAATTGAGAGCAAATCCCAATTAATGCCGACGATAAAACCTAGTGCTTGCGCGTGCTCTCAAGAACTTGAGCACGTCCATATTCATCAAGGTTTGCCAACATTGGTGCCAACATCTTGGTTACACCTCGTACTACCATGATGAATATTTGTGGAGGATGCAGATGCAAAGGAAGATAACACATTCTCAGATTTCACCTTAGCGAGGCCAAGGAAACAAAATTTGGATGATCGATCGAGAGACATTTAGCACTCTGCTTCTAATGTTCTCATTGATGTGCTAGCGTAACGCATTTATAGATATGGTTTGGTATCTAGAACATCAAGTAAAAGGTCGGACTTCGGGAGCACAAGAAATCATAAGGAACAACTACTGGAGTAAATCCTACGAAATCCTTATGGGGAGGTGGCCAACTTCCTCAATCAAGATACTACAATAATAGGTCTTTCGGATGGGTGGGCTGGCCACGACATTCACTTTACCGGGTTACAGCGATACCAATATTATAGTTCTTGGGAAATGTTCCAACCATCACATATGCCTGAGATTCAGATCTGGTTGGTGTCAGGACAATCCAGACTCATCAAGTCTAGAAAGAAAAATGAAAGTTTGGAACACAAATCAACGAGAAGGCGTTGCAAGATTCTCGAGAAATGAACTATGGTAGCAAGCTCCAAAACATGAGGCGGTTCTACTACACACATGTGCACACGCTATCCCACACAAGCATGACCACATAGTAGTCTTATCATAAAACACTACCGAGTTTAGGTGGAGGGAACCATCATTGAGGATATCAGAATCTTGTGCATGAACTAGTATTCGCACAGCAACTCCTTTTCCTTGAAGAAATCAATCAGTGGCTTCAAGTGTTAGGAATTACACATGGAGTGGAGGTAGCGAGCTTACCAAACCATGGAATACATCGCACCTGCATGACTGACTTGGGATGATTGCAGAGGAAGCAAAACTAACTTTCTCAAATTCACGGCGGTAACTTGCACCAAATGCACGTGAATAAAAGGAAGTCACTTCTTTCACCAAACATATACTTCATGAGCAGCACGAAGAAAATGCTTTCAAAAGTTTCCAGCACAAACTTAGATGTTCAACAGGAATCATGGACAATATAAAAATGTTGCTCATGGGATCAGCAATAATTCATTCCAGTTTCCATACAGATGGAATTCCATAATTAGGTGTACAAGATGATAGCATTGGTCAGACCAAAAGATGTAATGGTGTATGCTCAAGGAATCAACCACGAGTAAGACAACATTACGAACATTGTTTGTGCTGATTTGATTTGAGGATAGTCCACACTCAAATCAAAGTTTGGACAAGATAATCGATACAACAATTGGTCACTGAGATCAATCGATGAAGATATCATCTTTCTACGAGATGCACAAACACAAGGATGTCCCTCCGGAACAAACTAAGTTAGGCAAGCTTTTATCTTCCAACACTCCAAGTTATTGTTTCGCTTAACTAACTAGCTTGGGGGTAACCAACACAGATTCTTGGGGAAAAGGAGTTTACAAGAAACCAACTCAATCACGAACTCAACATAGCGGTTAGGTGATAATCTGGTAATACTTCCGAGAAGATATTCGAAAAATCACGAAGCACAAATATGTTACTAAGCTCAAGAACAATCTTGTTGTTCTGGGCAAGATGATATGATCAAATAAGCAAGGATTGACGCAATCCTAACTCTTGATCGAAGAGTGCACCAGGGAAAATGGACTAGGTGGCACAATCTATCTTAGATTGATGATTCAATAACCAACACGTTAAGAATGGAACTATCGTCCATTAACTACCAAGCAACATAGTTGCTAGGAGTATTGATTTCACACACCACGATTCACTTTTTGGCATTCCGGTTACAATAACACGACAACCGATGAATAAACAATGATGGCAAGAAGTATCACTGCGTTAAGAATTCATAAGAGGTGGTGTAATTCTCATGACAATCCTGACATAAAGAGTGCAGACTCTAAAGTAGAACATAACAAAAGCTGGTTTGGCATTTTGATCTGCGGAGTACGACTACTTGACTCAACCCTGGATATGGATGAGGTACTGGAGTTTGTTTCTCCTAGTCATTCTGAATTAGAACGGCTTGACAGACCCCCAAAAGTAAAAGGCAGCAATGAACATGAATACACACATGCTCTTGACTATCACCGATAGACGGAGGTCAGAAGACAACTAACAGGGGACAACTCGAAGAGCATATAACTTTCTGAATTGTGGATGCATAGATCAGTTTGTCAAACCATGTTCAACAGGTTTCTTTCTGATAACCCATCCAGCAGGTAGGATTGGCAGAGTCACAAATATAATGGAGAACTCATCAAGAGCACTCCTATTGTGATCTTTTGGTTCAAGAGTGTCAGATTTTGGGTTCCGCAAACCCTTGGGAGGTTCAAACTCTGGGGTGCGTGCGGAGATCTCAACCTACCTAGCCTGCCTACTCCCAATCCTCACAACCTAGCACATCGAGCTCAAAGGGACAGAGAGACACAACAGTTTATCCTGGTTTCGGCCACCTTGCGGTGTAATACCCTACTCCAGCTTTGTGGTGGGTTGCCTTGAGGGGCAGAGGATGAACTAGTACAACAGATGAATAGCCTCAGGAGGTGAGGTGTTTCTTGGGCTCAAGAGAGCTTGTGAAGGAGGAATGGCTTCGCTCCGTTCGGATCTCTCTCCCTCCATCCTCCTTCTATGGTGGTGGCTAAGTCCTATTTATATTGGCCTTGGTCCTCTTCCCAAATGATGGCAGGAGGGATCCCACAACGGTCGGATTTGAAGGGGGACAAGAAGTACATCCTATCCTGACTAAAGTGGTCTTCGCCTGCAAAAGCCTCTAGTCGTGATGCTACGGTGGGCTCGGAGATGACCTCCGTCCTGGCGTCCTGGCGGTCTTGGTATTGTTGCACCAGAATGGAAATCTTTGGTTGATTGCTCGGGACTCCGCACTGCTGCTTGCCTCCTTTGCACCAAAGACGAAACTGGTACTCTGCACCCTCTGGCGCCCGCCTGGCCTTGATCGTCATGGCTCACATCAGCTGAGCCTCGTGAGATGCACCTTGCATAGAAGTCTCCGCTCCCCGGGAGCCAGCCTAAGGAGGCCGACCCCCTTTGAGGTCTTGTCGTCGTCCGCCTCGTGAGGCTTAGCCCCTCGCGAGGGTCTTTGTCATTGATGCTGAAGTTGGGCCATACCAGGCCGTCCATGGAGCCACGTAGTGGGTCGCAGGCAGGCAAGTCTGGGTACCCCCATATCCAGCACGCCGATAGTAGCCCCCGGGCCCAAGGCGCGCTCGGACTTGGCTTCTAGGCGAAGCCAAAGGGAAAGTGCGGAGCACCACGGGCCCTAATTGCGTGTGGCCTTGGATGACGCATGGCGATTGATGGGACATGGGCGTCTCCACTTCCCCATGCTGCCTTGGCAACCGTTCCCGGCTGACAAAAGGGGCTGACACCTTCCGCCGAGCCTTCATTGCCTTACTTCCGTCTCGCTCTAGATCCCCTTCTCCCCATGCCGGAAAAATTCTCTAGATCTGCCGATCCTCCCCACCAAGCTCTTGCCCGATGGCCGCCGAGAAAGCTAAAGCTCCAGCCCCGGCTGCCAGCCCCGCCTAGTTTGAGCCGGCGCTGATCGCGCCCTCCATCACCGAGGAGAAGCTCCAGACTGCGCTTCTCCTGAAGGTGAGCGATGGCAGCAAATGGGGGAAGACGGCGCTCCAGGTCGCCTCCGCCGAGCCGGAGCCCGCAAAAAACACCTTCTACCCCTTCTTCTTGCACAACGTTTGTGCAGGGCTGATTCCTCCTTTCTCCCGTTCTTCTACGCCGTCCTCCACCATTACGGTATCCACGCGCTCCACCTTCATCCCAACTTTGTCCTCCTTTTGTCCATCTTCGCCTTCTATTGCGAGGCATTCGTGGGAGTAATGCCCTCCATCGCAATGCTCCGCCACTTCTTCTACCTCCGCGTGAACGGCCACCAGCCCGTGGGGTGTGCCGGCTTCGTCGCAGCCCTTGGCGGCAACGCGATTTCCCGCATCAGGAAGAAGGTGGAGGATGTCCCGAACAAATGGGTCCTCATGGACGCCAAGTGCTCCCACGTCCTGCTGGAGGTGCCGACTGGGCTCCCGTCCTCTGAGAAGGGGTGGTCTTCCGAGAAGATTACTGATACGTCCATTTTGCATCATGCTTTTATATCAATCTTTATTGCATTATGGGCTGTTATTTCAAGTTATGTCACAATACTTATGGCTATTCTCTCTTATTGTACAAGGTTTACAGGAAGAGGGAGAATGCCGGCAGCTGGAATCCTAGGCTGTAAAAGGAGCAAATATTGGAGGCCTATTCTGCGGCACTCCAAAAGTCCTGAAACTCCATGGAATATCTTAAATTAAATAAAGAAAAATCGTCGCCAAAGATAAAGGCCAGGGGGCCCACACCCCGCTCACGAGGGTGGGGGCCCCCCCCCCTCCCTGGGGCGTGCCCTCCTACCTCATGGGCCCCCTGGTAGCTCTCCAACGCCCATCTTCTCCTATATGAAGTCTTTTGATGACAAAAAAAATACAAGGCAACCTTTCGGGACGAGACTCCGCCACCACGAGGCGGAACCTTGGGGGAACCAATCTAGGGCTTCGGCAGAGCTGTTCTGCCGGGGACACCTACCTCCGGGAGGGGGAAATCATCACCATCGTCATCACCAACGCTCCTCTCATCGGGAGAGGGCAATCTCCATCAACATCTTCACCAGCACCATCTCATCTCCAAACCCTAGTTCATCTCTTGTATCCAATTCTTGTCTCCAAGTCCGGGATTGGTGCTAGTAGGTTGCGAGTAGTGTTGATTACTCCTTGTAGTTGATGCTAGTTGGTTTATTTGGTGGAAGATCATATGTTCAGATACTCTATGCATATTATTACCCCTCTGATTATGAACATGAATATGCTCTATGAGTAGTTACATTTGTTCCTGAGGACAAGGGAGAAGTCTTGCTATTAGTAGTCATGTGAATTTGGTATTCGTTCGATATTTTGATACGATGTATGTTGTCTAGCCTCTAGTGGTGTTATGTGAACGTCGACTACATAACACTTCACCATTATTTGGGCCTAGAGGAAGGCATTGGGAAGTAATAAGTAGATGATGGGTTGCTAGAGTGATAGAAGCTTAAACCCTAGTTTATGCGTTTCTTCGTAAGGGGCTGATTTGGTTCCATATGTTTCATGCTATGGTTAGGTTTACCTTAATACTTTTGTTGTAGTTGCGGATGCTTGCAATAGAGGTTAATCATAAGTGGGATGCTTGTTCAAGTAAAAACATCACCCAAGCACCGGTCCACCCACATATCAAATTATCAAAGTACCGAACGCGAATCATATGAGCGTGATGAAAACTAGCTTGACGATATTCCCATGTGTCCTCGGGAGCGCTTTTCCTATTATAAGAGTTTGTCCAGGCTTGTCCTTCGCTACCAAAAGGATTGGGCCATCTTGCTGCACTTTATTTACTTTTGTTACTTGTTTCTCATTACAATTTATCTGATCACAAAACTATCTGTTACCACTTATTTCAGTACTTGCAGAGAATACCCTGCTGAAAACCGCTTATCATTTCCCTCTGCTCCTCGTTGGGTTCGACACTCTTACTTATTGAAAGGACTACGATAGATCCCCTATACTTGTGGGTAATCAAGACTCTTTTCTGGCCCCGTTGCCGGGGAGTGTAGCGCCTTTGGTAGGTGGAATTTGGTAAGGAAAAATTTATATAGTGTGCTGAAATTTTCTGTCACCTGTTACTATGGAAAGTAATTCTCTGAGGGGCTTGTTCGGGGTAACTTCACCCCGTCCAGTAGAGCAAAGAGTTGCTCCTCAACCTACTGAACCTATTGAAAATGAAACTCCTTTTGAAATCCCTTCGGATATGATTGAAAAACTGCTAGCTAACACTTTTACAGGAGATGGAACAAAGCATCCTAATGAACATCTACTCTATGTGGATGAAGTTTGTGGACTATTTAAGCTTGCAGGTATACCCAATGATGTTGTTAAGAAGAAGGCCTTCCCTTTATCTTTGAAGGGAGATGCATTGACATGGTACAAGCTATGTGATGATATGAGATCATGGAACTATAAAAGATTGAAATTGGAATTTCATCAAAAGTATTACCCTATGCATCTTGTTCATCGTGATTGCAATTATATATATAATTTTTGGCCTCGCGAAGGAAAAAGAATCGCTCAAGCTTGGGGAAGGCTTAAATCAATGTTATATTCATGCCCCAATCATGAGCTCCCAAGAGAAGTAATTATGCAAAGTTTTTATGCTCGGCTTTCTGATAACAATCGCACCATGCTCGATACTTCTTGTGCTGGCTCTTTTATGATGAAGACTATTGAATTTAAATGGAATTTATTGGATAGAATTAAACGCAACTCTGAAGATTGGGACCTCGACGAAGTTAAGGAGTCAGGTATGACACCTATGTTTGATTGTGTTAAATCTTTTATGGATACCGATATTTTCCGTAAGTTTAGCACTAAATATGGACTTGACTCTGAGATAGTAGCTTCTTTCTTTGAATCTTTTGCTACCTATGTTGATCTCCCCAAGGAGAAGTGGTTTAAATATCATCCTCCCGTAGAAGTAAAAGTAGCTGCACCTATTGCTTTCTAAATATGACGTTAATCATAGAATTGCACCTCCATATCACCCGCAGTCTAGTGGTCAAGTAGAATTGAGCAATAGAGAGCTCAAATTAATTTTGCAAAAGACTGTCAATAGGTCTAGAAAGAATTGGTCCAAGAAACTGTATGACTTATTATGGGCCTATAGAACTGCATATAAGAATCCTATGGGTATGTCTCTGTATAAAATGGTTTATGGAAAAGCATGTCACTTACCTCTCGAACTAGAACATAAGGCATATTGGGATATTAAAGAGCTCAACTATGATTTCAAACTTGCCGGTGAAAAGAGGTTATTTGATATTAACTCACTTGATGAATGGAGAACCCAAGCTTATGAAAATGCCAAGTTGTTTAAAGAAAAAGTTAAAAGATTGCATGACAAAAGGATACAAAAGCGTGAGTTTAATGTAGGTGATTATGTATTGCTATACAAATCTCGTTTAACATTTTTTGCAAGAAAACTTCTTTCTAAATGGGAAGGTCCCTACGTTATCGAGGAGGTCTATCGTTCCGGTGCCATAAAAATCAACAACTTCGAAGGCACAAATCCGAAGGTGGTAAACGGTCAAAGGATCAAACACTATATCTCAGGTAATCCTATAAATGTTGAAACCAATATTATTGAAACAGTAACCTCGGAGGAATACATAAGGGACACTTTCCAGACCGTTCCAGACTCCGAAAAGGCAATATTTCTCTGTTTTGGAATATTTAGAAAAATAGAAAAATAAGTGGCAGTCCGGGAAGGACACAAGGCCTCCACGAGGGTGGAGGGCGCGCCCTACCCCCCTAGGCGCGCCCCCTACCTCATGAGCACCTCGTGTGCCCTCCGGACTCCGTTTTCTTGCATAATACGTGTTTTGGTCGGTAAAAAATCATTATATATTCTGCCAAAGGTTTTGACCACCGTATCACACAAATATCCTCTGTTTTCGTTTCGAGCTATATCCGTTGCAGATTTAGAGCACCATGACTTCTCCCTCCTCCAATAACGAAGACAAGGATGCTTGGCTATTGAAGATAGAGTTGAAAAGAGAGGAACCAGAAGAGATCAACAAGGATGAAAGGATCAAGCAGGCCATGGAGGTTCAAGCTCCGGTGGACCATATTGCTGGGCTCAAGGGCATTATCCGCAAGTTGGAGGAGCTTTTACGCTCGATGTGCTATTATCCACCGTCATCATCACCACCTCCATCACCTCCAAAGATATAATCACATGGGTATGGGCACTCCCCTTGGCAACTGCCAAGCTTGGGGGAGGTGCCCTGGTATCGTATCACCATCACAACTCCTATTCTTTACCGTTTTTCTTAGTTCGATCCTTTTAGTAGTATCTTGATTTAGTAGAATAAAGTCATGGCATGATCTAGCTTTGAGTTTTGCTTTATGATCCTTCTTTGTAATCGAGTCTGTGAGCTATATAATAAAGATTAGTGTTGAGTCAAGGGCTTGATTATTTTGCCATGATCTTGGGTAAATAGAAAGAATAAAAAGAATAAAAAGAATCAAAAAGTTCATATTGATCTTATTGAAAGTAATGACCTCACATAGAAAGAGTATGATGATTAAAAGTTGTTGGGAGTTGGCAAATATAGCTTTGGTCATCGTTGCAATAAATAGGAAGTAATAAGGAAAGAGAGGTTTCACATATAGATATATTATCATTGACTTCTTTTATGATTGGGAGCACTCATTAAAATATGACATGCTAAAGAGTTGAGGTTGGACCAGGAAGACAACATAATGAGTTATGTTTTCTCACATCCGAGATAAAGTATGTTGTCATGGGTCCTCTAACGTGTTGAGCTTGCCTTTCCCCCTCATGCTAGCCAAATTCTCAGCACCAAGTAGAAATAGTACTTGTGCTTCCAAATACCTTTAAACCAGTTTTGCCATGAGAGTCCACCATATCTACCTATGGATTGAGTAAGATCCTTCAAGTAAGTTGTCATTGGTGCAAGCAATAAAAATTGCTCTCTGCATATGCATAACTTATCAGTGCAGAGAAAATAAGCTTTGTACGAACTTGTTGTGGACATAATAAAAGCGATGGATTTCATAATAAAGGTCCACATACAAGGGGCAATATAAAGTGACGTTCTTTTGCATTAAGATTTTGTGCATCAACCCTAAACGCGCATGACAACCTCTGCTTCCCTCTGTGAAGGGCCTATCTTTTACCATTATCCTCTACCTTACGCAAGAGTCACGGTGATCTTCACCTTTCCTTTTTCATTTTATCCTTTGGCAAGCTCAGTATGTTGGAAAGAACATGATATATATATCTAATTGGATGTAGGGGAGCATGAATTATCATTGTTGACATTACCCTTGAGGTAAAAGGCTGTGGGGCAAAACTATAAGCCCCTATCTTTCTCTGTGTCTGATTAAAACTCCGTAACCACAAGTATTGCGTGAGTGTTAGCAATTATGAAGGACTAAGTGATAGTTGAGTATGTGAACTTGCTTTTAAGCTCTGACATAGACTCTTTCCGATGTTATGATAAATTGCAATTGCTTCAATGACTAAGGATATAATTTGTTGGTGCTCAATAAGGTTTCTGATTCATACTTTTGCATTGTGAAAGGATCATCACTTGAACATGAGTAATCATATGACAAAGTCTATATATGTTGTTGTTATGGAAATAATCATGATGCCTTCATGTCCGTATTTTATTTTTATCGACGCCTCTACCTCTAAACATGAGGACATATTTATTGTTATCGGCTTTTCGCTTGAGGACAAGCGAGGTCTAAGCTTGGGGGAGTTGATACGTCCATTTTGCATCATGCTTTTATATCAATATTTATTATATTATGGGCTGTTATTTCACGTTATGTCACAATACTTATGGATATTCTCTCTTATTTCACAAGGTATACATGAAGAGGGAGAATGCCGGCAGCTGGAATTCTGGGCTGGAAAAGGAGCAAATATTGGAGGCCTATTCTGCGCAACTCCAAAAGTCCTGGAACTCCATGGAATATCTTAAATTAAATAAATAAAAATCATCGCCAAAGATGAAGGCCAGGGGGCCCACACCCTGCTCACGAGGGTGCCCCCCCCCTGGGGCGTGCCCCCTACCTCGTGGGCCCCCTGGTGGCTCTCCAACGCCCATCTTCTCCTATATGAAGTCTTTCGATGAGAAAAAAATAGAAGGCAACCTTTCGGGACGAGACTCCGCCGCCACGAGGCGGAATCTTGGCGGAACCAATCTAGGGCTCCGGCAGAGCTGTTCTACCGGGGACACTTCCCTTCGGGAGGGGGAAATCATCACCATCGTCATCACCATCGCTCCTCTCATCGGGAGAGGGAAATATCCATCAACATCTTCACCAGCACCATCTCATCTCCAAACCCTAGTTCATCTCTTTTATCCAATTCTTGTCTCCAAGTCCGGGATTGGTACTAGTAGGTTGCTAGTAATGTTGATTACTCCTTGTAGTTGATGCTAGTTGGTTTATTTGGTGGAAGATCATATGTTCAGATCCTCTATGCATATTATTACCCCTCTGATTATGAACATGAATATGCTTTGTGAGTAGTTACGTTTGTTCCTGAGGACAAGGGAGAAGTCTTGCTATTAGTAGTCATGTGAATTTGGTATTCGTTAGATATTTTGATAAGATGTATGTTGTCTAGCCTCTAGTGGTGTTATGTGAACGTCGACTACATAACACTTCACCATTATTTGCGCCTAGAGGAAGGCATTGGGAAGTAATAAGTAGATGATGGGTTGCTAGAGTGACAGAAACTTAAACCCTAGTTTATGCGTTGCTTCGTAAGGGGCTGATTTGGATCCATATGTTTCATGCTATGGTTAGGTTTACCTTAATACTTTTGTTGTAGTTGCGGATGCTTGCAATAGAGGGTAATCATAAGTGGGATGCTTGTTCAAGTAAGAACAACACCCAAGCACCGGTCCACCCACATATCAAATTATCAAAGTACCGAGCGCGAATCATATGAGTGTGATGAAAACTAGCTTGATGATGTTCCCATGTGTCCTCGGGAGCGCTTTTCCTATTATAAGAGTTTGTCCAGGCTTGTCCTTTGCTACAAAAAGGATTGGGCCATCTTGCTGCACTTTATTTAATTTTGTAACTTGTTGCTCGTTACAATTTATCTTCTCACAAAACTATCTGTTACCACTTATTTCAGTAATTGCAGAGAATACCTTGCTGAAAACCGCTTATCATTTCCTTCTGCTCCTCGTTGGGTTTGACACTCTTACTTATCGAAAGGACTATGATAGATCCCCTATACTTGTGGGTCATCAATTATCGACCCCTAGTTGAGGTCGCTGATGAAGAAGATGGAGGCTGACTTGAAGGCAGAGAAGCTGATGGGGGCATGATTATCAAGGAGTTCCTGACGCAGCGCCTGCCGCCATTCCAGGATCACTCTGCCCCTTGTGGAAGTTTGGGGGTGCCGAAGATAAGCTCCTGCTACGCCAGGACAGCCTGTCTGATGAGGAGTTGAGCAAGGTCCTGCTTTCCTTGATAGGGAAGGACCCGAGCGGCCCTCCAGATGACTGCCTCCCAGTGTACCGCCGAGAAGATGGGGAGAAGATCGCCGCCTTCATGCCCGTCTTCAACGAGCGCGGGCTCGTGTCAATGGGGCCTCCCCCGCCGGCCGCCCCCTTGGTGGACATGTCCTCCGGCGACCCCTCCTCTGAAGCCACTGAGGACAGGGAGGGGGAATCCTCTGCCCCAAGGCAGAGAGACCTCCTCTGCGTCTTCTCCAACGACAACGACGAGGACGCGATCTTGTCATGGAGCTGGCTCACCCTGCCAGGGTCACCATGAGATCCGGGGGGGCTCCTCAAAGAACCAGAAGCGAGTGGTCGAGAAGAGGGGTAGGTCGGCACTGGTTCCCTCGGGCAACACTCCGCCTTCGTCGTTGCCCACCTGCGCGGTGTAGAGCGTGTGCTCGCCTGCTCCCAAGAGCGCAGCTCCAGCCGCGCCCGCGAAGCCCACGCTGATGAGCCTAAAGAGGAGCTACATCGCCTCGGACTAGTAAGTGTTCCTTCTTGGCCTTGCTCCTGGATCTTGATGCGATGCTTAGTATCTTCATTTGATGTTAGGCCACAATCGTCGGCAAAGAGGAAGAAGGAGGGTGCTGAGGCTGCCGAGGTCGAGCACGTTGCGGCGGCTGCCGCGGCTTCAGTGCAAAGGGGCGCATCGGCTCCTGTGGCTCTAGCAGCGGTGTCGTCCTCTCGAAGCTCAAAGGCCCAAGCTCGGGAGGAGTTAGTTTCCTCTGCAGGGCTGACCCTGGCGGCACCCGTCCCCGACGCGACTGCCGAGGATGCAAGGCCTCTGGAGCCCCTTGTCCTTCCTGCTTCCCCAGCTCCACCAGTCGTG
Organism: Triticum dicoccoides; assembly: GCF_002162155.2. Classification (NCBI taxonomy): domain Eukaryota; kingdom Viridiplantae; phylum Streptophyta; class Magnoliopsida; order Poales; family Poaceae; genus Triticum; species Triticum dicoccoides. Next base: position 270,746,378 of record NC_041387.1, read on the forward strand.
GCACCGGGATCGCCTCTTCTTCCACCCACCATGTCGTCGGGCTGTATTGCTTCTGCTGCCTTCGGGGCCCTGGAAGAGGCCCGATCCATGCTGGACCACCTCTAGGGTGATCTTCGAGGTCTAGACCGGCTGGCGGCGTTGGGGCGCCTAGAGCTGGTCTCGGGGTGGCTCCTGGCCGACGCGTCTGTCCGGGCGGCCTGGAGCCAAGTCGTGGTATCCGTGGAGGAGGCCCGGAAGGTGGCTAACATAGCCGCTGCCAAGTGTGAAGTGGCGCTGAAGGAGGCCAAGGGCGCCTAGGATCGGAGTCATGAAGTGGAGGCTGAGCTGAAGGCCCTCCAAGATAAGCAGGCTGCCCAGGGTGGTCAGCTCCAGGAGCGAGAGGAGAAGCTGAAGGCCCAGGAGGCTGCCATCGTTGATCGGGACGCTGAGCTGAAGCGGGCAGCCTAGGAATAGGCCACGGTGCACGACCTCTCGAAGAAGTTGTAGGAGAAGGCGGAAGAGGCCCAGGCGTCCCTTGCCGTGGCCAAGAGGGAATCCACCATGGAGCGCAGCGCCTTCATCTCCGTCAAGGCGAGGTTCCACATGGCATGGCAGGAACTCTTTGGGAGCGAGCCCCAGGGGTCGGCGGTGACCCCGGAGGAGTGCCCTGCCACTCTGCTCCCCAAGCTCGTTGAGGCGCTCGAGGATGTCGTCGTTGGGTTTGGATCCATGGTGGAAGGTGAGGGCCACATACTCTCTTCCTCGGCCCTCATGCGCGCCTTCAGCCATCTCTATATCCGGGATGCCAGCTTCGACTTCGCCACCTTGCTCAAGCCTGTGGACCCCGACTCCTGCGACGCTACTACTGACACCGTGAAGGGTCTTGTGGAGGCCCAGCTGGTCAAGTTCCTCGCCATTGGCCCCGTGGCTGGAAGTTGAGGGCAGGGGTGATGGCGACGTCGTCGATGATGGGACACCAAGGGCCGCCGTTGGCGGTGGCCAAGACTGAAGAGGTGGCTCGGCGGTGGTGCTCCTTCCTGGTTTTCTTCTACAACGTGTACCCTGCCTCGTGGAGGCATTAGAACTTATGCTTCGAACAATATGTTTTGTAATAATTAGCTTATGGTTTCACGATCTCTTTTTCATTGCCTTATTGTTCTACACCAGCAGGGCCCGACCCTGCACGTACCTCAGCCGCCGGATTGGCAGGACGAGGCCAAGGGGTGAGGGGCTACGTGGTCAGTTAGGCTCCTGAGACACGATGCTCAGGAGTCCCCCTTGACGTCCGAACAACTTTGGAAAGGAGGTGCAAGGGCAAGCCTCGGCATTCTGTATCAGCAGGGCCCTACCCCGCGCGGACCTCAGTTGCCGTTGGGTCGTCCGGATCACCAGGACGGGACCAAGGGGTGAGGGGCTATGTGGCCAGTTAGGCTCCTGAGACGCGATGCTCACGAGTCCCTCTTGACGTACGGACACCTTGGGAAGGGAGGGATGAGAGTTAGGCCTTGGTGTTTTGCGTCGGCAGGGCCCGGCCCCGCGCGTATCTCAGACGCCGCTCGGTCGTCTAGATCGCCAGGGCGAGGCCAGGAGGTGAGGGGCTACGTGGCCATTTAGGCTCCTCACACGCAATGCTCAGGAGCCCCCCTTGACATAAGAAGAGACCATCATACCTTTCCTCACCGAGCTCTCGCACGGGAGGGGAGCATGAAGACTAGGTCTGTGGGACCTGGCAGGGTGGTGTACGCCAGGCATGACTTGAGCATAGTCCCGTACCCAGCCCCCTCGCGCTACCCTCCCATGGGAGAGCAGCGCGGTGAGGCTAAGTACTGAGCCTTGAGGCTCCCTGAGGTTGGCGCAGCCGTGAGGTTACCCTCAGTTGTTTATCACCAACGCGGAGCATGGCACTTCTGCTCTAGCACAGGCATAGCCTCTCCTCGGTAGTGTCAACTGCCAGCATGGAGCATGGTGCTTCCACTAGTGTGTGGGAGGGGGCCCCCTCTGAGCCCGGGGCGTGTACAGCCCCGCCCTAACACGTGGCTTGCACGATAGTGCTAGAGGAGGTGTGTATAGGCACTCGTGAGCCAGCGCGGGACTCACGAGGCCTACCTCAAGGCGGGTTGCGCCTGAATTTGATCGGGAACACTTGTGTCAATCCTGCAAGATGGTTAGGCAACCTGCGCTGAATGAGTCTCCTGAGGTTATTGCACGAGAAGGCCAGACACCAACAACCCCAGGAGGTGACGTGAACGGGGCCGGATAGCCAGACAGAGCTCAGTCGTTGGGTTTATTGACGCTGCAGGGACGGACCCGAGCATAGACGCCGTGCTCAGTCTTCTCATGCAATGCTCCTGAAGAAAAACAATCGGCACGCGGCTCCCGTGGTGACGAGGCACCAGGTCACGCGCCTTTACTCATCTGCCCGCGATTAGCTCATGCGAGAACAAGGCACCAAGGGTCATGGGAGGTGACGTACACGGGGGCTGGCCTGTGAGCTAGAGCTCAACCTCTTGGGTTTAGCAACGCTGCAGGGACGGACCCGAGCACAGACGCCGTGCCAGTCCTTAATCATGAGGTGGCCGTGGGTGCGCTTCCAAGGGCGCGAGACGTTCTTGGAGACGAAGTGCCGGACAGGCAATTCATAATTTTAAGGAAACTCATAGAGGAAGGTAAACTAATTCTGATAGATGCAAAAGGGATACATGTCACAGGGATGGACCCACACGACTTGGGGTAGTGCAGCCCGAGGGGCGCCCCGAAACTGAATGAACTAAAAGATGTCACCTGGCACCGTTGCTGAAGAGATGTCGGGGTAGCAGAAGATGCACGATGCTGAAGTCGTTCCTCATGAGCAGCCTTGGCCCTGAGCCTCGGGAGGCTCTGGGGGCCTGGTGGGCTCCTGAGGATCCATCTCCATCTCCGCCAGGATAGCCTGGTTCCTAGCTTCCCGAGCTGCTAGGACGTCTCGCATGCGGCGCTGAAATGCAACAACTGCATTCGGCAGGCCAAAGGGCATGCGAAAGAAGCTGTGAGGGGGACCCTCGCATCAGCCAACACAGGACGGCCAGAAGAGCTGCCGAGATGCGTCCCTGTTGAGCCCTGGGATGTTGATGCAGACGCGGAACTCCTTACCCTCTCTAGGGCAAGGAGCCGCGCCCGATGGTGGGCGGCGATGGCCCTGCAGATCCCTTGCCTCCTGAATCTCCTCAATTGCTTTGCTGATGAATTCCTGAGCGCCTGGCGCCTCTGTAAGTGCATCTAGTGCCCCTTAGTGATTTTGGTGTATTGAAGACTTATAGGTTAAGGGACTGATGCGTTTGTGAGTGTACATAGGTCTATAAGTCTATGAGGAGTTTGATATTTACAGAGAAAGTCGACCCCTATAAATGAAGTTCTTCAACTGAAGACTTTGGATTTCTAAAGACTTTATGAAGACTTTGAGAGTGAAGAAATTGGTGTGACCTTAAAGACTTGGCAATCATTCCAGGAACATGAAGCGTGAAGACTTTTGTTTTTACAGTTTCATTTTCTCTTTCTTGAGTCATAGGAAACACCGTACTGTTAAAGGGGGTCGAGGAAATACTAAGGAAAATTTTCCAAGTGATGCTCAACTCAAAATCTTGCACCTACCAATCCCTTCGAGCGAAGCCATTGGAAATCTCATACAGTTAAGTCATATTCTTCAGTGACAAAGACGAAGTTCTTCTGGCCTCTAAGGAATTTGTTCTGACTGAGGAGTTAGGAATTCACCAGTGCGGATTGCCTACACAGTGAGGAACATGATAGCCCTGAGGAATTTGAGAGTCAAACTTCCATCAGTTACTGTGCTATGCGCCAGCTGTCCCAAAATATCTACCCACCTAACGGTCATATCATCGAAGGGCATTTATGTCTTATCATGTCGGGCTGCTCCCTAGGCTATAAATAGCCGCCCCCTACAACCACTAGCTGGTTGGCTGCTTTGAGAGAAACTGACACTTGTCATTTGAGAGCATCCCATCCTCCGAGGACTTTGAGCAAAAATCATCAAGTGAGGAAAACCCAAACCCAACACCTACAAAACCAAAGTGATTGAGCATCACTGAAGAGATTGATCCTACGTGGATCCGACGCTTGTTACCTTTGAGACTGTGCTTCTTCCAGATGGTTAGCCGTCATGGTCTAGAGCATCCAAGAGGAATTGTGGATCGCCGAGTGACCTAGTCTGTGAAGGTTTAGAAGTCACCTGAAGACTTACCACGAGTGTTTGGGCAAGGTCTGTGTGACCTTAGCTCAAGGAGAATACAGTGAGGACTGTGTGTCGGCACTGTGTGTCCTCGAGTTTAATACTCAGCCGCACCAACCAGACGTACAACTGAGACAGCAGTTGGAACTAGTCTACCAAATCATTTTCTTCACCAAGCTTACCGGTTCTATTTCCTCAACTCTTTCATTTCCTCAATTCTGTTGTTGGGTGCTTGTTCATATCTGTTTGAATAATTTGACTGAAGACTTTCTCAATTTCCTCAGTTCAATTTCTTCAGTCTGTCCGTCTTCTTTCTGCGTTATCCTGTGCTTACGCTTTCTGTACTCTGTGTTTGTCTTCGTTTCATCATGATGACTGTGTTTGTATTCTGCCGTGTTTACTTTTGAGTACTTCTTACCCTGCAAGTAGTTCTTCATTTAGGAATTTACTCACCAGCAAATTCCTCAGTGAAGAATTCATAAAAATCGCCTATTCACCCCCCTCTAGTTGATATTACACACTTTCAACTGGTATCAGAGCAAGGTACTCCCTTGTTCTGTGTGATTTTGCTTTAACCGCCTGGATTTTTAGTTATGTCGACCGTAGGTATGATCAAGGTATGATCAACGGACTACCCCTACTGGAAGAATAACATGCGAATGCATCTTGTGGCAATTGATAACGATCTCTGGTATGTTGTGGAAAATGGTGTTCCCTTAGTCACACCTTCTCTGAACGCTACTGATGTGAAGAGATTCAAGCAAATCGATTCTCAAGTGAAGAATATCATATGTGGCCATTTGAGCAAAGGGCGGTATGGAAGAGTGAGTGCTTTGGAAACTGCTAAGCTTATATGGGATAGGTTGTCCAAAGTGAATGAAGGAGTCTCAACTCAACGTGACTCACGTGTTGACGTTCCTCGCAATCTCTTTAACCGCTTCAAAAGACTCGACAATGAAAATGTTCAGCAAACCTTCGATCGCCTCACTGACATCTCAAATGAGCTTCAAGCACTTGGCGCCACTGACATCACCGGCCATGAGGTGGTGAAGAAATTGCTGAGATCGCTTGATTCTTCATTTGATACTCTGGCACTAATGATTCAAGAATGTGCTGATTACAAGTCACTGGATCTCGCTGATATCCTCGAGAGGCTAAATACTCATGAGTTCCAGCTTGCTGAGAAGAGAGATCTCTATGGTTCGAGCTATGGCAGATCACGTGCTCTGAAGGCCAAGGCAGTCTCTAAATCTGAAGATGAAGACTCTGCTAGCAGCCTTGGTGATCCTGAAGAACTGAGCCAGGAACTAGCACTGCTCATGAAGAAATTTCAGAAGTTCTGAAGACGTGGTCACTTTGGAAAACCCTTAAGGAGCAATGATTCCTCATCCAGTGACTACAAGAAGAGGCTATGACACAAATGCAACAAACCTGGTCACTACATCCAAGATTGTCCTCAGTGGGATAAGGAATCAAAGAAGAAGAAATACAAGGATTATAGTTCTGATGACGCAAAGAAGAAGAAGAAATCTTCAAAGTATTCACCATCAAAATCCTTGAAGTCTTCATCTCACAAGAAGAGCAGATCCAAGAAGGCTCGGGCATTCATTGGCAAGGAAATGGACTCTGAGGCTGAATTTGAGGAACATGAGGACAAGGAGGCATCTGAGGAGTCCGAGTCTGGTGTGGTGAGCCTAGCTCTCGCTACTGCATTCGTCAGCAAGTCTATCTTCAACTCTGAATAAAATAGCTTCACCAACAAGGCTGATGAAGGCAATGATGACTATGCTCCCAACTATTGCTTCGTGGCAAAGGGTGCCAAGGTAACTGAATACGCCTCCTCTGAATCTAGTGAGGATGAATCTGATGAAAACCTCAAGCCCAGCTACTCTAAACTTGCTAAGATTGCTTTGAAACAACACAAGGCTTTTGAAAAGGTTCAAAACATGCTAGATAGAAGTGATGATATGTTGGGTGAAGAAATGGATCGCACTAAAACCTTGATTGAAAATCTTCAGAGACTTCAGTCCAAGTTTGACAACCTTCAAGGTCATCATAACACTCTCTTATCTGATCACGAGAAGTGTTGTAGGGTGGAACCCTAAGTGAATATCTTTCATGAATTGGAGGGGGAATCCCCAAGAACAAGATGAGCACAAGAGGGAAAACAAGAGGAACACTCAAGAACAAGTCCAAATCACACATCCACTAGACTAAAAAACACACAAGATCCACAAGGTACATGAACAATCAAAGGGAAATAAGATACATGGTAGAGTTCATCCCAAATCCTATGAAGGAGATGAGGGCTTGATGATCCTATGATGAGGATCCTTCCCCAAGGAGGAGGTCTTGATGTTTGGTCACTCCAAGAGGAGGTCTTGATCTCCTAGTGGAGTGGATCCATGGAGCAAAGCTCACAAATGTATATCAAATACTTTGCCATCCTCTAAATGAGCTAGGGAAGGGGTATATATAGTCTAGGGACAAAATAGAGGGAGAGAGGGGGATACAAGGGTAAAAACCCAAAGTGGCACGCAGGCCCTCAGAGTGGTCCGCTCACCCTGTGCAAAGGGGGGCCGGGCACCCGGTCAGATCAGGGGACGGCTGAAGGTGGCCCGGGCACAAGGGGGTTCCAAGCCCGGGCACCCGTGGTGGCGCCCCGAGGCAGGAGGCGGGAGACCGAGCACCCGAGGGCTCAAGGCCCGGGCACCTGGACCAGGCAGGCGACCGGCTGGGCAGGGCCGGGCACCTGGAGGTGGCAGCAGCACCAACCGGAGGGGCCGGGCACCCGGGGCCAGTTGGCCGGGCACCCGGGGCGGCAAGGGGCAGCGCCCAGGCGGGGCCGGCACCCGAGCCCTTGGTGGCCAGAGGCCAGGCCAGCTGGCGGCTGGGGGTGGCCGGGCACCCGGGCCCTTGGTGGCCGGGCACCCGGGCCCTTGGTGGCCGGGCACCCGGGGAGGTCCGAGACCTCTCTTGCTTCGCGCCTCACGCATCCTTCTTCCTTATCCTCCTCCATAGTTGCTTGTGTCTCCATCCTTGCCTCTTCATGATCTTCTCCTCGGTACCTATGAGCGCATACAATTTCCATTTGAGGTAGAACCCGACTCTTGTGTGAATCCGAAAGAAACTCGAAGAGGAAAGAGTTCACCTCGTTCTCGATGGCGCGTGCGCGAGATCTTGTCCTCGGTCCTCTCCGTCCTTGCGGTGGTGGTGTGGAGTCCATGGTGATGGTCGAGGGATGCTCTGCATCATCTCCCCCCCCCTTGGGAGGGATCCGTCCACGGATCATGATCTTCATCACCATGGGAAGGAGACGGCGTCACCGTGTAGAAGTGGACGACCACCAAGCACTTGTCATGTGGAAGCTCAAAATGGTCACTCTCCAATGTCGCACCGTCTTGTGATTCCTTCAAAAGGAACGAGTAGAACAAACACTTGGAAAAACAAATGCGGTTAGCATTAGAGAAAAACCAAGCATTCAAGAGGTGAGTAACCAAACAAGTGTCGTCATCAAGTATAGCATATGGTGTGATAAGGGATTGTGGCATGGCATGTAAGCATATAAATTGAGCACATGGAGAAGCATCATGGAAACAAACATGCAAGGGTGAGGTAAAGGTGCTAATATTTGGGACAAGTGAACAAGCATCTACCTCAATATCATAGCAAGCATGCATAAGACTCTCAATGAATGGTCTGTGGTAGGCATAAGAGTCATTCACAACACCCAAGAAGATGATATGACTAAACACATGCGAGTGCAAGACAATCCAAGCATAATGTGCATATGGTGTAGTGAAAAACGAGTGGAACTCAACACAATAGAAAGAGCAATTGTTCATCATGTGTGAGGCAATCAAGGCAGTCATGTAGCAATCAATGGGACATGGCATATGTGAAGGAATGACATTGTTGCAACCAAACATGTGATAGGAGCAAGTATGTATCATGGGTGGTGTACTACACGAAGCAAGCATAGAAATCATGTCGCACAAACTAGTGGGGCGAAGATGCAACCCACTAGAGGAAATCATGTCATGTGAGGAAATAATAGGCATAGACAATGCACATGACATATCACGAGCACGAACACAAAGCAAGATCATAGTATCATCGTAGGCATGGGGCACATAGCAAACATGGAAATAACAAGCAATATCTCCACCAAGCTTGCAAATACACATACAAGTAGTAGAATCAATCATCATGTGTAATGCAAAGCATGGGTCACAAATGCATGGAAAAGGCATAGGAATGAGCATATCATGCAAAGTGAACATGGTAAGATGGGCAAAAAGTGAGAAGTGGTAAATAACCCATAACCAAGTGAGAGCCATGTAGAAGAAATGCGCGAAGTCCTTGCGCGAAGAGAGCGGTGGGAAAGACACTCCATGGAATTCCAAGTCATCGTTTATCTCGAGAGCTCGTTTTGTTAACTCGTGGGATTGCGAGGTTGACAAGTATTCATGGGTACCTACACAAAGAAGACACAAACCAAAGAAATTGTGTTCGTGGTAAATGTACACATCATCCATCATGATGTGTATGTGCACGTGTGAGTTAGTACAAGATAAGCATCACTCAAAGAAATTTGATGCATGGTATAAGAACATGTCATCCATCATGAAAGAATAGTTATTGTGTATGACACGATGGGGATGCAAATTTAGCATAGAGGTATATGGCACATCAATAGCATTTTTATTCATGGGAAGCATATTGTGCACACATGCAATGGATAGGATGAATCAAAATCTCCTAATATGGATGAGGAAACTATGGGGGTCTCCACATGAGCAATAGCGGAAACATCATATGGAGATAATGGAGAACATCCAAAACAATCCATATCTGAAGCTAGGTAGTCATGGCATGGCAAATGAGATAAATGATGCAAAGGGAGCATATCAATATCATCACAAGAAAAACAAATGCCAATAACCAAGGGCTTGTCATCTATGCCATATGTGCAAATTGGGTTTATGTTGATGGCATATGCATAGTCACTATGAAGAGATTGCAAATATGACATATGGTTGATCTCATGCATAGCACATGACAAGTCAAGAGGATTATCAAACATGATGTGACCAAGAGAATTATCACAAGAAATCCTATGTAACATGGCATCACAACTACTAGACTCCGCATGGCAATCATCAAACTCATCATAAATGGGTAAATCATCGCATGGGGAAGTTGAACTAGACTGAAGCATGTCAATAGGTGGATCAACATCATGCAAGCAATCAATACCAAGGATGTCCACTAGTGGGACAAGAGCATCACCTTCACCTATGTCACCTTTCTCGTTCCACTCAAGTGGTGTAGGTGAGGTGGGAAAGACCAAAGCATGGTCAACGTCATCATCGTGATGGAACCATGTGGGAGGTGCATCATAGTTCACCATGGCCATCGTCTTGTCCATAGGAAGGACGAAGTCGTCGCGGATCGGCGCATCATCATATATGGGACCTAGCACCAAATGAGAAGACACAATAGAGGTAGAGGTTAGGTTGTTAGAAATCGAAATGGCCTCGCATGCCCTATCAACTACCTCACTCTCTCTATGTGGTGGTGGCTCACTCACTCCCTCAAGGTAGGTGCACTCAATGTCACATATGGTGGAGTCACTCAAATCGCTCAAGTGGTGGTGGTGGTGGCTCTCCTCACATGGGAATTGGGGCAACTCGTCATATATGGGGCTAGTGGTGAAGTCACTCTCACTCTTAATATGGTGGCACAAGTCACTCAAGTCATCATACGTCGCCGTGGTTGAAGGGAAAATCCCATGCTCAACCATCTCGTCGTCGTCACCATGGATGAAGGCTGAAGATGGCACATCATCGCTCTCCTCCATGACCGAAGGAAAAATCCCATGCTCGATCATCTCATCACCGTCGCCGTGGAGGAAGGCCGAAGTAGGCATACTCGTCGGAGGTAGGCGAAGATGCCATATGTCCAAAGGCGAAGATGCCTTGATGACACTTGGCAAAGATGCCGAAGTGGTCGTAGTAGTCGTAGCTCCATCTTGGTGGTGCTTGTCTCGCGGTATTCTCTTATGCTTATGAAGTTTGGTCGTAGCTTGATGTAGAGCTTTTGGGGACTTGTAGGTGTATGCATCATGAGCATCTTCATCTTGATGGTGTTGTAGTGCTTCAGCTCGATGACGTTCCAAAGATTGACCACTTGAGCGTCTCCACCTTGAAGATGACGAAGGGGAAGAAGACTTGTAGTTGGCCAACATGTCGCGTACTTGATCCCTTTGTTCGGCCAACTTCGTGTCGAGGTAGTCTCTTGTCCATGCTTCAAGTTGATGAATGTCGGTGGTGAGTCGCTCAATGCCTCGTGTTGCTTGTTGTAGTCCGAAGATGGGCATTTTGGTGATGTAGTTGTTCATGCCGTCGTTGTCATGGAAGACCGGAGATGAAATGCCTTTCCTATCCATCACAAGACTCGAGTAGAGGTGAGTAGGAAATGAGATAAACAATACCAAGTTACCTTTTCCCAAAGTTGAGGATGTATCCCATTTCACTCAATGTGAGATGAAAGAATAGTGGAATTGGTATCGGACTTGTTCACTCACACCTATCAAGTAAACCTTATGGTGGACCTCGGTGAGGATAGTGGCAAAAAAATTTGATGCAAAATGTTAGCAAGAGTCAATAATGTTGGAAAAGATTCACAAATTCGCAAGTGAAACAAGTAGACCAATAGCAATATGTGGCACACGGAAACACACACACGGATAGATAAATGGGGTCGTGCAACCAAGGAATGAGCACAAAATGTGGAATCCACGGAAAACGCTCATGTTGCACAACACAAGAGAGACGCTAGCACGATTGCTCAATAGGCGGATACGACACTTGTTTACAACCTATAAGATGCAAAATGTATGAGCTTTCTATCCCAAGTATGCTATGTGTATGATGTTCCCGATGTTCTTCTCAAGATGATCCAAGATGATAGGATATGACAATCTTATGTGCAATGGTATGATGCTATGGCTCTTGCTTACAAGCTCTTTGCTCTCTTTTCCTTTTGCTTAAAAGCTTATTCTCTTTTTTTTATATGGCCACTTATGCAAAATGCACAAACCAAGATAGCAATTGTGTATATGCGGGAACAATCTTGTGACACAAGGGATGATATGATGATACCACGATGATACCAATATGATATGGTATGTATGCAATGGAAGGTATGGATCACTAATGTGCACAAGTAACGTTGCCGTCAATACTCAAATGGCTAGTCTCAATAGGCAAGTGACGCAAAATGGGCTAAGGGGTTAACAATGTAATGGAAAGAATGTACAATGATAGGATACCACAATGCCAAGATGATATAGAGGGTATTGTTCTTGCTTACGGTTAGGGTGTCAAATTGGTGAAGTGGTCGATGTCGATGACGACCTCGCGGCGATGATGAGTGGTGGTGTTCTTGATGTAGATACCAAGATGATGTAGACACATCCCTAAGTAGCCGAAATACCTTAGTAAACGGTAAAAAACCGCGAACTCAAAATCTCAAGGAAAATGTCAAATGGTGGTAGCGAAATGCGTTGGTGGTTCCGGAGTAAGCAATGCGGAAGTGGTGGTGGTCGTTGATGATGAAGCAACCATCCCTAAGTATCTGAAACACCTTAGGAGACTCAAGTCACCACTCAAGCAACCACAAATGCTATATGGATCGAAAATGGGTTAGGTTGCGGAAAGCGATGGTGGTATGGCGGATGATATGGTGGATGGCCTATGCAAAGATGCCAAAATGCCAAATTTTTGATGGAGTCAAATGATTTTGTAATCTATCTAGATGGATGGGGGATGTCAATAGCTACTCAACAAGCTAAAGAACGTCAAAATCGGACTCCGGGAGTGAAAGTTATGGCCGAAACGGTGAGTGGTGTTGGGCTGTTTCGGAGGGGTGCGGGCACCCAGGGGTGGGAGGTGCGGGTGCCCGGGGTG
>NC_041387.1:270759279-270838057 GCF_002162155.2 Triticum dicoccoides
TGCCCGGGGTTTGAGGTCCGGGTGCCCGGGGGTGACGGATTTGGGCGGAAATTCGTGAGAAGATGCAACTAATTGGTGGATTTCGTGGAGGTAAAGGTGTAGATGGATGGGGGAATGCTACATCCACTTGAAACCAAGCAAATTCATGGATCAAATCCAACAAAATCTCATCAAACCAACAAATCACAAAAAAATTTGGGGCTATTTTTGGTGGGGAATTTTTGAAATTGGGGAACAACACAACAAAATTAGGCTAGAGAACAAGATGGGGGGCTCCAATTTCGTGAGAAACCATGGCTCATGATACCAAGATGTTGTAGAGTGGAACCCTAAGTGAAGATCTTTCACGAATTGGAGGGGGAATCCCCAAGAACAAGATGAACACAAGAGGGAAAACAAGAGGAACACTCAAGAACAAGTCCAAATCACACATCCACTAGACTAACAAACACACAAAATCCACAAGGTACATGAACAATCAGAGGGAAATAAGATACATGGTAGAGTTCATCCCAAATCCTATGAAGGAGATGAGGGCTTGATGATCCTACGATGGGGATCCTTCCCCAAGGAGGAGGTCTTGATTTTTGGTCACTCCAAGAGGAGGTCTTGATCTCCTAGTGGAGTGGATCCATGGAGCAAAGCTCACAAATGTCTATCAAATACTTTGCCATCCTCTAAATGGCTAGGGAAGGGGTATATATAGTCTAGGGACAAAATAGAGGGAGAGAGGGGGATACAAGGGTAAAAACCCAAAGTGGCATGCAGGCCCTCGGAGTGGTCCGGGCACCCGGTGCAAAGTGGGGCCAGGCACCCGGTCAGGTCAGGGGCCGGCTGAAGGTCGCCCGGGCACCCGGGGGTTCCAAGCCTGGGCACCCGGGGTGGCGCCCTGAGGCTGGAGGCGGGAGACCGGACACCCGGGGGCCCAAGGCCCGGGCACCCGGACCAGGCAAGCGGCCGGCTGGGCAGGGCCGGGCACCCGGTGTGTGGTGGACCGGGCACCGGAAGGTGGCAGCAGCACCAGCCGGAGGGGCCAGGCACCCGGGGCCAGTTGGACGGGCACCCGGGGCGGCAAGGGGGCAACGCCCAGGCGGGGCCGGGCACCCGGGCCCTTGGTGGCCGGGCACCCGGGGTGGCCAAAGGCCAGGCCAGGCGGCGGCTGGGGGTGGCCGGGCACCCGGGGAGGTACGAGACCTATCTTGCTTCGCGCCTCATGCATCCTTCTTCCTTCTCCTCCTCGATAGTTGCTTGTGTATCCGTCCTTGCCTCTTCACGATCTTCTCCTCGGTACCTACGAGCGCATAGAGTTTCCATTTGAGGTAGAACCCGACTCTTGTGTTAATCCGAATGAAACTCGAAGAGGAAAGGGTTCACCTCGTTCTCGATGGCACGTGCACGATCTCTTGTCCTCGGTCCTCTCCGTCCTTGTGCTGGTGGTGTGGCGTCCATGGTGATGGTCGAGGGATGCTCCGCATCAAGAAGCTTTCTTATGAATTTCTTCAAAGAAAGCTAAGAGTGGATTATGAAGATCTTCAGAAGGAGCGCGATTCATTACTTGCTCAACAAATCAGTGCTACTCAAGAAGAATTTGTTCCTCCATGTCTGAAGTGCATTGAACGTGAAACTACTAATTCTTCACGTAAATGTTCAAATGCTTCTAATGCTACAAATTCTTCATCTGTCTTTGCTATCACTAATTCCTCATCTGAGGTCAATGCTAGTATCACTGATGATGCAGGGCTGAAGGAATTGTACATGACAGGCATGTACAAAAGCCTCAAAGGGCACCAGACTCTTTGTGATGTGCTCAAAAAGTAGATCCTCAACAGGAACCCAAGGAATGAGGGTATTGCCTTTGAGAGGAAACTCAATGCTGATGGAACATATTGGAAGCCTAAGCAATACCCCAAAACCTCATGGGTTGCTGCAAAGGGACCTCCAGTTGATCTATCCAATTTATCTGGCTTTACATGTGAATCTCCTCATTCTTCTGATGAGTCATTTGACTCCAACTATAAACTGTTCAAAAATCAGAATGGTGAAGTATTTGCTAGATATGTTGGCACTAACTGCAGGAACAGTTCCCCTATGAAGAAAATCTGGGTTCCCAAAAGTTGCCTTGAAAGTCTTCAGGTGAATGTCCTCATGACACCACCTGTGAAGAATAGGAACTCCAGATCAAATTCTTCATATGGACCAAATTCTTCATATGGATCCAAGTCCTCATACAGACCAAATTCCTCACGTGGATCAAATTCCTCAAAAGGATCAAAGTCCTCATATGATCATCATCGTGCTAACCCCTCTGTTTCATAGGGTAGAGCTAAGGGCTATGAATATGATCATTATTCGTCTAATCATTATGTTCATAAGTCCTCAAAGAATTTCTCTGCTTATTCATATGCTTATCTAACCCCTCTTATGTGAAACAAAGTGGACTGGCTTCTATGCCATCTTTCTCATATGGTGCTCGCAGAGTGATGAATTCTTTGCCACGCCTTCAGATGTGGGTGGTGAAGAAAAAGAACAAATCCTTTATGCAGGGTCAGGTCTCCAGACGTGCTTAAAACGTCTGAAGAATTTGCTGGAGACCTAAACAGTGCCTGAAAGGATGCATGCTAATCATGATGAAATGAACTTTCATTTCACACGTCCTCATACTGTTTATCTGTTCCATTGATCTGATGATATTGATGTCATATTCTTCACTGATGAAGTATATGAGTTTGTAAGTTGCACTAATTCATCTGCAGGATGATCAACCCAAAGCCAATGAGTGGGTCCTCGATAGTGGATGTACGAATCACATGACTGGTGACAAGAATCTATTGATGGATGCTCCTTTATCATCGTCGCATCTGAAGCATATCATCTTCGCTGACAAAGGCAAAAGTCAGGTATTGGGTCTAGGTAAGGTTGCGATCTCAAAGGATCGACACATGGACAAAGACATGTTTGTCGAATTCTTAGGATACAACCTCATGTCTGTCTCAATGCTTTGTGATCTTGATATGGTTGTTGTCTTTGGCAAATATCGTTGTGTTGTGATATTGGAAGCTGACAATTCCAAAGTCTTCGAAGGCTTTAGGAGAGGAGACTTGTACATTGTTGATTTCTCTACAGGACCACAACCGGCCGTATGCCTACTTGCAAAAGCTTCAGAAGGCTGGCTATGGCATCGACGACTTGGTCATGCTGGCATGAGGAATTTGCACACGCTTGCGAAGAAGAAGCATGTCACTAGCATTAAGAATGACAAATTCCTCAAGGATCACTTGTGCGGAGCCTGTGAAGCTGGAAAGATGACAAAGGCCAAGCATCCAGTGAAGACTATCATGACTACCACTAGACCAATTGAACTGATTCACATGGATCTCTTCGGTCCTACTCATTATTCTGCTGTTACAACTGATGCATCTCTATATGGCTTTGTTATTGTTGATGATTATTCTCGTTACACATGGGTGCACATTGTCACTTACAAACATGAGGTGCACAAAGTCTTCAAACGATTTTCCTCAAGGAGTTCAACCAACTTCGGTGTGAATATCAAGCACATCAGAAGTGACAATGGGACTGAGTTCAAGAATTTTGGTCTTGATGACTATCTTGATGAACTTGGTATTACTCATGAGTTATCTGCTCCTTATACTCCTCAGCAGAATGGCGTCGTGGAGCGCAAGAACAGAACTCTTGTTGAGATGGCTTGCACTATGATTGATGAATACAATACACCTCATCGTTTCTCGATTGAGGCTATTGATATTGCATGCCACATCATCAACAAAGTATATCTTCACAAATTCTTCAAGAAGACTGCTTATGAACTCCTCGCTGACAAGAAACCCAATGTGAGTAACTTCAAAGTCTTCAGTGCCAAATGTTGGATTAGAGATCCTCATCACAATTCTAAATTTGCACCAAAAGCACATGAGGGTTTTATGCTTGGTTACGGAAAGGACTCGCACACGTACAAAGTCTTCAACAACGTTCTTCACAAGGTTGTTGAAACTGTAGATGTGCGGTTCGATGAAACTAATGGCTCGCAAAGAGAGCACCTACCTTCTGTGTTAGATGAACCAACACCTGAGGAATCTATCAAGTTCAAGGCTACTGAGGATGTCATTTGCACCGAAGAATCTGCTAAAGAATTCATTCCAGAACATGATGAACTTCGAGTTGGCGCACCTAAAGAAAATGGTGCTGAGGAAAATGCGCCTGAAGAAAATGCGGATCAACTTCCTGGAAGACAACCCGCTCATCCTCGCATTGCAAACAAAGTGCAAATCGAGAATATCATCGATGACACTAAAGCACCAGGTCCTCTCACACGCTCAAAAGCTTCACATTTGTCTAACTTTTGTGGCACTTTGCTTTTGTCTCTATCACAGAGCCCACTAAGGTAGATGAAGCATTTCTTGAGCCTGAGTGGATTCAAGCTATGCAAGAAGAATTACATCAGTTCGAGCTCAACAATGTCTGGGAACTGGTCAAACGTCCAGATCCTCGCAAGCACAACATTATTGGCACAAAGTGGATCTACCACAACAAGCAAGATGAATATGGCCTTGTGGTGAGGAATAAGGCAGGGTTTGTAGCTCAAGGCTACACACCCGTTGAAGGAATTGACTTCGATGAAACTTTTGCACCTATTGCTAGACTTGAGGCTATTCGCATACTACTTGCTTATGCTAACCATCATGATATTATCTTACAACAAATAGATGTGAAAAGTGCATTCCTCAATTGTAAGCTTGAGGAAGAAGTATATGTTGCTCAACCCCCAGGTTTTGAAGATCCAAAGCATCCTGACAAAGTCTTCAGACTCAATAAGGCCCTGTATGGCCTCAAGCAGGCCCCTCGGGCGTGGTATGATACTTTGAAAGAATTCCTCATGAAGAAAGGCTTCAAACCCGGTTCACTTGACCCAACTCTTTTCACTAAATCTTACGATGGTGAATTGGTTGTGTGCCAAATTTATGTTGATGATATCATTTTTGGATGTACTGACCAACGATACAGTGATGAATTTACCTATATGATGAGTGAAGAATATCAAATGTCTATGACGGGAGAACTGAAATTCTTTTTAGGTCTTCAAATTCATCAACAGCGCAATGGGATATTCATATCTCAGGAGAAATACCTCAAGGACGTATTGAGGAAATTCGGCATGCAAGATTGCAAAGGGGTCAATATTCCAATGCCCACAAATGGCCATCTATGCACTGATGAAAATGGTAAAGACTATGATCAAAAGGTATACCGCTCCATGATTGGCTCTTTATTGTACCTATGTGCATCTAGGTCGGATATTATGCTTAGTGTTTGCAAGTGTGCCCGATTTCAAGCTACACCGAAGGAATCACACCATAAGGCTGTGAAGCATATTCTTCGATATCTAGCTCACACACCAACACTTGGATTATGGTATCCCAAGGGCTCTCTGTTTGATCTCATTGGATATTCAGACTCTGACTATGCTGGAGATCGTGTGGACCGCAAGTCAACATCAGGCACATGCCATTTCCTCAGACGATCTTTGGTCTGTTGGTCCTCGAAGAAATAGAACTGCGTATCACTCTCCACTGTAGAAGCTGAGTACATTGCTGCTGGATCGTGTTGCGCTCAACTACTATGGATGAAGCAAACACTTAAGGACTATGGAGTCAACATGAAGAATGTGTCTCTCTACTGCGACAATCAGAGTGCTATCAAGATTCCTCATAACCCAGTTCAGCACTCGAAGACCAAGCACATCCAGATTCGTCACCATTTTCTTCGTGATCATGTGTTGAAGGGCGACATCTCCATCGACCACGTTAGCACTGAAGACCAGCTGGCCGATATCTTCACTAAGCCCTTGGATGAGAAGAGATTTAGAAAGTTGCAGTGTGAGCTAAATATCCTAGAATCTTCGAATGTTCTATGAAATGGACACACATCCTAACACTTATGCTGACTTGATGACTTAGATGCGCAACGCACGAAGTAAAAAATTTCTTCAATCAATGAAGACTAACCCTCTAAGTGTGAAGAAATTAATGAAGAAATTGATTCTCAGAGCCCTACGACTATTGTATGCGGTGTCTCAAATCAGCTTTCTTATACGGTGGGTTACGCCACCAACCAAAGTTGAAAATCTTCAATTTGAGTTTTTCTTTGTCTTTGAAATTCCTCAGTTTTTCAAATTCTTCAACCTTGCATTGTCTTCACTCTTTCCGATGTTGTTCTTCATTTGAATATATATATATATATATATATATATATATATATATATATATATATATATATATATATGAGTTTATGTCCTCTACAACATTCACTTATTGCTAATTCTTCAAGTTGATTTCTTCTGCTAAGTGAATGTGATCGGACCCTTCCCCCTCTATGCTAAACTCAACCCAGTCTGTTCACAAATTCTTCATGTGCGTTCTATTTGAAACTCGTTCAAAATCTTCACTGTGTCCTTGACAACTGAAGAAATTGCGAACGAAACTTTTAACTTATCTTATCTGAATTTTCGGCTTTGCCGCTCAAACCGTTCCACATCCCACGACAATACTTATCTATTCACCCACGATCCTACACGACCGCCACCTCTCAGTACGTGGGTGACACATGTCAAGCCAATGAAGGGCGAGGGGCACGTTCATCCGATTTCCTCGGGCGTACAGTTTTTCAATCCCACTATAAATACCCCTGCCTCTTCCTCACTTCGTTTTTACTCCACTCGCTCTCACCCCCGCTCGAGCTCCCCAAACCCTAGCGCCGCTGCTACGTCATCGTCGCTGGTGAGGAAGAGCTTCACTGCCTCAACCTCGTCGCCGTTGTACTCGCGCCGGTTGCGGATTTCTTCACTCTGCCGCCGCCGTAGCCGTCTTCCTCTGCTGAGGTAGGGCGTGGAAGATCTGAACTGACGAACTTCACATCTACACTTCCCAGTTCGTCGTGTTCTTCAACTTGGGTAATTAAAAGTTACTTTTACAACCCTCTTTGATTCATATGTTTTCTTGAAAATCTTCAAAGTTGTTTATTCTTCAAATCTTCACACACATGAACACCTCACATGTCATCTGCTCTTGATTCATTTCTCTAAGCAATGATTTTCTTCAAGATTCCTCAATTGTGTGGATTTTCAATCTATACAACTCTGGAACCTAAGACAAAGAACGCTTAGTGAAATTCTTCAAGACTCATCTGGTCAAATTCCTCAAACCTATTCTTTTTGAAAAACCTTCTGAGAACGCATATGACCTCTCCAAATTCCTCGCAACTATACTCTGTTCACAGGTACAAATGTCCGCTGTTGAATCACTAGGTTCTCATCAACTTAACTCATTTGCAGCGTTCCTCGAAGACAAGTTGCACACCTCTTCAGAAACTTCAGTTGTTCATATTCCTCAGCTGAAGAAAATGGTTGAAGGTAAGAAGCCACAGAAGGGTGGAAAGAGGCCTGAGGTCAATACTGCTTTTGAAATCCTTGAGGACATTTATGCTGGATACTGCACTCCTGATGAGGCCAAATTTGGCAAGGAGGACAAAAATCAGCACAAGGTGCACATACAAAGGATAGAGAGGAGATGGGCACGGGAATGGAGGGAGTACATGTATGTTACTCCCAAGTATATGAAGAAATTCGCACTCAACCCTCCATGCTCAAGACCTCCATTGGCACTAGGCCAATTGGCAGATCCCACCAGCCTCAAGCGCGGTGAGGACTATGCTGATGAATGGGCAAAGCGCCAGGCCAAGCTGGCCTAGCAAGCAAAGGAAGCAGTGAGGAAATTCAATGCAGACTCTGCTGCTGCTGCTACCGCTACTGAGGCCTCTGCTAGTAAGCCGAAGAAGGCGATGCCTAAGAAGCCTACGCATAAGTCAAGTGCTTCTCCCTCAATGCCCTCACGGCCAAGTTCCTCAGCAATGCCCTCAAGGCCAGATTCTTCAAAGCTCTCACGGCCAATTCCTCAAACTGCTCCTCCTCCTTCAAAGTCCTCAGCTCCTCCAGCAAAGTCTTCAGCTGCTCCGACCAAATCCTCTGCACCTGTGCATCTCGCCACGTGCCAAAGGACTACATGCATCTCAATTGCCTCAGGAGCCTCTGCAAGTTCCTCAGCTGGCCCCTCTCTACTGAAGACAAAGGCCACTGCTGGACGAGGCCTTCGACCAAGTCCTCACAAGAAGCAGGTCGCCTTCCAAGTGCCCTCTAATGACGATGAGGTTGATGATGAAGAACTTGTCGAAATCATCAGAGACAGGCAGGCCAGGGACGCTAGGATCCAAAGTTGATCCTCGACTTCATTGACCTATGGCACAAGGACCCTAACACGCTTTTGCTGGAGATGAACCTCACTCCTGGCCAGAGTCAT
This sequence comes from Triticum dicoccoides, assembly GCF_002162155.2. Classification (NCBI taxonomy): domain Eukaryota; kingdom Viridiplantae; phylum Streptophyta; class Magnoliopsida; order Poales; family Poaceae; genus Triticum; species Triticum dicoccoides. The sequence goes on from NC_041387.1 coordinate 270,767,649, forward strand.
GTTCTGACTGCCTTCATTGAGAAAGAAAAGTGGAAATTTGAAGAAGGCAGAAGACTGAAGAAAGCGCGGTACAAGAAGCAGCGCTACCTAAAGGACAATGTCCTCACTCTTACCCTGGTCAACTCATTGCCTTGCAAGCTGAAATCAAGCAACTGAGTGATGAATTCAATCACTACTATGCTGATTGGAAGGGTGCCAAGGTCCTGTTCGTGAATCTGGCGAAGAAATTGACTTCAAGTGATGCTGCTCCTGTGCACATTGAAGTTACACCGGCTGGAGCATCTGCTCAGCCAACTGAAGAACATGCCAGCACCACTGATGACAAGCAGGCTGCTGAAGAAAATGAAAGTACCAGGGCTGATGACTCCATTCCAGCCGCTGAAGAAATTGCCAGGGCATCCACTAGTGGTGCGCCTGAAGAAAGTGAAGAAGTCAGGGCAACTGCATCAGTTGCGCCTGAAGAAACTGAACCAAAGTCCTCTAGACCTCCTACGCCTACACCATCTCCAATCCTTCCATCTGCATCAAATGCGAAGAAAACCAAGGCTGCAGAGTGTGCAGCTGTGAAGAAAAGAAAGGCATCAACTTCATCAAATTCTTCAGCTTCGAAGAAGATGAAGCCTTTGACAGGCTCATTTCATAACCCAATTGATGCCGTTCCTATCTCATTCATGCCATCAAAGGACCTTATTACTTTTGGTGAAGATTATTGATTCCAAGCGAATCCGATGAAGAGAATCCTTCTGCTGCTTCGGTAGAGCAGTTGGATGAAGAAATTGAAGTCGATGAAATTCCTTCAACACCAGTTGTCTCCTCGCCTATGCCTCAGTTCACTACTGAAGAGGCCGGTGTTGTAGAAATGGAAAATGAGGATGTGGACATTGGCTGTACCACACCTGTGCTAAATGATGACTTTTGGGAAATTCAGCACCCCAACTCTCCAATGTTCACTCCACTCCAAGCAATTCCTCAGTACCCAGCTGCTAGTGAAGTACAAATGGGATCTGAAGAACCTCATGCAACCCCGTCTGTCCATGAAGAAATGCCAGCCACTAGTGCTGAAGAGATTGTAAATGAAGAATTAAAGACCCAGGCTGCAGCTAAAGAACAGCCTGAAATTCCTCAGTCTGTGGATCCTGAGATTGTGATTCCTGAGGTGATGATGCAATTGACTGACACTCCTCAGCCCAAGCCAAAGAATCCCTTCTCAAAGAAGCAAAAATTCAAGGCTGATTATTTCTTCGGCGAGCATGTGTTCTTCACTGACTTCAACTCTTATGACAATGCTCGTCTTAGAAGGAAGCGTTTCTGGACTGCCAGCCAGGCCAACTTCTATTCTTCACTGTTGTTCAATAAGGACAAAGTCTTCGACCACGAGCATATTCATCACATGGACATGGAATCAATGCCTTGCTTCTCTCAAGTCCTCAGTATGCTTCATGATGCAGGCTTGCTCAACTTTTGCTCAGACATAGTTGACTGGAATGAAGAGCTCATTCTTCAGTTCTATGCAACGCTGCATATCACAGGTGATGCTGATGACATCAACTCTTGGGTGTTGGACTAGATGACCAAAAACACTCACTACAAGGCACCGGCCTCTGAATTGCTTCGTGCCCTGCCAATTAGTGCTCCACCTGACGGTGCTCGTTGTCTGTACGATGAGCCTGAAATCACTGCTCATTACATGCAAGTGCTCATGAAGCCTCTGAAGCTTGGTCAAGCCCCAAGGACCAAATTCCTCGTGAGGAATTGATGTATGTGCCAAGAACCATGTATCGCATTCTGACGAAGACTATGAGTCCTATCAAAGGCCATGACTCATCCGATGAGGAAATTATTGGGATGATGAAGAATATGCTCTTCAACATCATGCATGCCATCCCTATCAATTATCATGACTTCTTCATGAGGACGCTGGCAAATGTTGCACTTTCACCGTTTGAGCTGAAGCCTTATGCTCCTTGGATTATGAGATTCCTCAGAACAAGGTATTCACTCAACTACAAAGCTGACTTTAAGAATCACCTCAGCTACTTGCCCCCGATTGAAGTCCTCAAGCGGACATATGCCTCAGCTGATGAGAAGGGCAAGGCACCAGCTGTTATCGATGAAGGCATTCGTCCATTGGATGGTCAATTCCGTAAAGCTGCATCTTATTCCACCAATGATGACTCTGCCACTCATGATTCTGATGCAAATGCATCCAAGCCAAATCATCAAGCCACTGCTCCTCGTGTGATGACTGACCGTGAGCTGCTTCTTCATCTTCACCAGAAGGTGGATCAAAACCACAAATGGGTTAAGTCTCAGTTTGGCTCTATTCTTCACAACATGACCTCTACACATAATGTAGTGAAGAAAAACCATTACTACCTCCATGAAGTTTTTTATCGCACCTGGGCTATTCTGTCACATCTCTATGGTGAAGAAGATCTGAAGCAAATGGGCTTCAAGGAAGATTTTGACTGGTCTGCTCCTCCACCGAAGCGATTCAAGAAGGTTAAGGTTCCTTCCTTGGTCGCCAGTTCATATTCTTCATCAAGCGACACAGACGAGTTTGAAGACTTGGACGACACTGTGGCAGGCCCTACAACGACTCAAGACCCCAACAACGCTGGCGCCCCTCCATCATCATGATATTCTTCAGGGGCGTTAGTCCTCATTTTTCAACCCTTTTGGTCATTCGATGACAAAAGGGGAGAAATTTGAGTTAGTCTTCAAGCGGGTCTATCTTATATGGGCGTTTTTTTTCTAAGTTACAACTCTCGTTCTTTTGATGACTTTGCTGGATCAAGTTGTAATCTTAAACTCTATGGTGGCCTGATACTTTTGCTGAGTTCTTCTGCATGCTTATTCCTCATTAATGTTAATGCACGCATGCTGAATTACATCAATCACCATATTTGATCATGCATTTCAAATTCTTCATATTATATGTCAAATGCGTGTATGAAATACAAGATATAGGGGGAGATCTCCATGATTATACTCTTCAAGTGTGCATTGCTTCAAAAGCAAAATTCCTCACTATGCACATCTTCAGGGGGAGTTCTTCTATATCTTGTAATCAAATTCCTCAACATCAGTATTTACATTTCATATATTTATCCCCGTTGAAAACTTAACCTATATTGTCATCAATCACCAAAAAGGGGGAGATTGTAAGTGCATCTAGTGCCCCTTAGTGATTTTGGTGTATTGAAGAATTATAGGTTAAGGGACTGATGCGTTTGTGAGTGTACACAGGTCTATAAGTCTATGAGGAGTTTGATATTTATAGAGAAAGTCGATCCCTAAAAATGAAGTTCTTCAACTGAAGACTTCGGATTTCTGAAGACTTTATGAAGACTTTGAGAGTGAAGAAATTGGTGTGACCTTGAAGACTTGGCAATCATTCGAGGAACATGAAGCGTGAAGACGTTTGTTTTTATAGTTTCATTTTCTCTTTCTTGAGTCATAGGAAACACCGTACTGTTAAAGGGGGTCGAGGAAATACTAAGGAAAAAATTCCAAGTGATGCTCAACTCAAAATCCTACACCTACCAATCCCTTCGAGTGAAGCCATTGGAAATCTCATACAGTTCAGTCATATTCTTCAGTGACAGAGACGAAGTTCTTCTGGTCTCTGAGGAATTTGTTCTGACTGAGGAATTAGGAATTCGCCACTGTGGATTGCCTACACAGTGAGGAACATGATAGCCCTGAGGAATTTGAGAGTCGAACTTCCGACCATTGTTGTGCTATGCGCCAGCTGTCCCAAAATATCTACCCACCTTACGGTCATATCATTGAAGGGCATTTATGTCTTATCATGTCGGGCTGCTCCCTAGGCTATAAATAGCCGCCCCCTACAACCACTAGCTGGTTGGCTGCTCCGAGAGAAACTGACACTTGTCATTTGAGAGCATCCCATCCTCCGAGGAATTTGAGCGAAAATCATCAAGTGAGGAAAACCCAAACCCAACACCTACAAACCGAAAGTGATTGAGCATCACTAAAGAGATTAATCCTGCGTGGATTCTATGCTTGTTACCTTTGAAGACTGTGCTTCTTCCAGACGGTTAGGCGTCATGGTCTAGATCATCCAAGAGGAATGTGGATCGTCGCTCCCTTCGCGTAAGGACTACGCGCATCTCTTTTACTTGGCCCTCACACGGCTATGGGCTATTTACCACTTGTCACCTTATGCTCATTTTCCCATGTTCACTTTGCATGTTATATTTATGCCTTTGACATGCAATTGTGACCATTGCTTGCATCTACCCATGATTCACCATTATGATACTCCTATGTGTATTTGCATGCTTGGTGGAGATCCTTGTTGCTATTGCCATATTTATCATGTGCCCCATGTTCTTGATGCTTGTTGTGTTGGGAGAGTCATGATGCCCCATTGCTATTTACATATGGTCTCTCGCCAATACATTGATGGCACTTTACTCATATCTTGCTTTCATGCTTGTGCTATGACATGTGAATTATTCATGCCCACTATTTTCACACATGACATGCTTGCCATGATTCCTCCTAGTATGTTGCATCTTCGCACTACTAGCTTGCTTGACTTGATTGCTATGATTGCTTGCTTGGTTGCATCACCCATGTTCCACTCTTATTTGCTTTCTTGGGTTGATGACATATATGTTCATGCCTCTCACTTGATTTTCCATGATCATTGTCTCTTGTCTCCATTAGTTGGACCTCACATATCACCTTGTATTGAGTGCCAACTTGCTATGCTTATTGATCTTGGAGACTCGGACACTTTACTTGTGATGCATGCTTGTTTGATTGAGCCTCTTGTATTTGGTTGTTCTTGCATCATATGCCTCCATACTATGCAATACTCCCTTGTACTTTCTTATGATGAGCATGATGCATACACTTGTTGGGTATCTTACCACTCGAGTGATAGGTTTTGCATTTTTGCTAACCTCATTTGTTTTTCCGAGTGTTTATCATGTTCTTTCATTTTGGAGGATTCACAAGGCGGTGCTGTTATGCGACATATTGGTTATGTGAAGGCATACATGATGTACAACTCCAACATCTTTGGGAACTTTCTTGAGGTGAACTCCTTCTCTTTGAGCCATCCTCAAATACACATATTGGATGGGTCACTCTTTCATTGTTGTTTCCTTCTTGTTGTCTACATGATACATCTCATGAACGGAGGGACAACATTGGAGATTGGCTACATGGACCTTCACATTGAGGAGCGCTCGCACTTATTGGATGCACCTTCGGAACTCAACTCATGCCTCGACATCGAGCTTTGGTACACCAACACCTCCATATTTGTTGATTGTGCTCATACATGTCATGCTCGATGGACATATCATACTCACCACAAGTTTGCACTCCATGCATGGGTTGACTCACATTATGCTTGTCTTGTTGAATCTATTTCCATGTCATCCATGATATATGAGCTTGTTCACTTCCTTAGAAAATTTGTTGTGATCTTCCTTGATGGCATCTTCATGCATGATGATCACATTGCCTTCCATCAATTGCATGATAACATACACATGTTGAGCATCCATTGCCATATTCATGCTATTGATAAACCGTCTCACTATGACATCATTTTGCACCGTGGTTGCATTGATCATATTTACAACACATTTGTGTGCACAATGATTGCATTTCCTCCCATGAATGCTTTGCATCTCATTCTAGATCATCTTGATAAGCTTCATACGCTTTGTCAGGACCAATCTTGCCGAACGGACTCATTCTTACATGATGGACACTTTGTGTGCGCTAACCATTGTATTTACAAGTGTTGCTTGTGTTTGCTCTTTCTGCATGTCTATCACTCCGGCGACACCCTGGACTACTTGGATTGCGCCATGTCTTCAACTTCGTCCAACTACAAGTTCGTCTACACCAACCGTTTCCATGGTGATGAGGATCACGATCCGAGGTCGGATATTTCCCAAGGGGGGAGATGATGCGGAGCATCCCACGTTCATCCCCATGTACACTCCGACTACTCTCCAAACCCCAAGAGGACTTATGACGAGACCTCAACTAGACGCCATTGGACACAAGGTGAACTCGCTCCTTTCCGAACCTTCACTTTCTACATGTGAGACATGGCTACTACCTCCAACGTGTGTTCTATGCATGATCAGGTACTTGGAGGAAAGCCACGAAGCCACCACGTCCTACGGAAGAGCTAGCGAGGACGCCAAGTACAAGGACCAAGAGACGAAGCTGCCCGAAGCTACAGCCACCGGACGACCGGTCCAGCCCGGACGTCCGGCCCCTGAAGGTCACGCTAGCCCAAGGAAACTAGGCCAACGCATGCTACAGCGGCCGGACGTCCGACCAGGACCGGACGTCCGACGACTCCCACGGCCACGGATGACCGACGCCACCGGACGACCGTACGACCAGCACCCGAGCCGAAACTACGGAAGTCCGACATCTTTGGACGTCCGGACCGTCCTGAAGCTCCGAACGACCGACGTCCTTAGGACGTCCGACGCCTGTGCGTCCGCCCGTGTGTTGGGCTGACGCCACTTACCCTTTCATCACCTAGACTATATATACTCCTCCACCTCCTCCTAGTTAAGGTTAGCGTTGATTTAGCTCATTTGTGAGATAGAGCCTCGCTCATCCATCGGATCTCCTCCTCGTGAGAGACCGCGGCCTCTACGGAGAGGATCCACTTGGATTCAAGACCCCTTTACGGGAAGATCCCCTCGTGGATTCAAGACCTCCTCTCGGAGAAGAACGGCTACCTTTGTATCTTTCCTTTGTTGATTTTGAATCTTGTGCTACCTTATGTGTTCAATAATCTAGCCCTTGTGTGATCGATACTTGTCGGTTGAGAGTTTCTCTTGTTCCTCTCCGTGTTTTTCCTCGCGTTCTTCCGCTCGTTCATCGTGTTTCCCTGTAGGATCCACTCCAAACGTGAAAGATCGGCCCCAATAGGGATCCTCCCTACATCACGTTTTCTCTTCTGAGTTGGTGCACTAGCGTATCTAGCCCATTAGAACAATCGAGCTAGCGTCTCTCTAATATCTGTACAACGAGAGCATTTTCGTGGATACACATCTTAGAGCTCACTCCTTGGTTGTGCGGATCCCTTTTATCTTTCGTGTGTGTGTTCCTAGTGATATTCTTGTTGATCTGTTTGTCTTACTTGCCTTTTGTGAATTTTCTCGACTTTGTCAACATCTTGACTAACATTTGCTTGAATTATTTGTGTTACTTCCTAATCGAGCTCCTCCATAAGCCTTTTAGTTGTAGGTGTGAGAAACAATACCAAGTACCAATTCTCCTATTATAGCATCATGTGGGGTCGTACTTTTTGCATCCACAATCTTCGGAAAAGGTAACCATGGTTTTGTTCTCTCATTTTCCTACTCACCACTACTTCCACATGATGGATAGGCCTTGTTCTTCGGAGAACCCTCTCTTCGAGGAAAAAGATAGTGAACGCAACTATGTCACCAAGAATCACCTCTTCATCGCGCAACGGTCTTTATATCAATAGAGCGAAGCTTTGGGTGAACACATCGAACAACTTGCCACCGACCTACGACAGTCATAAGCATGACAACGGGACTATTTAGACGTCAAGCTCTCCAAACAAATGGATGAATTCCGCAACATGGTCGTCAGCCGCGCATCTTCCTCAACTTCTTCACCAAGACGGTGTCACTCAAGTCGCCACTCGTCTTCCTACTCGTCTTCCGATGCGAGTCCTACTTGATGCGTGAACACTTAAGACCGCCAAGCACAAGAAAACATGTTCCATGGCAACGGCCTAGAAAAACGCGTTCGAGCACGTGAGCAAGTGCGACACCATGAACGAGACACCATGGATCAATAACAACAACCACCGCTACATCGTCCATGTCAAGCATCTCAATACGGCGATGCAACCCAACAGGAGCACACCATGCATATTTCTTTAAAGATCGGCGCCTACAAGGACAACATTGAGTGTGATGTGGTTCCCATGTCCGTGTTCCATCTCCTCTTGGAGAGACCTTGGCATTTCGACCGTGATATCATCCACAACGGGAGAACCACTATAGCTTCAACTTGAAGGGAACGGAGTACGTGCTACGACCTATGTCTCCAAGCCAAGTGAATACCGACAAGCGAGAATCCACCCATCATGGAGATACTAGTGAGAGAGTAAACCACCACAAATAGAGTGAGCGCCACAAGCCAAAATTGAGCGGCATGTCCCCAAGAGAGAAAAAAGTAATCCTCCTAGCCAAAAAAAGAGAGATGAGAGAAGTGTGTGAGAACCCATCGAGTGTCATCCACTATGTCCTAGTGTCCAAAGATGAGGTGGCAACGACCAACACTACTAATCTTCTTCCTCTAGTGTTGTCCAACGTGTTGTAGGAATTCGCGGATGTCTTTCCCGCTGAGTTACCTCCCGGTCTTCCTCCTCTTCACGGCATTGAACATCGGATCAACCTCATCCCCGAAGCACCTCTTCCTAACAAGGCTCCATAAGGCGTCAACCCCGATGAAACCAAAGAAATACAAAGGCAAGTCCAACATCTCACAGACCATGGACATGTGCATGAAAGTTTGAATCCTTGTGTCGTTCTGGTCATTCTTGTGCCAAAACATGATGGTAGCTTTCGCATGTGTTCCGATTGTAGACCTATCAATGCTATCACCGTTCGCTATAGGAATCCCATTCCACGCCTCGATGATATGTTAGATGAGCTTAGCGGTGCCACTATTTTCTCAAAAATTGATCTATAAAGTGATTACTATCAAATCTGCATAAAAGAGGGTGATGAATGGAAACCCACTTTCAAAACAAAGTTTGGTTTGTATGAGTGGTTAGTCATGCCTATGGGCTTATCGGAAGCACCAGGTACTTTCATGTGACTCATGCATTATGTGCATTGTCCTTACATTGGTGTGTTTGTTGTATCTATTTTGACGACATTCTTGTGTTTAGAAAATCCCTCAAAGAGCATGTGAATCATATTAGGGCCATTTTGCAAACACTTAGAAAATAGCGTATCTATGCAAATATGGAGAAATGCACTTTTTGTGTTGACAAGATAGTTTTCTTGGGCTTTGTTGTGTCTTCCAAGGGAGTTTATGTAGATGAGTCTAAAATAGAAGCAATTAAAACTTGGCCCCCACCCACTAATTTGGAACATGTGCGTAGTTTCCTCGGTCTAGCTGTTTTCTATCGTCGCTTTGTGAAATATTTTAGCACTATTGTCGCACCGTTGCATGCTTCGAGTAAGAAAAATGCACCTTTTTTGGGGGAACATTCCAATCTACCGCATTTGATGAGCTCAAATATTTTCTTACACATGCTCCAATTCTTCCATGACCCAATTTCACCAAAACTTTTGAGGTCCATTGTGATGCTAGTGGTCATGGAATTGGCGGGGTCTTCATGCAATAAAAGTGGCCGATTGCATATTTTAGTGAAAAACTCTCCGGTGCTCAACTTAACTATCCTATATATGAGAAAGAATTGTATGCTTTAGTGCGAGTATTACATGTTTGGGAACATTATCTTCGCCCACATGAATTTGTCATACATACCGATCATGAGACTCTAAAGTACCTTAAAGGTAAAACTAAGTTGAATAATCGGCATGCTAGATGGAGTGAATTTATTGAGTCTTCCCCTTATGTGATCAAGTACATTAAAGGCAAAGAAAATGTAGTGGCAGATGCTCTTTACCGCATATGCATGCTTGTTACTCAACTTGAGTTAAATGTTATTGGCTTCGAGCATATTAAAGATCTTTATCTGAATGATACTTCCTTTGCACTACCTTATGCCAAATGCCTTACTCACACTTGTTGGGAGAAATTTTATCTCAAGGATGACTACCTTATGCGTGCTAACAAACTTTGTATACCTGAGTCTTCTCTTCGTTTGTTGCTTTTGCAAGAGGCTCATGGAGGTGGACTCATGGGACATTTCAATCGCGACATGACCATCACCACACTCTCCTTCAAGAACTTTTTGCCAAAGATGTTCCGCGACATGGCACGCTTCACAAAAAAATGCTCTACATGCCGCAAAGCTAAGTCCAAAGCTCAATCGCATGGTTTACATATGCCACTTCCAATTCCATATCAACCATGGGAGGATATTAGTATGGATTTCGTTCTTGGTTTGCCTAGAACTCACAATGGAAAGGATTCTGTCTTTATTGTTGTGGACTGATTCTCCAAAATGGCACATTTCATCCCATGCAATAAGATAGACGATGCTTCACATGTTGCAAATCTTTTTTGTAGGGAAATCTTGAGGTTGCATGGAGTGCGAAGGACAATAGTATCGGACCGCGACGTCAAGTTCTTCAGCTACTTTTGGAAGACAATTTGTGCCAAGCTCGGCATCAAGCTTCTGTTCTGCATGGCATACCACCCACAAACCGATGGCCAAACCAAAGTCACCAACTGGACGCTCTCCACTCTACTTCACGTGTTGATAAAGAAGAACATCAAGGAGTGGGAGGAGTGCTTACCCATCGCCGAGTACGCCTATAATCGAGCCTGACACACAACTACCGGCAAGTCCCCCTTCGAGGTAGTCTACGGCTTCAACCCATTGTCCCCATTGGATATTCTACCTCTACCGCTCCAAGAACGCACAAACATGGATGCAAGTGCAAGGGAAAGTTCTCTCAAGAAGATGCATGAAGATACAAGGGCAACAATCGAGCGTCAAGTACATCGCTCTCCAACAAGCTCAATATCAACAAGACACCAATGATGTTCCAACTGGGAGATCTTGTATGGCTTCATCTTCAAAAGGAGCGCTTCCCCAACAAGCGCAAGTCATAGCTACTTCCACGAGCCGACGGACCTTTCAAGGTGCTAGCACGCTACAACAACAATGCTTACAAGATTGACCTTCCTCGTGGCAAGTACAACGTAAGCGACATCTTCAACATCTAAGATTTGGCCAATTACCATGGTGATGAAGATCACGACCCGTGGACGGATCTCTCCCAGAGGGGGGAGATGATGTTGAGCATCCTTCCATCATCCCCATGGACTCTACACCAACACATCAAGCCCATGTGGACCCATGACAAGAGCTAGAGCATGTACAATAGAAACCAAGGTGAACTCCTTCCTAGTTGACATGCATATGTATATAAGTGGAACTTGGTTGCTATCTCACCAAAATACTCTATGCCTCCTTAGGTACGAAGAGGAACACCACCAAGGAGCTGGGGAACATTACCAAGGAGAAGGAGGACCACCCCAAGGCCCCAGGGAGCAAGACGAAGCACTACAGCAGGTGGACAGGAAATCCTAGGAGACCCTGTGCGCACGGTCCCCCAAGACCCCGTGCCCACGGGCTACACAGGGAGCTACGGCTATAGCACCCCTTGCGCATAGGCGTGTACCGTGCGCACGGGCTCTACAGGATGGGCGGCTGAGATGCAGTTTTGGATCCCCCCTTCTTCTACTTCTACCCCAAGCCTATATATTCTATACCTAGGGTTATGTTTATGGTTAGCAAAGATTAGATGAGATATTTGTGAGGTTTGCTCCTTCTACCACCTCTATTGGAGATCAATACCTCTTTGGAGAGGATCCACTTGTGGATTTCAAGACCTCCATCTTGGATAAGACTACCATCATCAAGACCCAATCTCCTAGGAGTGGGAAGAACTCTGCAATTTTATATTTCCTTTGATTGTGTTTGTGACTTGTGGATCTTGTGTTGCTATTCTAGTGGATGTGTAACTTGGTATTGTTGGAGTGAATTCCTCTTTGTGTTCTTGGTGTTCTTCCTCTTTTCCCCTCCAAGTGTGAAAAGATCCATCTTAGGGGTTCACCCTACAACATTGTCTCTCTAGTTAGGTACTCTCTCAGGTCCATAACATATGGAAGTTTTGAAAAGTCAAACCTCACAAATGTTTGAACAGGTATATCCGATATGTGGATAAGAACACCGAAATGATCATTAGATTCATCACAAGATGTAGTTCATATAATATATCATTGGTATTGTAAATATAAGTTATTTCTTTGTAAACTTGGTCAAAGTTTCAAAAGTTTGCTTTTTCCAAAAATTATAGGCACCATAGTAACGAACGGAGGGAGTATCTCTTTCTCTCTCTCTCTATCTATCACGGGCCTCCCCTCTCACACAATCTCTCTTTATCAAGGGATTATATGATCACTGGGTCAGCGTATAGCTCCTTTTATTATTTAGTTGACCAGTCAACCAATCTACATGGTGCCCTGCCAGCTCGTGTTCTCTATCTGCATGTGCTGGCCCATGTGGCAGTGGGTGAAAATAAATAAACTAGAGGCCATTTGACACGGGGTGAAATACACAAACTATAACTACTCGCGATAGCACCCCGCGCACTACTAATTGAGTGCACACTTCTTCCGTGTTAATACACACTCTACTACAATGCACACACTACACCACTTCATGATATGCACGCAAGAACACACTCGTGCACACCCAGCGCACAATACACACCAGGCCACATGTACACCGGTGTTGTCACTGGCGAAGATTGACGACAAGGCAGCCAACAAGCGGAGGCGGCTCGAGCCTAAACCACATCCGGCGATCCTGGACTTCATCAACGGCCTCTCTGAAGATATGTTGCTTACCATCATCGCCCTCCTCCCCACAAATCTGTCGTGCAGACCACCCTGCTCTCCCAGTGGTGGTTGCCCCTCTGGCACTATGTCCCCCTCAACCTCATCATCGATAGCTGCCTCTGCGGCGAGGATTGCAAACACATGGCCGTAGTCTCCAGGATCCTTGCATCACACCCTAGGCTAGCTAGACACCATGACATTCGCATGTTCAGTACCAACTGCAAGGTCCAAGCCATTTTCGACAAGTGGTTCTTATCCCCTGCCCTAGATCAGCTCCGGGAGCTCAGGTTGGAAGGTGGACAATGTCACTCTTTGTCGTCGTCCGTGCTTCACCCCGTGCCAACGCTGGGCCGCACTAGATTCAGCTCCTACTATTTCCCCCAGAATAAGGTCGCACCCGCTCTTCTTCTCGCTCAACTCAAGCGGCTCGACCTCTTTGACATTGCATCTCAAAAGATGCTATGGAGCACCTGCTTCGCGATTGTATTGCACTCGAGTAACTTTGTCTTCGGCAGACCCATGAGTTCATTAGCCTCCACATCGCCTCAAAGAATCTCGGATGAATTTATGTGTCTTGTTGGCCCTGCAGCAAGACATTACTTGGGAAGAGATCAGTTGAGCTGTTTCATGATATGGTCACTGAGAATGCGCCTTTCCTTGAGAGATTGCTTGTATATATCTTGAAGTTCCAACAAAAATCAGGGTCATTGACCCACCAAAATTGACAGCTTTGGCCTACTCGTCTGCCAAATTCTCCGAACTTTTCATTGGATCCATAATCGTTTAGTTACAACACTCTTCTTCTTCTTCTTCTCCTTCTTCTCGTCCTTATTCTTCTCGAAATTCAGAATTTTAGTTATTATTTTTATTTATGTATGCTTGACTGTCATGCAGAAAATGATTCCCACAAGCTTGACCCAGTCTGTGCGCACAGTGAAGATCTTGGCAATAGAATATATGAGCCACAATCTGGATCATGTTGTTGGATTCATTAGATGATTTCTGAGCATGGAGAAGCTACTCATTGAGGTGAAACTCCCTTCCTATTAAATGTGAACCACAACGGAGCTCAATTGTTTCGTAAATTCCCAAGTTACAATGACAAGTGTAGTGTTGACAACTGCATCTAAGCACTATACTGAAAGAAATTTAGTATTTTTTTCTCATGTGATCACCTCCATCATTTTGTTGTTGTTGTAGCCAAGGCTAGTCATAGTGGGAAGTAGCTTAGACTAGTAACACTATGGTTAGCCTAAGAGCAAGTACTACCTTTGTCTTGGTTTACTAGTCCCCATCGTATTTTGTATTATCAAATTTTGACCATAGATTTAACTAACAAAATGTTAATGCATGTCACTAAAGATTATCGTTGGATTTGTATTTGAACATAATTTCCAATGGTATAATTTTTGGTGACACATATTGACATTTTCTCAGGTAAATCTATGGTCAAAATTTTACACTAAATACGAAGGGGGCCTATAAACTAAGACGGGGTGAGGGAGTCCTGGATTAAGGGGTCCTCGGGCGTCCGGCCTGTTGACATGGGCCAGACTGACGGGCTGTGAAGATACAAGACTGAAGACTCTCACCTGCGTCCAGATGGGACTCTCCTTGGCGTGGAAGGCAAGCTTGGCGCCCGGATATGAAGATTCCTTTCTCTGTAACCGACTTTGTACAACCCTATTCCCCTCCGGTGTCTATATAAACCGGAGGGCTTAGTACATAGAGGCAATAATAATCATATAGGCTAGACTTCTAGGGTTTTAGCCATTACGATCTCGTGGTAGATCAACTCTTGTAATACTCATATCATCAAGATTAATCAAGCAGGAAGTAGGGTATTACCTCCATAAAGAGGGCACGAACCTGGGTAAACATCATGTCCCCAGCCTCCTGTTACCATCAACCTCAGACACACAGTTCGGGACCCCCTACCCGAGATCTGCAGGTTTTGACATCGACATTGGTGCTTTCATTGAGAGTTCCGCTGTGGCGTCTAAGACGGGATTGATGGCTCGCCTTGTTGTCAAGGATAGTATCACCTTCGGAGGAGGCCTGGCCCCAGGTCAAACCGTCTGGCTGGGCGGCTTTACCATGACCACTCGTTCGGCCGTCAAGCCAACGATGACTCTCGGGTCATCGAAAATCGCCTCCGTGTTGACTACGAACACTGCAAACGGATGGATCCAATGGAGTTGTCGTCTTTAGACAAACTCCTTGATCGCATCGCCGCCCTGGGGGTCGCTACAGACTACGATCGGATTGGGCTTAAACCCGACCAGAGAGAAATCAAATCTCCACCGATCACCCATCAGGTAGCGGTAATCGAGGAGCGAAACAACAACTCTCCCTCTATTTTGAGGACAAACTATGTTCGGATTTCCGGGCTTGAAGATCCAGATACCTGTCTACAAAACAACACGCCCTACCCTCCGAACCTAGAATCGGATAACGGGCCTGAAAAATCAGTTGGTATCCCGGAGCCCGAACTATTAAGTTCGGAAGTTTCTCAAACTCCAAATCCCAAATTGGGTCAGGGTTCGGACTTAAACCACCCACCCATCCAGATACATGCAATCTTATGTACATACAACAACAGTCTCAAGAAACGGTCCATCACTTTTGGGCAAGATTCCTCCTTGTCAAAGACAAGATCAAAGATTGCCGCGACGAAGATGCGATCTCACTATTCTACAACAATTGCACGAACGAGGGACTCCTCAATGCCATTAACCACCGTCGCGTATTACACTTTGCTAACTTGGCAACCAAAGTATAGAAGTACTGCGCAACGGAAAGCGCCTGGAAAACTCAGGTAGCTCCCTGGGAGCCACCAGTTTCCACTCAACCCCTCGTCTGGGCAAAAAGGATGCACCCTCATGGGTCGCCCGATCCAATAGTAAAGAAACCGAAGCCCATTACGGGGCGTGGAACCATTCTGGAGGGATGTCTCGATAGGCCATGCAAAATACACACAACACGGGATACCATACCAACCCACAGCCTTACATCATGTTGGATACTCGGGCAAGTGGCCAAGAGCGGCGAGGATCTCCTCACCAAAAATACCATAGAGCAACACCCCACGGAAGACGACGACCTCAGAGTATTGACAGTCTTCAAGACTTTCGCCTCAAACAATAGGCGCAAAAGTGCACTCCACAGCCTCACTGAAGTCTGCCAACTAGCAGCAATAAACCCCTGGGACGACACGGCCATAACTTTCAATGCCGGTGACGAACAAAATTTCAGGACAGTCCGGGCACCAGCCGCTTTGGTCCTCGGTCCAACCGTGGATAGCTTTCGGCTTACCAAAGTGCTCATGGACGATGGCAGCGGACTAAACCTCATTTACGAGGAAACTCTCAACAAAATGGAAATAGACATGAGCTGCATTGAGCAAAGTAGCGCGACCTTCCGAGGAATCATTCCCAGTCGGGAGGCGCGATGCGCGGGAAAAATCAATCTCGGCGTGGTATTCGGCACGCCGGAGAATTATCGGTCCGAAGAGATAACCTTCCAAGTGGCCCCTTTCAATAGTGGATATCACACCTTATTAGGGCAAGATGCATTTACACGCTTCCAAGCTATACCTCATTACATGTATATAAAGCTCAAGATGCCCCGGCCCAATGGTATTATCACTCTTGCCAATGATCCAGACATAGCACTCCGCGCCGAAAACAAAACTGCAGCCCTGGCCCTCGAGGCATTGTCTGAAGCCCTCGCGACCGAAGAGTTAACTGCACTACGCTCCACGGTGGATAGGGACGATGTGATCCTGGACAAGCGACCCAAATCCACCTCCTTTAAACCAGCAAATGAAATAGTGAAATTTCAAGTCCATCCGACGGACCCCAAGAAGACAACATCCATCGGGGCACAACTGGGCCCAACGGTTGACGCCGCACTATGAGAGTTCCTGCACGAGAACCGGGACATATTCCCCTGGCACCCTTCTGATATGTCGGGAATCCCATGCAAGTTCTCTGAACACAACCTCAACATACTGAAAGGATATAAACCAGTCAAGCAAACACTGTGGCGCTTTTCCAAACCCAAACGACAAGCTATGGGGGAGGAGCTAGCCAAGTTAATCGAGATCGGATTCATCGGAGAAATAAAACACCTGGACTGGCTGGCAAACCTGGTGATGGTGCCAAAGAGGGATAAATCATGGTGCCTATGCGTCAATTTCAAATACCTCAACAAGGCATGCCCTAAGGATCCATTTCCCCTCCCTCGCATTGATCAGATTATTGATGCTACAGCCGGACACGACTCACTGTGTTTCATCGATGCATACTCCGGATACCATCAAATCAAAATGAAGGAGTCCGAGCAAGCTGCAACAGCAGTCATTACCCCATATGGGCCGTTCTGCTTCAGCACAATGCTCTTCGGACTCAAAAACGCTGGCGCCACCTACCAACGCATGATTCAAACATGCCTGGAGAAACAGATCGGCAAGACAGTTGAAGTGTATGTGGATGACATTGTCATCAAAACGAGGCACGTCGAGTCATTAATAGACGATCTGCGTCTCACATTCGAGAACCTCCGTACATATGACGTCAAGCTTAATGCGGAAAAGTGTGTTTTCGGCATTACCGCTGGAAAACTGCTGGGCTTCATCGTTTCCAATAGACGAATTGAGGTGAACCCAACTAAAATCCGACCTTTGTCACAGTTGGCTACGCCAATAGACCTTAAATGTGTCCAAAAACTAGACAGATGTGTGGCAGCTTTAAGGCGCTTTATCTCTAGACTAGGAGAAAAAGCATTGCCACTTTATTTCCTTCTCCGACGCACCGATCACTTCAAGTGGACGGATGTGGCAATCGTGGAACTGGAAGAAATAAAGATTCTTTTAGCGAGCAACGCAATCCTGGCCGCACCGAATGTCGGCGAACCCATGTTATTATACATATCGGCAACACACCAGGTCTTGAGTGCGGTGCTCGTCGTTGAAGAGAGGAGGATGGACACAAATTGCCGCTTTAGAAGCCGGTATACTACGTATCCACTGTCCTCACACCATGCAAATCCCAGTACCCTCATTACCAGAAAATAGCATACGCGGTCCTCATGGCATCCCGGAAGCTACGACACTACTTTCAAGAGTGCTCAATCACGGTGGCCTCCGAAGTACCACTCAATGACATAATAAACAACCACGAGGCCACGGGCCGGATTGCCAAGTAGGCCATTGAGCTCCTCCCATTCGACATAACATACAGACCACGTCGGGCCATTAAATCCCAAGTATTGTCTGACTTCGTCGCCGAATGGACAGAGGCCGAACTCCCTAAAGAGTACAACACATATTCCAACTAAGTCATGCACTTAGATGGCTCAAAAATGCTAGCGGGCTTAGGAGCGGGCGTTGTCCTAACATCCCCCACTTGAGATACAGTTCAGTACGTACTCCAAATATTATACATAGACTCTAACAGTGCAGCCGAATACGAGGCCTTCTTGCATGGTCTTCGGATGGCTGTCTCCATGGGCATACAACGCCTGGAAGTGCACGGGGATTCAAACCTCGCAATATCTCAAATAAATGGAGATTTCGATGCCAAGGATCCGAAGATGGCGGCTTACCGTGACACCATTCTCAAAATATCGACTCGGTTCGAGGGGCTCGAGTTTCATCATGTGGCTCGAGAAAGTAATCAAGCGGCGGATGTCCTTGCTCGCATTGGCGCCAAGTGCGACCCCGTCCCACCTAACATCTTTCTGGAAAGGCTCTTCAAGCCATTCATGGTGTGGCAAGGGGAGAGCGACAACACCAGTCCAGATCCGACTATAACCCCAGATTCCGAACACACCGATATCATCGGGGGCTCAGCCACCGAAATAACACCGTCGACCCATCTTATCATGGCAGTCATTGCCCCATGGACCGAACCATTCTTGGCCTATCTTAATAGGCGAGAACTCCCTAAGGATCAGAATGAGGCATGCCACATTGTCCGACGCTCGAAAGCCTATAAGGTTCACGACGGAGAACTCTACAAGAAAAGCGCTACCGGAGTACTTCAAAGATGTATCTCTGAGGAAGAGGGACGGCAACTCTTGGCTGAAATTCATGCCGGTCTTGGTGGTCACCACGCCGCAGCTCGGGCCCTTGTAAGAAAGGCCTTCCGTATAGGTTTCTATTGGCCAACGGCCCAAGCAGATGCATAGGACCTTGTCCAACATTGTGTCGGATGCCATCTTTTTGCCAACCAAAGCCATATGCCACCCACCGCTCTACAAACAATCCCCATCACTTGGCCTTTCGCGGTCTGGGGGATTGATATGGTCGGACCCCTTAAAGGAGGAAGCCATAAGAAAAAATATCTGTTGGTGATGGTGGATAAATTCACTAAGTGGATAGAGGCCAAACCAGTTAAAACCGCCGAAGTTGGACTAGTGATAGACTTTATATCCAGTGTTGCGCACCATTATGGTGTTCCACACAGCATCACCACCGACAACGGCTTCAATTTCATAGCCGATGAGGAGGAAACCTGGTGTGTTAATCTGGGCATTAAGCTCGATTACGCCTCCATGCCGGCGTTCTAGGAACGGGGGTCCCCAGACTTGCCTGCCTGCGGCCTGCGACGTGGCTCAAAGGGGGCCCAGCACGGCCCATCTTCATCAACACAAGCTCAAGACCCTCGCGAGGGGCCAATCCTCGCGGGGCGGACGACAAGGAGCTTCCTCAGGAATGGCCTCGTCAGGCTGGCTCACGAGGAGGCGGAGAGTTCAAGGCGGGGTACCTCGCGAGGTGTCCATGACGCAAGCCATGACGACCAAGGGCGCCAGCCCACGCAGTGTCCTTCTTTCCTCTTTGGTGCAAGGGGAGCGAGCGCAGGCGAGAGCATCAAGCAAAGGCATCCATTGCGGTGCAACAAGACCAAGACCAGTCCAACGGCATGATGGAGGTCACCGTGGAGCCCAGGTCGGTGTCACCACCAGATCCTTTGACAGGCGAGGACCAACTTTAGTTAGGATAAGTGTACTAGATGTTCCCCTTCAAATTGGCCAATTGTTGGCGCCCTTCCCGCTCAATATTTGGGAAGAGGCCCAGGGCCTTCGCCTATAAATAGGACTAGCCACCCACAAGGTAGAGGCATCTGGATAGGAATCTGGAGATAAGATAGGCAGCTAGAATCAACCCCTCTAAAGGGACAACACCACCATAAGAACAGACCCTCGCGAGGCTGTTCTTCCTTGTATTTTTCATCATCAGCCCAAGAGGCAATCCACCATGCCACACACTGGAGTAGGGTATTACACCACAATGGTGGCCTGAACCAGTATAAACCCTGTGTCTCTTGTGTTGTTCTTCTCGTAGTTTAGATCCTAGCGAGTTGGCGAGGAACAGGTAGGTAGAAGGCGAAACCTCCGTGCGCACCCCAGTGTTCGAACCTCAAGGGTCTGCCGGAACCCTAAATCTGACATTTGGCGCGCCAGGTAGGGGTGCTCTGGAATTCGTCTTCCGTTGCCCTATTCTTCTCCGACCGTCGCGACCATGTCTGACGCACGCCGGGTTCGCGCCGAGCGCCGAGCCGCCCTCGCTTCCCGCGTCGCCCAGACGGCTCCCGTCAGCGGGCGCCCTCGTCATTCCCCGTCGCCTGCCGTCAACGCCGCCACCGGCCCGGCGGGGAACAAGCAGCAAGCATCGTCCCAGCACCCGTCCATGAGGCGAGACGGCCCCACCGCTACGCCCTCGCTCACCCCCGCTGGTTCTTTGTCCCGCGCGCCCCGCGCGGCCATGGAGGCTCAGGCTACGCTCATCGCGGCAAACGAGCTCCTGCGCTACCGCCTCGTTGACGACGTCTACGAAGAATGGCTCGACCGAGTCGCCGAACTCGTCCGCGCCGCTGGGGTCTCCGCCGCGCCATCTTTCTCGCTGCACCGCACCCCGCCATGCGCGGGCAATGAAGCTCCTGGGGCGCCTCAGCCACCTCCCCCTCAAGAAGGCGCCCTGGCTCCAAGGCGCGCGGCCCCTGGGCAGAACCCGCCCCGTCAGGAACCAGCGCGGCAGGAGCAGAGCTGCCAAGAGGTCCCTCGCCCTCAAGAAGCTGCTCGAGCGCTCCCTGCTCCGGCTCGTCCCGACCACGCTCCTGCTCCAGCACGTCAAGACCCCGCGCTGCACCCAGTTGCGGCGCACGGGGACCCGCAGGACCGAGCTCGTCGTCCACCAAGGCCTCTTGTGACCATAGCGGGTTGCCGTGCCTTCACCACCGAGCTACGCACCGTCGCGTGGCCCGACAAGTTCAAGCCAGACCTGCCTCCTCGCTACGACGGCACGGCTGACCCTGCAGAGTTCCTCCAGCTCTGCGAGCTGGGCATCGAGGCTGCCAACGGAGATGAGAAGGTCATGGCGAACTGGTTTCCCATGGCTCTCAAGGACGGGGCCCGCACCTGGCTTCTGAACCTGGCCCCAAGCACGATCTCCTCCTGGGACGAGATGCGCACCTGCTTCATCGCCAACTTCCAGGGTACTCGCGACCGGCCACCCGCCGTGAGTGACATGCGCCGCATCAAGCAGCAACCAGGGGAAACCCTGCAGAAGTACATCCAGCGCTTCAACAACGCGCGCCTCAAGATTCCCAAGGTGACCGAGGAGGCCATCATCTCAGCCTTCTCTGACGGCGTGTGTGACGTCAAAATGAAGGAGGAGCTCGCAATGCATGAAGATCTGTGCACTTCCTTGGAGTTGTTCAACCTGGCGACCAAGTGCGCCAGGGCTGAGGAAGGGCGTCTCTCCCTCCTCGAGTTGCCTGCCGTAGACCCTGAAGAGAAGAAGCCCAAGGCCAAGGACGTGAAGCGCAAGGGGGCTGTCGTGCTCGCGGCAGAACTAGACACCAAGCGGGGCAGAGATCAGCCCGAATCCTCCAGGGGCAGTCGGTACTGCGTGTACCACGACCTCCACACCCATAACACCAATGAATGCCAGGAGCTCCGGGCCGTGCGTGAAGGACGGACTTGCCGGCGTCCCGACCGCAATGACCGGGGCTACGGACGAGGAGGAGGAAGGAACGCAGGACGCTGGGAAGACCGCGGCCCACGTCAAGGGTGGCGCGACCAACCTCGCGAGGATCGCTGGCAGGACCCACCTCGCGAGGGAGGCTGGAGGGATCAGCCTCGCGAGGATCGCCCGCAAGGTAATGCAGGCCTCCCTCCGCTACCGCCACAGCCAAGGAGAAATGAGGACCGTCATCAGGACGAGGGGCTGGGGGCTTCCAGGAACCACGTGCGATCGCCTGCATCCTAGGCGGAGCCCAAGCCCCAGCCTCTCAGCGCATCTTCAAGCAGTTCGCCTACGAAGTGAATGCAGTCCTCCCCAAGCTCGAGGCCACGCGCCCTCTTAGGTGGTCGGCGTGTGCCATCACGTTCAGCTCAGCGGATCAGCTCAAGTGCGCGGCCACAGCCGGAGTCCTCCCGATGCTTTGTTCCCCAATCATCAGCAACGTGCTAGTCACCAGGACCCTCGTCGATGGCGGAGCAGGGCTCAACGTGCTGTCCGTGGAAACATTCAACAATCTCCAAGTACCCTACAGTCAGCTTCAGCCAACCAAGCCTTTCTCCGGAGTCACCGACGGCTCCACGGTCCCGATTGGGCAGGTCCGCCTCCCTGTCACCTTCGAGGCACGCGACAACTACCGCACCGAGCTCATCGACTTCGACGTCGCCCACATTCGCCTGCCGTACAACGCCATCCTCGGGTACCCAGCGCTGGCCAAGTTCATGGCCGTAACCCACCACGGCTACAACGTCCTCAAGATGCCAGGAAGTGGCGGAGTCATCACGGTGCCCTGCGAAGAGAGAGACGCAGTTTGCTCCCTGGAGAGAGCCTTTCAGGCCGCATCACTAGAAGACCCGGATCGCGGAAGCAGGAGGCTTCCCGAGGCCGCCCCCAAGAAGAAGAAGACATCGACCAGCCCGGCCCCTCAGGAGGCAGGACCCTCTAGGCCCGCGCCTGCTCAGGGGGAACCTCCTTCCATCGCATAGGGAAGCGCGCCCGGCGCCCTCCTCAGGCAAGGCTCGGGGGCTCTCCCCTGGAGGGTCGTCGACCTCGCCAAGGTCACGGGGGAGGCGCTTGGGCACCACGTGGAGGCGTGCTTCGAAGCACGTTTACATCAAGAAGGAGCAAGGCAAGGAGGGCCAAACCCTCAGGAGTTCGTCAGCAAGGCCATTCAGGAGCTACAAGAGTCAAGGGTCATGACAGGCAGCCGCCGCTTACCCGCTGTGGCCCCCCATCCAGGCGAGGATGGTGGGCTGCGCGTCTGCATCGACATACCAGGGCTCAACCAGGCCGCGTCTCAGGAGCGCCTCTGGCCTTTGCGAGTGGGACGCTGCGAGGGTCCACCTCACAGCTACGTTTGCATGCCTTTCGGCTTGCCGAACGCAGCTACTGCGTACCAGCGCATCATGAGGGCCATCCTGGAGGCTCAAGAAGTCACGCGTTCCGTAGCCCTGGAGGAGATGGAGACGGTCTGCGAGGAGCCACCAGTGCCTCCGGAGCCTCCCGAGGCCCCAGGGCCTGGGGGCTCGTGAGGATCTGCGCCCGCAGCCCACCGAGTCTGCTACATCAACAACCCTTCGTCTTCAGCGTCATCAGGTGACATCTTTCTAGTTTCATTTCCAGCTGGGAGCGCCTTCAGGGCTGCATTATTCCCAGGCCGCGTGGGTCCGTCCCCGTGGCGTGTATCTCTTTTATTTCATGTTCTTATCTCACTCTGCTGGGGGCGCCCCTCGGGCTGCATTATCCCCAAGCTGCTCGGGTCAGACCCAGTGGCATGTACCCCTCTTGCATTTATCTTAGGGCCATGTTTTCGACCCGTCATGCTTGTTGTTTGGTGCCTGTTCATGGTACCTTTTTCTTCTTGGATGTCGCAGCTTGCGCGTTAAAGGGGGGTGCCTGAGCATCGTGACTCAGGGCTCCTACCGGCTCTCCCGCCCTCACCCTCTGGTCTGCCCACGGCATCGCGCCCCGGCATGCCAGCGACGGCTGAGACCTGCCCGAGAGCCGGGACCTGAGGACGTCGAGTTTCGACATCTAACCCAGCTTGCACGTTAACGGGGGGTGCCTGAGCATCGCGACTCAGGGCTCCTACCGGCTCTCCGGCCCTCACCCTCTGGTCTGCCCATGGCATCGCACCCCGGCATACCAGGGACGGCTGAGACCAGCCCAAGAGCCGGGACCCGAGGACGTAGAGCATCGACATCTAGCCAAATTTGCAGGAACACACTCCAAGATAAGGCCTAGAGCCAGGCGCAACCCGCCTTGGGGTAGGGCCCCGTGAGTCCCGAGCTGGATCATGGGTGGACCAGTACACCTCGCCAGGCCTTTCGTGCCTCGCCACCTCTCCAAGGCAACTAACGGCTAACCGTCGTTTGTCGCGACGAACTCTCGTTTCTTCTGTGATGAGCCTGCAGGGTCTCCCTAGGAGGGTCGTCATGCGAGTCCCTCACGGAGTCTTCTTTACTCCCGTCCACGCAAACCGCTTGCGCGTTAAAGGGGGGGGGTACCTAAGCATCGCGACTCCGGCTCCTACTGGTTCTCCATCCCTCACCCTCTGGCCTTGTCCATGGCATCGCGACCTGGCATACCAGCGATAGTTGAGTCTCGCTCGATGGCCGGGACCCGAGGACGTAGAGCAGAAAGGGGAGCCAGGGCGAGAGGAGAGAAGCACATGATGAACTCGCCAAGCAACCCCCTGCCGGCCAAGGCACGAACTTAGCGCCGCACCAGGAAGCATTCCTGACCCTCGAGATAAGTCACTCTCCAGGTACACTAGCTATCGCAGCACCGTCCTCGCACTTAATACAATTCCGTCTTAGCAACATCGCTCTCCTTTCTCACCTTATGATGGCTGCTTGAGCACCAAGGGGGACCCCTTGAGCATCGCGACTCAGGGGCTCTTACCGGGCCTCGGGCCGCTCACCTCTTGGCCTTGACCACGGCATCGCGACCTGGCATACCAGCGACGGCTGAAGCCGCCTTGGGACTGGGACCTGTCGGCGCACAGCACCAAGCCCTCACGAGGTCTGACAGGAAGAAACTAAGCTAAGACGGAATAACCATTTCGCACTGCTTCATAATGAGGATCATATTGACAAAGGGAGCTACAGACACCTTACAAGCCCACACGGGGTAAATTCTTGGCTCCTCGCAGGGACAAAAGACGCGCCTCCTAAGGAGCCCTAACTACGGGGACCATCGCGACGGACGCCATCATCAACAATGGGCCGTCCGGCACCGGTGCCAACCCCATAGCTCAGGGGCGGCGACGGCCGGACGAGCCCGCCCTGCTCCGAGAGCGGCACAGGCTTGGGAGTTCATAGCTGTCGTCGCTCATCTCCGGAGTCACGAAGAGCTCGGCGGAGTCGCTGGATTCTCCGGCACCCCCGCCGCTTGAGGGGCTGCTGGAGGAGCGTGCGGCGGTAGGCCTGGTCCCAGCCGCTCCAGAGCCTCTGCCGCTGCCTCTGGGACAGCACTCCAGCCGGCGCCCTTCTTCGTCGAAGACCTTGAAGAGCATCACGGAAGCGCCATCAAACTCCAGGTGGATGACGAGGGCTCCCCTCGTCCTGCAAACCCGGGCGATCTCACCCAAGCCCCGGGACATGAAGACCTTACCTAGAGCGACGACCTCGACATCCGCATCGGTCGCAGGGGTCTGGCAATTGGCATGCTGCAGCTAGAGCCTAAAGGGCCCCCTCGGTGGAATCTCGGAGGCGAAGGAAGGGGGAAGGCGAATCCACGATAGAGGAGGCATGGCGGCGTGGAGCACAAACTCTCAGGAGGAGCCCTCGGCGTGAACTCCAGGAGGGACAACGCGCACCGCCGTTACTTGCCGGCGCCGACGGCGGCGTCGTTCATGGCGCTCGAAATCAGCTCCTGCAAGGCCCTCAAGGTGGGTGTACAAGGGCAGCGGGAACCCTGGCGGCGGTCGCTCGCACCAAGGCCACAACACCTCCTGCCGCGCGCCCTCTTCTCGATGGCAGAGGACTAGCCGTTTCTTCGGCGGAAGCGGGTCAGGACCCTCTCGGGGGGGCTTTCCCTTTTCTTCTACGGAGAACCGGCAGATGGGCGCCATCAGCGTGAGATGGAGCGATGGCGAAGACGAAGAAAAGGAGGAATAGCAGAGGAAGATTGACTGGAATGGCTCACGTCGTTCTGTACTTATAGCCAAGGGAGGCCAACCGTCGGCCTCCACGACTGAAGGTAATCATGACCTGTTTTTGCATGCAGGGACTTGTCAGTGCGTGCAGTTGCCGAGGTGTCGTGGGGAAGTGGAGGCGCCCACGCCCAATCAACCGCCACGCGGCGCCCAAGGCCGTAGGCTGTTAGGGCCCGCGATGCTTCGCACTTGCCCTTTCGCCTCTCTGCTCGGCCGAGTCCGGGCGCGCCTTGGGCCCGGGGGCTACTGTCGGTGTTCTGGGAACGGGGGTCCCCAGACTTGCCTGCCTGCGGCCTGCGGCATGGCTCAAAGGGGGCCCAGCACGGCCCATCTTCATCAACACAAGCTCAAGACCCTCATGAGGGGCCAAGCCTTGCGGGGCAGACGACAAGGAGCTTCCTCAGGCACGGCATCGTCAAGCTGGCTCACGAGGAGGCGGAGAGTTCAAGGCGGGGTACCTCGCGAGGTGCCCATGACGCAAGCCATGACGACCAAGGGCGCCAGCCGGGCGCCAGCCCGCGCAGTGTCCTTCTTTCCTCTTTTGTGCAAGGGGAGCGAGCGCAGGCGAGAGCATCAAGCAAAGGCATCCATTTCGGTGCAAGAAGACCAAGACCAGTCCAACAGCATGATGGAGGTCACCGTGGAGCCCAAGTCGGTGTCACCACCAGAGCCTTTGACAGGCGAGGACCAACTTTAGTCAGGATAAGTGTACTAGATGTTCCCCTTCAAATTGGCTAATTGTTGGCGCCCTTCCCGCTCAATATTTGGAAAGAAGCCCAGGGCCTTCGCCTATAAATAGGACTAGCCACCCACAAGGTAGAGGCATCTGGATAGGAATCTGGAGATAAGATAGGGAGCTAGAATCAACCCCTCCAAAGGGACAACACCACCACAAGAACAGACCCTCGCGAGCCTGTTCTTCCTTGTATTGTTCATCATCAGCCCAAGAGGCAATCCACCACGCCACACACTGGAGTAGGGTATTACACCACAATGGTGGCCTGAACCAGTATAAACCCTGTGTCTCTTGTGTTGTTCTTCTCGTAGTTTAGATCCTAGCGATTCGGCGAGGAACAGGTAGGTAGAAGGCGAAAGCTCCGCGCGCACCCCAGTGTTCGAACCTCAAGGGTCTGCAGGAACCCTAAATCCGACACTCCATCTATCACCCGCAAACAAACGGTCAAGTCAAATGAGCCAATGGTCTTATTATGAGCGGCATTAAGCCCAGACTAGTGCGGTCTTTGAAAGAATCAGACAAGCACTAGGTCAAGAAGCTCGACTCCATACTCTGGGGGCTGCGGACCACGCCCAACCGCACTATCGGATATACACCTTTCTTCAAGGTGTAAGGCGTAGAGGTAGTGTTACCCTGCGACATTATTCATGACTCACCTCGACTGCGCATGTATGAAGAGAGAGAGGCCGAGCTTGATCGGCAGGACATCTTAGATGCCCTGGAGGAGGAGCGCAGCGTCGCAAAAGCCCGTTCAGCATTTTATCAACAACAGGCCCGCAAATATCAAAGCAGAGAAGTGCGGGCCAAGAGTATATAATGTTGGTAAACTCGTTCTACGCTTGTCGGAGAAGAAAAAGGACAAACTCAAGGCCAAGTGGGAGGGTCCCTTCATCATTGATGAAGTTCTCAATGGATGAGCGTACCGCCTGCGTGATGCATCACACAATCGCCTAGAGCCGAACCCATGGAACACGGCCTGACTCCGAAGATTCTAAGCCTAGCGCCGAACTCTTTGTTCGTCTCCTTCTCCCTTTTGTTTCCATTATTTTTTTCCTCTCTTTTCGCTTTCCCTTTTTTAGCCTTAAAGCTTTCGTGCAGCTAAACCTTGCACCGATGATGTACACATCCCCAAATATGTATGTCCATTATACATGGGGGCTTCTTGTACAGAAGCTTATTATTATTATTATTATTCCAAGCATTAAGCTCACCACATATGTGTCTTTTCCTCGTATGTACCTTTTATTCGCCATTATATGCATCGATATGACTTAAGTTTTGGCCAAGCTGGGTTGCTCGGCTCCTGTGCTTATGCCCTACGTTCCCGTTAGTTCGTCTAGGGCATAAAGGGAGCACATATGTGATTGTTACTGCCGGGTCATCCGGATGTGTACCTCAGACTAGGTGAAGCCGAAAGTTATCGTTCTTAAGGGAATATTCGGTCGGCGGACTAATGTTGTTTTTTACTCATTACACTATGAACCCCCAGATGTTACGTATGCTGTGGTTTTTCAATCACAGTTCGGGCATGCACGTTAATGCATGCTCACCCAGGGAAAGGAACCCTTAACGGAACTATTCTATCTGGAAGATGTTTCTTACAATCATAATGTAATATAACATAGCTAGCCGGATACAGCTTGTCTGTTCAAGAAAGTATGACCCCTATGCCTGGTTTCCATGCATACCCCGGTCTTTTTTGCCGCTGAGGTTTTCGGAAACACTCCGCACCTTCGGGTCCAGAGGTCGAAGTGAAAAGGTCTGCCATGACAATTGTTTTACAATCCGGCTAGGGACAAATATGTCAAGGAAAGTAGATAGTCACTTGGACTCAAAAATTTCCTCCTCTATGTCGTCCAACAGGTTGTCTAGCTTACAATCCTATCGAGAATATTTTGCGGCTACTTTTACCTGGTCATATACCAAACTAAC
The DNA here is from genome assembly GCF_002162155.2 of Triticum dicoccoides. Classification (NCBI taxonomy): domain Eukaryota; kingdom Viridiplantae; phylum Streptophyta; class Magnoliopsida; order Poales; family Poaceae; genus Triticum; species Triticum dicoccoides. The sequence continues at coordinate 270,796,110 of NC_041387.1, forward strand.
GGGAATTTCTTTTACATCTGACCCTAAAGGTCTGACCCGGGCCATATGATTCGGATCAAGCTTGGTATACCGTGTTTTCACCATGGCCCAGGCCTCTCGCACACCTTCCCGGCAGGCCGATATCTTCCACAATCGGAAACGCCGCCGCGCTCCCTTGAATAGTTGTACGAGCTCCTACATATTTCCTGTAGGGGAGGTGGATGGCCATAAGGCCTTGGCAACACTTTGCATTGCCTGCCGAGCTCGCTCGTGCATTTGCGAAAGCTCTTGTAGCAGATCGCCCAAAGATCTGGACATCTCCTCTTCAGAACGGCCAGTCAACATACCTATAGACATAACTCTGTCAGTTGCTTTCCTCGCCAAATTACGTGGAGGTAAGTTTGAACACATACTAAATATGCCACCTCGCATCCTCTTATTTTCCTTCACGGAGTCAGCCAGCTGGGCCCGCACATCTTTCAGTTCTTCGCCCAGCTGGGTGTTCGAATATTGGAGTTTATTTTTTTCCTCCCTGACCCATGTAAGTATACGTTCGCCCGCGGTCTGTTGCCTTTTGGCTTCTTGTTCACCCGCTTGTGCGACTTCTAGTGCCTCTCCTGGATGATCTCACGATCCTTCCATAAGATACGCAACTGTGTTACCATTGTTGGTATATAATTCCGTTTTTCTCGATGGAGGGACACATTACCAGGCGATCCCTTCTTGGATTTCTCCAGTTAGGCTTTTGTAGAGGCTAGCTGGGTCCAACACTTTTCCAGCTCTTGAGACAACAGGTTGTTCTTCTTCGTAAGCACCTGGTTTTACAATGATCCTGAAATCAGCTGAATCAACTGCTTCAAGTCTCGGGGGCTAGTGGTATATAATTATCAGGTTTATAGAATGTGAGCTCACCCGCATATCCTTCAAATTTTGATCTGTGGCTCTAGCAAGCCCGTCTCGAGCAGCTCGGATGTATGCATCAGTCGAGATGAAGGCATTGAATGCCTCTTTTGTAAAGCCGGGGTCGCAAAGAGCGGCCCTCCAGCGCTGATGGTTCATGGCGCTCTCCACTTCCGAGTTTGTGACAGACACATCATCCGAATCCTCAGCCAAAGGACAATTTGGCGGCACTCCCGTATTGGGAGTGTGACTGGCAAGACTCCTGGACATAGTCCGCTGAACGCTCTTCCTGATAAGGCACGAACGGATAATGTCACAGTTGGATGTGACCGCCAAAGGGCACATTTACAAATCCATACCTCTTTGATGATGGCTCCGACGTGTCTTCGCTTACCTTCCTCTTCGAAAGCTTGCCCTGTGCGGGCGCTACTCTCTTTGGAGTCGCCTCTGGTGCGGGATGGCACGCCGAGCGCCTCCTTTGGAGCATAAGATAGTGCGGTGGGTGAGGTAGAATAACGAAGCTCTTTCAGAGGAGATGTCTTCTGATTACTTACGTGTGAGGCAAGGAGAAGACCGGGATAGGCGGCAATGATGGGCACTTCCATGCCGTCATAGCTCGCCTGGTAGAACACCCTATCCTCGAGCGCCACGAATATGTCTGGATCCTCTTCGAATCTGGGGTCAAGGTCCCAGTTGTCATCCTCTAGCTGTGGGGAGGGGCTGTGGAGGCCCTTGGTAATCCTCCGCCATTGCTGTTACAAATGGACGGATTAATGTCTATAGAAAGTGAGTCAGGGAGTAGATTGAGTAGAGTAGTGCGATTGGAACTCACCCAGCTAGGAGGATTGTACATGGAAAATCCATCTCGGCGCTTAATACGAGTGAATTCCTCTTTATCCCCTTGGTATGTTCGGCCAGTATTTTAGCCAAAGCGGCGGGGGTGTCCGGACCCTTCCGACCGCAACGGGAGGCGTCATCTTCCCCATTATAGTGCAATATGGGAAGCCCTCCATATTGGAGTGGCTGAACCCCTCGTACTATGGAAGTCTCCATTACCTCGACCATTGATAATCCGGGCTGGGCAAGCGTCTTCATCTTGCTCATCAATTGACGAACTTCCGCGCTATTTTCATCCTCGAGGCTCCGAGGGCGCCCGCTATGGCATTCCTTCAACGGAACGCTTGAAAATTCGGGAAGACCCATTCGGACTGGGTCAGGAAGGGCGACGTCCTCGATATAGAACCATTCAGATGGCCACTCTTCGGATGCCTTCTTCGGCGTGCTGGACAAGTATCTGGTCCCGGTGATGCGCCATACCTCAGCTCCGCCCACTTCAAATATTGATCCCTCTTGGCTACGAGGGACGAGGCAGAATAGTTTCCTCCATAATTCAAAATGAGCCTCACAACCAGGAATAGCTCACAAAGAGCAACGTAACCCGCGATGTGCAGGATGGAGGCAGGAGTGTAATTGTGCAGTTGGAGGCCATAATACTCCAGAAGTCCTCGGAGGAACAGGTGGATTGGAAATCCAACGCCTCTCAACAAGTAGTGAACGAAGCAAACTCGTTCCCCCCTGGATGGATTAGGGAAATTCTCCGCCTAACCCCGCCGTTGAAGGAAGTCAATCCTGTATGAACGGGGACTAGATCTGCAGGGGGAAGAAATCGCTGTGTCTGCAGCTTCACTAGCTGACTGTGGGATACAGAACATTTCTCCCAATCACCTTTTCTGGGGAGTGTGGACGGGAGGAAGAGCTGGAGCGCTAGCCATGTTGGAATGGTTTCCCCTAGAAAGCTTTGAGGATTCCTCGCTTGGTGTGTAATGGATCTGAAGATCCTAATCTCTTTAAATAGACGCCTTTCTTACAGGGTCAGGGTGATATGTGCAAAAATACCCCGACCTCCCATATTTGCTCGACACATGGAAGCTGAATTCATGAAGGTGTGGAAGCCGATGGGCGCGACATTAAATGGAAAGCCGAATACTACTCTCTATGTCAGGTACTTTGAAGTAATCGGAGGAGGAACCCGCCTTGCAATGTCGAAGACACTCTGTGCGCCGAACACATCGTCATTGAAAGACTGGTTCGGGGGCTACTAAGGGAGTCCTGGATTAAGGGGTCCTCGGGTATCCGACCTATTGGCATGGGCCAGACTGATGGGTTGTGAAGATACAAGACTGAAGACTCTCACCTGTGTCCGGATGGGACTCTCCTTTGTGTGGAAGGCAATATTGGCACATGGATATGCAGATTCCTTTCTCTATAACCGACTTTGTACAACCCTAGTCCCCTCCGGTGTCTATATAAACCAGAGGGCTTAGTCCGTAGAGGCAATAATAATCATACAGTCTAGACCTCTAGGGTTTTAGCCATTACGATCTCGTGGTAGATTAACTCTTGTAATACTCATATTCATCAAGATCAATCAAGCAGGAAGTAGGGTATTACCTCCATAGACAGGGCCCGAACCTGGGTAAACATCGTGTCCCCCGCCTCCTGTTACCATCAACCTCAGACGCACAGTTTGGGACCCCCTACCTGAGATCCGCCAGTTTTGACACAGACACGGAGGTAGTACAATAGTGGGTTGTAAGCCCTTTTTTGTTGTTCTAGCCAAGGCTAGTCATAGTGGGAAGTGGGCTGTAAGAGCATCCACAGGCAAGTTTGCCTCTAACTTGGGACCCACTGACGTGCATCTAAGCTTCTATGAAAGCTTCTTAGTGTTCTACCTCTAGTATATTTTTAAAATTGGACCGACAACTGAATAAAATGAAGTACTTGTACTAGAGTACTCCTATTCTTTGTCTTATTATACTTGCAAAAAATGCTCACTCTATGGCCACCCACTTCACGTGCTCCTAGGTAAAATGAGTACATCAGAGGAAATTAAGAGAAAGAGAGAGAGTGAAAAATTATCACTAGCCTTGGAGCCAACCCTATCGTATGAGCGAATGATATTGGTAGCTCTTGATGACACGACAATCTTATATAGCCAGTTGCTCTAATATGTTCTCTTCTTTTCCAGATAAAATAAGACCCGAAAGTGAACAATGAGCTGCAAGTTAACAATGTCATCGAATGCCTTGATCTCCATCTTACAGAAATTGATTTGATCGACTACCGAGGCACCACATCTGAGATTAAATTGGCTAGGTTCTTTCTTATGAAGGAAAGTGTGATCAAGGTAATGAGGTTTGGTGTTCTCTGGCACAACAATGAATGGTGTGCTAATCACTGCAAGCATCTAAAGTTGAATGACAAAGGCTCTATAGAAGCCAAATTTTTTGTTGAAAGATCAAGCGACGAGAGACTTGAAAGTTTATTTGCCTATTAGTGACTTGTCATTTGTGGTGGATTTTAGTTTGTACGATGATGCTGCATCTACCTAAAGTAACGGAAGTTCTTAAGTAAACTTCCAATAATTCCCTCGTAGGCGCAACATTACTCCTAGAATTTTTATATCAGTTTGAACATTGTAATATTACGACTATCCAACAAGAGGTACTACGTTATGATAAATGTTTGCGTCCATAGGTGCGGCAATGATATACCCATTAAAATATTTATTATTACTTGTGTTAATGCACCGGAAATTGTCTAGAGCACGGCTAGTTGTAAGTAGGTTACCACTACAGCCTTGATGATAGTGACAACACACGGTGAGGCTAACTTTGGTAACCCGAACATGCCACCTACGCTCAGGTGTCATTTCCGGCACACGGTCTTGTCACTTCACTGTGAGGAGCAACACCTAATAATTTTGTCCAACGGGTAGTATGATGACCCACAAGTATAAGGGATTGATCGTAGTCCTTTCAATAATTAAGATTGTCGAACCCGACGAGGTGCAGAAGGAAATGACAAGCGGTTTTCAGCAAGGTAATTTCTACAAGCACTGACATTGTCGGTAACCGGTAGTTTGATAGCAAGATAATTTGTAACAAGTACCAAGTAGCAACAGTAAAAAATAGGTGCAGCAAGGTAGTCCAATCCTTTTTGTAGCAAAGCGTTCTTGAGGACACACGGGAATTTCATCTAGTCACTTTCATCATGTTGGTTTGATCCGCGTTTGTTACTTTGATAATTTGATATGTGAGTGGACCAGTGCTTGGGTGTTGTTCTTACTTTAACAAGCCTCCCACTTATGATTAACCCCTCTCGCAAGCATCTGCAACTACGAAAGAAGAATTAAGATATAATCTAACTATAGCATTAAACATGTGGATCCAAATCAGCCCCTTACGAAATAGCGCATAAACTAGGGTTTAGGTTTCTGTCACTCTAGCAACCCATCATCTTATAACTACTCCACAATGCATTCCCTTAGGCCCAAATATGGTGAAGTTTCATGTAGTCGATGTTCACATAAGAGCACTAAGGGAATCACAACATACATATCATCCAAATATCGATTGAATGTCAAATTCACATGATTACTTATGACAAGACATCACCCACATGCTCAAGAACAAAAGCAACTACTCACAAAACATATTTATGCTCAAGATTAGAGGGGTATTAACTATCATGACAGATTTGAACATATAATCTTCCACCAAGTAATTGGCTAGCATTAACTACAAGATGTAACCAACACTACTAGTCACCCATAGGTACCAATCTTAGGTTTTGATACAAAGATTGAACACAAGAGATGAACTAGGGTTTTGAGATGAGATGTTGCTGTTGAGGATGTTGATGGACATTGGCCCTCCCATGGTGAGAGGGTTGTTGATGATGACGATAGCTTCGATTTCCCCTCCCGAAGGGAAGTAGCCTAGGCAGAATTGCTCCGCCGAAGAGGAAAAGTTCTCCTGCCCAAGTTTTGGCTCGAGATGGTGGAGCTTCGTCCTGAAAGTCCTCTCCTTATTTTTTTCTAGGTCAAAATACCTTATATACCAAAATATTGGCACCGGAGGTGGGCCAGAGAGCCCACTACCCACTAGGGTATGCCTAGAGGGGTGGCGCGCCCTTGTTCCTAGTGGGCACCTGTGTGGCCCCGTCCAGTATTTCTTTTCTCCAATATGTTTTATATATTCCATTATAATTCTTCGTAAAATTTCAGCTAATTTGGAGATGTAAAGAATATGTATCTCTGACATAGCTTTTTCAGGTCCAGAATTCCAATTGCCGGCATTCTCCCTCTTTGTGTAAACCTTGCATATTATGGGAGAAAAGGCATTAGAATTACTCCACAAAGTGTTACAATGCATAGAAACATTATAAATAACAGTGGGAAAACATGCAAAATGGACGTACCAATTCCCCCAAGCTTAGACCTCGCTTGTCCTCAAGCGAAAGCCGATATCAAAAATCAGGTCCACATCTTTAGAGAGAGAGAGAGAGAGAGAGAGAGAGAGAGGTGTCAATAAAAACAAAATTAGACATAGTAGCATCATGCCTTTTATTATAACATCAATAAACTTTATCATAAAAATTCATATGAGCAAGTAACAATTCATCACAACATCAAAGTATAAAACATAAACTTTTTGGAAAACTAACAAACTATGTTATCTGTCGGTGTACAAAAGTAGGGGCTCTCTTTTGTACCCCTTTACTTCTGCACGGGCAGTCAGAGTCGCACACGCGGCCACACTTAGCAGGGGAGAAGAGGGAAGCCAAGGCCACAAGACAATCAAGGCAACACCAAGACCAGAAACGCAAAGATCAAGAGGGCGAGGTGGACTCCCCCGGCAAGATCCTTGCCGGGGCAGCCTCCGCAGCCCCGGCAAGAGCCTTCCCGGGGCAACTTGCCCAATGCCAGCAGAGCGCGCCACCCTTGAGCCCAAGGGTTCCAACGCCATCAACCACATTGGAACCAATGCTCGGGAGGCACCTCCACTCTGGCATGCAGATCTTCGTGAAGATCATAAACACACAAGATCAGATAAGGACCAGAAGACGACCATCCTCGGAAAGATCCTTGCCAAGGAAATCCACGAGACCTCCGGCAAGATCCTTGTCGGGGACGACCACGGTGCCACGGCCAGACCCTTGCCAGGGCCCCGGCAAGACCCTTACCGAGGACATCAGCGGGGCCGCGTCCAGGCCCACATCTGCCAAGACTCCGCCGCCGCTCCCCATGCAGCTACTAGCCAAGCCAGCTAGGCGAGCACCTGTGTGGCGACGTGAGGCCTCTAGACCAACTCAGCAAGCACCTGCATGGTGGCATGCAGATCTTCGTGAAGACCCTGCCACCGTGACAGCTCAGTAGCCTACCAGCCTACATGGCACTACACGCCGTGCTGGCCTGGATGCGTGTCGAAGCAAGGAAAAGCGGCGACAGCAAGAAGGGCACATCGGCAGCGCATTAAATGCATTTTTCTGACGGTGCCAGAGGATAGACTCAGCCACCGTATGCCCTTTCCACCTCCTGTGTGCCACTGTGGCATCCCCTTTTTCCTATAAAAGGAGGCCTGGCATACGGGAGAAGGATTCACCTTTTTGGACTACGCGTGCACCGTAGCTAGTTCAAGAACATAAGAACATTCAGATATACTCCAAAGCAGGACTAGGGTATTACACATCCTCGCGGCCCGAACATGGGTAAACGGTCCTTGTGCTGGCTCCTACACCCACTCTTTCCAAAACCTCGTGCCCACCGACTATAGTAGGGATTCCAGTGATCCCATAGGTGTCGTTTCCACCGACATCTTTGGCGTGCCAGGTAGGGGCCGCAGTTGTGAAAATCCGGTCTAGCAGTTCTTCGTCGCCATGGCTCCAAAGAGGAAGACGATGACATCGATCAGTTCATCCGGAGTCGGTCTGCCCGTACCAGTGCGGGCAAGTAGTGGGGCGGTCACGGACAGAACCCGAGGCGCGGCCCACGAACACCCACATCGCTCTGGCAGTCAAAGCCTAGCGAGCAGCGTCGTTCATGCGCAAGACGACGAGTCACACGCTGCCAAATCCAAAGACGGAGCTGGGCCCCCCGTAGGCGGTGCGAGGCCCTCCAAGGGTGTCGCCGTGCCACCTACCGGCGGTGCGACAACCTCCAAGACTCCTACGCCGGTGCCCACGACGCGCTCTTCCCAAGTTGTGCATGATGAGCAGCGTCACCACGCTGGTGACCCTAGATGCTGCCATGGAAAGAGTCCTGCTCATCTTTCGCAGGACGAAGGAGGCCAGCATGCACGCCGAGCTGCTGGCAAAAATGTCAGACAGCCGCAGGGCCGTGATAGAGCTCCTTCTAACATGGTTAGAAGTCGGAGCGCGTCACGGTCCACGCAGCTTTCACCGCCGCCCACGCCAGCAGACGCTTTAGCGCACGCGCAACTGCTCCTCGACTTTCCTCCTGCTGCGGAGAAGCTCGACGAGTGGAGAGCCACCGTCCGGAGCCTCGTCGGCATCACCAACAAAGATGAGCCGCGATTAGCAGGGCCCGTAGGCCGACACTCCATCGAGCCACCGCATGCGAGTGGAGGAAGGGCCGGAGGTGATGTAGCCACGGTGCACTCTTCTCCCCCACGCCAATTACCGCGGGTGTTGATCCGTCGTGATGACGCTTGTGAGAACATTTGCATAGCGTCGTGCGATCCACGGACCCACCGCGATCAGCACCAAGTTCTTCGGCAGCGAGCCCTTGAAGGCAGTCGAACGCCATCGAACATCGGCGTGATGTGCGCCACATGTCAGATAGGTGGGTAGGGCCCACTATGGACCACCCAGCATCGGGAGGCTATGGTGGCCTTCCCTGCAAGGTGGGTTGCCTAGCCTTTACCCGTGAGATGCGGCAGTTTCCACTGGCCATCCCACTGCATGTTCAAGCCCGGCGTTGGCGAGAAGTACAACAGCAAGACCCACCCGTTAGAGTTCCTCAGCATCTACACCATTGCGATGCAAGCTGCTAGAGCCCGCGACGACAAGGTGCTTGACAATTACTTCCCTTTGGCACTTACGCCAAATGTCATGTCATGGTTGATGCACTTGCCGGCGGATTCCATTTCTTCTTGGTCGGATTTGTGTCATGAGTTTGTTAGCGCCTTCATCGGAGGCCATCAAGCTCATGGCCAGGCGAGCGATCTGCATATCATCCCCTAGAAGGAAGGGGAAAACCTGCGCAAGTACACCCAGAGGTTCAGCCGGGTGCGGTACAACATCCCAGACATTCACCCAGCCGCCGTGATCAGCGCATTTCTTCAGAATGTGCGCAACCGCAAGATGCATGAAGTGCTAGCGATGAACAAGGTCAAAGATGTGGCCGAACTTTATATTCTGGCCGATAGGTGCGCTCGAGTTGAAGAGGGGAGGAAGTACCCCGGCGAGGACGCCGGTGCGGAAACCGACTTCACAGACGACGACACCGCCGCCCCGACGAAGAAGGGCCGGCGCCGTAACTGAAAGCGCAAGGGCAAGGCTGTCCTTGCCGTCGAGGGATCCGACGACACCGGTGCTGCCAAGAAGACCAAGGCAAGCGACCCCAGCAAGGAGGTTGCCGGGTGTGCCGCTTGCCGGGCCTTGGCAGCTGCGGACAAGCCAGGAAGCTCCAACAAGAAGTATTGCAAGATCCACCGCACCAAGGGGCACGACCTCCAAAACTGCCGACAAGTTGAGCTGCTTGCTAAGAAGCAAAAAGCCGAGTATGAGAGTCGGGACAAGGAGAAACACCAGGACGGTGTCGAAGGATCCGGCAAGAAGCATGGCGGCCAAGGAGGCCGCCGCGGCAAGGATAATCAGCAAGAGAGGCCCGCCTGGGGCCACGATAAGAAGCAGGAAGACGATGATGATGACGAGGACGACAAGTCCGGCGACCACAAGTTTTAGAAAGCTACAGAGGCCATGTACGTCAACGGAGGCACCTCGCAGCACACCTCTCACCGCCAACTCAAGCAGTGGGCGCGTGAGATCACAGTGGCGGAGCCGTCATTCAACGCTAGAAGCCACTGAAGTGGTCCAACACGCCTATCATCTTTGACACCGAGGACCACCTTGATCCCACAACTGTGGTTGGGTGTGTGCCATTGTTGGTTTCACCAACGATACGCAACCTCAAGGTGATGAAGATTCTAGTTGACGGCAGGGCCGACCTGAAGTTGATCTCGCCTGTTGTGATCAAAAGGCTGCAGATTCCTGATGGAGACCTCGAAGAGACGGGCACGTTTCAAGGGTTCAACCCGGGAAGAAGCCAGCCGAAGGGTAAGGTCACGCTGCCCATGACGTTTGTAGGCGAATTGAACTAAACAACGGAGAGGATTGTCTTTGATGTAGCCGAGATCCCCTTTCCCTAAAATGGGATCCTCAGCCGCCCGGCACAAGCCAAGTTCATGGCAGCGTCACACTATGCCTACAACACGCTAAAGATGCCTAGGTCGATGACCATCATCACCGTCCCCTCCGACAAGAGGGACGCGCTGATCTGCGCCGACCAACTTTACCGGGAAGCAGTTGTAGCGACTGCTGCCAAAGCACTTGCTCCTGCCACCGAAGCCCCGAGAGGGAAGGAGACCTGCAAGACCTCTCACACCCACTCCAACAAGCGCACCTCTTTGAAGTGTTGTGCTCCCGTCGAGGACATGCCAGAGAGATCCACCGGCAAGAGCAAGAAATCCAGAGTTGCACCGCCAGAGACGAAGAAGGTGCCCGTCAAGGAGGATGGCACGGGAGGAGCTTTCACCATAAGCTCCACCCTCGATAGCACATAGGAAGGCGAGCTCGTCACTTTCCTGCGGGCGAATGTCGATGTGTTTGCATGGCAAGCATCCGACATGCCCGGCGTTCCTAAAGAGGTGATTGAGAACCATCTTGCTGTCTTTCCTCATGCGCGGCCCGTCGAGCAAAAGGTCAGGAAGAAATCTTTGGAAAGAGAGGAGTTCATCACAGAAGAGATCAGAAAGCTAGAAGCAGCAGGCTTGGTGAGAGGAGTACTCCATCCGACGTGGTTGGCCAATCCGGTGGTGGTGCGCAAGGCAAATGGGATGTGGAGGCTGTATATTGATTACACAGATATCAATAAGGCATGTCCAAAAGACCCTTTCCTGTTGCCGCGCATTGACCAGACTGTTGACTCCACGCCCGGGTGTGACCTGTTACCATTCCTCGACGCATACTCAGGATACCATCAGATTTTCATGATGAGAGAAGATGAAGAGAAGACAACGTTCATCACCACATGTGGTACATATTGCTTTTTACGGATGCCCTTCGGGTCGAAGAGTGCTGGCTCGATGTTTGCAAGAGCGTCCAAATTGGTTTTGAGCCCCAACTACATAGAAATATGGAAGCTTATATGGATGAAACAGTGGTCAAAACCAAGGACAAGGCAACACTTGTGCAAGATTTGGAAGAGACGTTTGCAAATTTGTGCAAGATCAACCTCAAGCTGAACCCTGAGAAGTTTGTCTTTGATGTTCTGTCCGGCAAACTTCTCGGGTTCTAATCCTGACAAGATCAAGGCCATCAAGCAGATTGAGGCGCCTAGGCGGATCAACGATATGCATCGGCTCACTGGCTGTGTTGCCGCCATGAGCACATTCATCTCCAAGTCTGTTGAGCGTGCCCTTCCCTTTTTAAAAATCTTGAAAAAGGCAGGCCCGGTGGAGTGGACCCCAGAGGCCGAAGCAGCGCTGCAGGATTTGAAGAAATACCTCTCCTCCACGCTGATACTAGTCGCATATAAACCACAAGAGTCGTTGCTGCTGTATCTAGCGGCAACAAATCAACTGGTCAGCGCCTCGCTAGTAGTGCAGAGGGAGTTTGATGAAGGGGAAGTAGCAACGGCACGACTGGCGGATGGCAAGCCGAAGCTTCCCCCGATAGGGCCTGGCACCGGCAAGGCGAGGTCCCCAGCAGGGTCTGATGCTGGCGAGACAGGCCTGTGCAACCAAATGAAGTGGTGCAGAAGAAGAAGATGATGCAGCATCCGGTTTACTTGGTCAGCTCCCTCTTGTAGGGGGCTAGGTCAAGGTACTCTGGTGTGCAGAAATTGCTCTTCGGCCTCCTTATGGCGTCAAGGAAGCTGCATTATTACTTCCAAGCGCACGAGATCACCGTCGTCACCCTCCTCCTGTTGCAACAGATACTGCATAACCCAGATGCAACGGGGAGGATTGTGGAATGGGCCTTCGAGCTGTCGAGCTATGGTTTGAAGTTTGAAAGTACTTCCACAATCCAGAGCAGAGTCTTGGCAGAGTTCATTGCAGAATGGACCTTGACGCCTGACGAAGAGATCCAGGAGACCACTCTTCCCGGCAAGGAAACAAGCTGCAACTGGATTATGTACTTTGACGGGGCTTTTTCGCTGCAAGGCGCCGGTGCTGGTGTGCTGCTCGTCGCACCCACCGGAGAGCACCTCAAGTATGTAATCCAGATGCACTTTCCAAGGGAGATGTCGACGAACAACACTATTGAATACGAGGGATTGCTTGCCGGTCTCAGGATCGCGGGAGACCTCGGGATCAAGAAGCTCATCGTCAGAGGTGATTCACAGCTTGTCGTCAAGCAAGTCAACAAAGATTATTAAAGCCCATTGATGGAGGCCTACATAGATGAGGTAAGGAAGTTGGAGGAGCGTTTTGACGGTATACAGGCGGAGCATGTTCCCCGAGTGGACAACAACATCGCCGACTACCAGTCGAAGCGCGCTGCCCTCAAACTACCTGTGGAACCAGGTACTTTGTGCTTCGGTTAACTCAACCATCCGTTGAACCATCGACAGAGCAGAACAAGCGGAGGAAATCAGGCCCTAGCAAGTACTTTCCCACCGAGCTCCCAGGAGCTGCTGGCGGAGATGCTGCCGTGGACACTGAGCCTGTCGTGGGGCAACCGACTCTGACCGGGCGTCAAGCCCTGGCCATAGAGACAGTCGCTCCCATGGTAGAGGAAATGCCTTTAGTCCTTACGGTCGAGCCCCAGGCTCCGGCTTGGGCACAACATACCGTCCCATTCCTCCAAATAGGGGAGCTTCCTAAGGAACGTGAAGAAGCGGAGAAAGTAGCCCGTTGGTCTGCCATGTACCAGTTCGTTGACAACGTTCTATACAGGAAAAAGACCAAACAACGTGAAATTGAAGTGCATTCCCTGGGAGGAAGGACTGGAGCTGATGGCAGAGATACATGGAGGCATATGTGGCTCCCAGATAGGGTCGAGGGCCCATGCAGGCAAGGCCTTCCGGTAAGGTTTCTTCTGGCCCACTGCCCTCCAGGATGCAACAACACTAGTAACCAAGTGTGAAGCGTGTCAGTTCCATTCAAAGAAGCTTCATCAGCCATCTCAAGCCCATCAAACAATCCGTCTCTCAAGGCCACTTTTGGTCTGGGGGCTCGACATACTGGGCCCTTTCCCCCACGCTGTTGGGGGCTTTGAGTACTTGTACGTTGAAATTGACAAGTTCACAAAGTGGCCGGAGGTGGAAGCTGTGAGGAAGGTGAAAGTGCAGTCAGCCATCAAATTCTTCAAGGGGCTAGTCTGTCATTTTAGTGTGCCAAACATAGTCATCACCGACAACGGCACGCAGTTCACAAGCCGCACCTTCATGCAATACAACAAAGACCTCGGCAGCAAGGCCTGTTTCGCTTCCGTGGCACACCCACGGAGCAACGGCCGGGCGGAGAGGGCAAATGTTGCACTGCTGCGAGGCCTAAGGACAAAGACTTTTGACAGGCTGCGCAAAAGCGGAAGGCACTGGATTGATGAGTTGCCGACGGTTCTTTGGTCGATTAGGACAATGCCAAATCGAGCCATCGGCCAGACACCCTTTGCCCTGGTGTCGGTGTCAAAACCAGTGGATCTCGGGTAGGGGGTCCCGAACTATGCGTCTAGGCGGATGGTAACAAGAGACAAGGGACACGATGTTTTTACCTAGGTTCGGGCCCTCTCGATGGAGGTAAAACCCTACTCCTGCTTGATTAATATTGATGATATGGGTAGTACAAGAGTAGATCTACCACGAGATGAGAGAGGCTAAACTCTAGAAGCTAGCCTATGGTATGATTGTTGTTCGTCCTACGTACTAAAACCCTCCGGTTTATATAGGCACCGAAGAGGGTTAGGGTTACACAGAGTCGGTTACAATGGTAGGAGATCTACATATCTGTATCGCCAAGCTTGCCTGCCACGGCAAGGAAAGTCCCGTCCAGACATGGGACGAAGTCTTCAATCTTGTATCTTCATAGTCCAGGAGTCCGGCCAAAGGTTATAGTCCGGCCATCCGGACACCCCCTAATCCAGGACTCCCTCAGTAGCCCCTGAACCGGGCTTCAATGACGACGAGTCCAGCGCATATATTGTCTTCGGCATTGCAAGGCGGGTTCCTCCTCCGAATACTTCATAGAAGATTTTGAACACAAGGATAGTGTCCGGCTCTGCAAAATAAGTTCCACATACCACCGTAGAGAGAATAATATTTACACAAATTCAATCTGCTGACGTATTTCGTGGCGTGACATCACACCACGGCCAAGCCTTTACTCGAATCGTTTTACTATCCCACCTCAGCGCGTTTAGCGAGGCGGTTTCCTTGGCACGTCTTGTCAAAGCAGAGATCGTGTCCCCTTATTCCGGGATTCTCATTAATACGGGCGCGGGTAACCCAGTCGTGTCCATTGGCACGTCTCCTCTATCGAAGGCGAGTCCTGAACGGTCACGGGGAAGGCTATTGGTATTCAACCTCTTTATAAAGAGACCAAGGCTCCACTCCTTTCTTTCAATCTCAATCGAATCCGCCCCCCGCCTCGAGTTCCAACACCCACAGCTCCAAATTGAGGCGCTTCGGACCTTCGATGATGTCCGGCTCCGACCTGCAAGGCCAATGGATGCCTTCCTCCGTTACGGAAGAAGACGTGCTAAAGCTAAGAGATGCTGGGTATCTAACCGGCGAAATTTCGCATAGGCTGCCTGCCCAAGGGCAGGTTATTCCCACTCCCAAGCCCGGTGAGAGCGTGGTGTTCGCGTCTCACTTTCTTCGGGGGCTAGGCTTCCCGACGGACCCCTTCGTGAGGGGGCTCATGTTTTACTATGGGTTGGAATTTCATGACTTGGATCCGGAGTCCATCCTCCACATCTCATCGTTCATTGTCGTATGCGAAGCCTTCCTCCGCATTACCCCTCACTTCGGATTGTGGCTCAAGACCTTCAAAGTGGAGCCGAAGATGATCAAGGGGCAGCAGGCAGAGTGCGGAGGGGCTGTTATAAGCAAGAATGTTGATGCTCCATGGCCCGAGGGCGCTTTTCAAGAGGAGCTCAGCCTATGGCAACAAGAGTGGTTTTATATCACAGCTCCCAGGGGCAGCAAATGGGTGGCACCACCTGCCTTTCGCTCGGGTCCTCCACCGCGGCTGGCGTCATGGGTCAATAAAGGACTTGACTGGGGGCCGTCCAAGGACGTGCCCTTGTTGCAGGGCCGCATTCAAGACCTCCAAGAGAGAGAGATCACTCTGGTCGTAGTAGCGCAGGTCATGCTGATTCGTCGCACCCTGCCCTGCAAACGTCGCCTCCTTCGCTTGTGGGAATTTAACCCGGAGGGACCACGAGCTCTCCAACATTTTATGGGCGCGATGCCCGTGGAGATGTACAAGCTTTTCTTCGGATCACAAGCGATGTGTCCGGACTTGACCGAGGACGCAGGTCTGAACTGCAATCGCCCAGATACTCAAGTAAGTAGCCCTGTACCCAGACACGCTATCCCGTATTTATCACAAAATTGCCCTTTAAAAGAGTTGTTCTATGAACAGGAGTGGATAGCGAAAGCAAAGTTAATCAGGTGTCCGGGCCCCCTCCCTGAGACCACGCCGGATCCTGTGTTAACCAGGATGCTGGAGGTTGCGCCTTCGGAAGAAGGTAAAGGGGGGAACAAGGAAGCTACCGCCTCCGCGAAGGAGGCTGTCAAGAAAGGAGGGATCGAGAATCCCTCCATCCAAGGGAAGAAGAGGACCGCCTCTGAAGACCCGGAGACCATGGTCTCAAAGCGGGGGAAGAAATCTTCGTCAGAGGGTCCTGCGCCGAGAGATGCCTCGGCCGCATTGTTCCCCCAAGGGGATCAGCCCTCCACCAAGCCATAAGTAAAAAGGGGAGTTCTTTTTAATATCAAGGATATCCCTGCCCTATTTCTGATGAAGATAACCGAAATTTTACCTTGTAGTTCGGATCTCAGCCCTTCTCAGCAGAGCTCATCTTCGGGGGATCTTCGTCCGGAGATGATAGAGAGCGAGACGCCTCCCCCTGCTGTACTGTCTTGCGAGGTAGGCGACCCTGAGGTGTCATCGCGGAGGGTTTCTCGGAGTCCGGCAGGGCCGGAAGGCAGTCGTATGTCCCCTCAAAGCCCTCTGCGTCCGGCATTTCAAAAAAGGCCATCGGACGAGTCCGGCACCACCTGGTGTACAGTCGGAGGAGCTGAAGGATCTGCTCGAGCGAGCGTCTATCTCAGAAGATCACCGTGTGTTAATGGGTACGATAATTGAAAGGATTTCATCCGCTGAGAGCGGATTGCACGAAGCCGTCAGAAGTTCACTGACAGGTTTTGAGGTACGCAAAATGAAGTACCTACTGACAGTTCTGCATATAAGATGTGCCCTGTGTAGATAGTAGCCCCTGAGGCTCGGTGTGTTGTCAAAAATGACAGCGCGCCGAGGATCATAATCCCAGGTATAATGTGTCACCCTTCCTATGTAGGTGGCGAAGGGTCCGGTGGCTAGCCGGACTGATGAATTTGCCGAACTAAAGTGGCAACTTGACGTGGCGGATGCCGACATCGTGCTTGTCAATAAGCGACTTGACGAGTCACAAGGTATGCAATTTCTCCGCGGACACCTGGTAAGGGAGCTTGATGCCCGTGCCTTACAACATGTATGCTTGATGCAGATGGTGCCGCTGCCATGGAGAACCTTCGGGTGGAGCTCGCCCGAGCCAAGGAGCAGGCCAGAAAGAGTGATGCAGCTGCCTTAAAGGCGGTCGAAGAGCTGAAAGCCGAACAGGCTGCTCACTACCAAAGCAAGAAGGAAATGGCCGAGATGGCCATGAAGTTAAAGAATGCTGCCGACCGCTGCAAGCTTCTTGAAAAAGAAGATCGAGTGGTTCAAGAGGACCTGAAGAAGGCCACCACCAAGGCCAAGGATGCTCGCTCTGCGATGAGAGCTATGAAGGAGCATCTGCGTCAGCCCGGAGATATCGCGGCTAGAAAGCCCTTTCTGCTGCGGAGGAAATTTGTGGATCCTAAATATGCTCAGTTGGACCTGTTGTGGAGTGTGGAGGATGCTTATCTGGACTTGGCAGCAAGTGCCGCGAACGCGGCCGAACACTTCCGAGATTAAAAGGATCACGAAATGGAAAAGGTTTTTTGGTCACAGTTCCATAATCCAGAGCGCCCACTTCCATTAACCGATCGCTTGGCCGAATGGGCGGAGCTAAATAGGTTATCCGGAATTTCCATGAAGGCTGACGTGAGTCTTTTGTGGCTGAAAAGCCCCGAGCCGAAGAGTTATTTTGGCTTGGTGCAACAGTTCCTTGGTGCAGTGCCGCATATCAATGCAATGAGGAGGTCGGCATGCATAGAGGGTGCACGGATGGCTCTTGCCCGTGTCAAGACATACTGGGCGGAGATGAAGGCCACCGATGTTGCATCCCAAGATTCGGACGGAAGCCGAGTACCTGTCGAGCATTATTTTCAGGAAGTTCTGCAGGGCGCTCGTTTAATAGAGACGCAGTGCTCGAAGGATATTTTGTTTGAATAACATGTATTATTGTGAAACGATGTATCGATGGAATATAAAAACTTTTTATACTTGTGCCTTTCAAGAATTAAAATACCTCATGTGCAACCGCTAATGTATATGTATATATAACCTGAAAGATGGCAGACTTCGGCTTCAGTCCCCACGCATATAATGCGGGGGTGCTTGCAAAAGGCGCATTTTCACACTTGATCCAACGTCTTGGTCCTATAAAGGAGGTGGTAGCACAGCAAACTAGGCAACCAGATTATAACGCTTTATCACTTCACTTAGCCATAGGAGTTTGACAGTGGGGCTACTATATAGCCGCTAGGGGCGCCGCGCTCACCCAAATTCGGGGCGCGTATCTGCCTGACCGGGAAATGGCCCTTCGTCAATGTGGAGGAATCCTATAGATTCCGGCGGGTCATCGAGTGGTTGACCAGTCTCACGCTATATCATGACAGTCAGGTTTCGGCTTTCTCTACTGAGGTGCTCACCTGGCCGAACCGGGGCACAATCGCAGTAGTTCTCCTGGTGCCGCCTTAGCCGATAGAGCGGAATGTAAGGCAGCAAAACACAGGAGCTGGGCAAAACCAACATTTGACCAAAGACATGATTCGGAGCTGATGTATATAAGGCGTAACTCGAGACGCCGAACACTCCCTAAGGTATTCGGTCTTTATGAAAACGGGCCGAACAACGCCCTTGGTAATAAGCCCCTGGTGTCCAGGTATGCGCAAAATTCTGCCGTGGCCCATGCCAAAACGCCAGCCTCCTCCTCGGTTATGGCAAGAAACCAGGGGATGTGTATCAACAAGTGACAGTAAAAAACGTTTACACAGGGTCTTAATCTGAAAAGAATCCTTGTCACGGGACCCTACTGCACGTCTGCGCCTGTGTCTCCGTTGTGCCGTATTCTGGACGGGTGTAGCACGGTATTCATCTGTAAAAGCGAGGAACTTAGTTGAAAAAGATCGTGCAAAAATGTATGTTATGTTAAATAAACAAAGTACGATTCAAAAAATGAATAAAATTGAGATTTATTGTCCCTTGTTGTACATGCACAGAGCCCCTTGTACAGGGGTATGCGGCTAGTAAGCCCTTGTATGTTTACACCGGAATCGTCTAGCCATGTCCGTGGTCTGAACGACCTATTTAGGTGCTTTGGTCGGTGAAGCGGGCTTAGAGTGTGGCTGTCAAGGCAGTCACACCATCTTCCGCGCTCGAGGGACACTCAATATTTCCCTTTAAGGAGATGATGCCTCGTGGACCGGGCATTTTAAGTGTAAGGGATGCATAATGCGGTATTGCATTAAAGCGGGCGAAAGCTTCGCGTCTCAGTAGTGCTTCGTAGCTACTTGTGAACGGGGCGAGGTGGAAGGTTAACTTTTTGCGGCGGAAGTTGTCGGGTGAGCCGAACACAACTTCTAGCAGTAGAGAGCCCGTATAATGGGCATATGGGCCTGGCATTACCCCTTGAAAGGAAGTGTTGCTATGGAGAATTTTGGTTGGGTCTATCCCCATTTTGCGGATTGTGTCCTGGTATAGCAGGTTTAGATCACTGCCGCCATCCATTAGGACTTGTGTGAATTGGAGTCCGTCAATTATCGGATCTAATATCAGGGCAGTCCATCCTGCATTCCGGATACTTCTAGAGTAATCCTGATGGTCGAAGGTGATTGGTTTTAACAACCAGTGGCGGGACTCCTCTTGGATAGGCCGTATGGAGCGTACCTCTATGGGCACCGCTCTATTTTTACCTTCTGTCACGTGAAGTGAGTTTACTGTTTTGACTTCTTGTGGGAAATTCTTTTGTTTTCCGGTGCTCTGCTTGTGGGGTTCGTCATAGTCCTCGCTTGGTGTGTCAAGCCCCTTGCGTTCGGCGTTGAGTTTGCCGGACTACTTGAAGACCCAACAATCTCTGTGGGTATGGTTTGCAGGCTTCCCAGGAGTACTGTGGATTTGGCATATCTTGTCCAAGATTTTGTTTAAGTTAGATAGCTCGTCCCTGTTATCATTAAGGGGCAGTTTTTTATGATTCTGCCGAGAGCTTTTGAATCCGGCGTTGACTGCCGTGCTCTTTGGGCTGTTTCCCTTGGTCCGGCGCTGGTCCTTGCTGTGTCGCGGTTTCCCATTTCCATCCCTAACTTTGGATGTACTTGGGTCGCTGGTACTGCATCTTGCCAGCCAGCTATCCTCTCCCGCACAAAAGCGGGTCATGAGGCTTGTTAATGCGGCCATTGTTCTTGGCTTTTCTTGGCCGAGGTGTCTGGCGAGCCATTCGTCTTGGACGTTGTGTTTGAAAGCTGCTAACGCTTCGGCATCTGGACAGTCGACTATTTGGTTCTATTTAGTAAGGAATCTATTCCAGAATTTTCGGGCTGACTCTCCGGGTTGTTGAGTTATGTGACTTAGATCATCTGCATCCGGAGGTTGGAGATAAGTCCCTTGAAAATTTGCCCGAAAAGCATCCTCGAGCTCCTCCCAACTTCCAATGGTGTTTTCTGGGAGGCTTTTGAGCTAATGCCTTGCTGGCCCTTTGAGCTTAAGGGGTAAGTATTTTATGGCGTGGAGGTCATCTCCTCTATCCATTTGTATGTGGAGGATGTAATCCTCAATCCAGACTCCAGGGTTTGTTGTTCCGTCGTATGCCTCTATGTTTACGGGCTTGAATCCCGCTGGAAATTCATAATCCAGAACCTCATCGTGAAACATAGGGGGTGTGCGGCACCCCTATATTTAGGTGTACCGCAATATTCGGATACTTGATGTGTTGCATTTCCTACTAGAGCTTGCTTTCTTGGCCCGTAGATAGATCTAACTGGGCCATCTTTTTGGTATGAATCCGTGTGTGGAACACGTGCCAGCTTGTGTGCGGTGCCGTTTGCCGCTCTATGTTTGCCATGGGGTCGTCTATCCGACCGGGTGGTCTCCTTGTTCTTTGATTGCGGGGGCTCTACGGCCTCCTCATCAAATTCGGGCAGTAGTCTTCGCTTCGGGTAGCTCTTTGTTCGGCGACTATCGCCGTATTTGTCTGCGGTGTTGAGTACTTTGCTCCATCTGATTCTGAGTGCATCTTCCGCTGTTTTGAGCTGCCGCTTCTGCTTTTTCAGGCTACGCGCAGTGGCGACGAGCCTTTTTTGGAGGTTCTTCTGCTTCAGCAACTTGTCCGGCGTGAGATCGTCTGGACTGTTATCTTCGCCGGGGACGGATTGTTTATCCAGGTTGTCCTGTTCGGACGGTTGTTCGATGGCATGTTCGTCGTCCACCGGTTCACCCAGCTCTATGGCTGGGTCTGTATGGCTGCTGTCTTTGTCGAGGCGGGCTTTTGAGCGGCGCTTACGTTGCCGTTTTGACTGCTTTTCGAGGGAATGATCCCTCGTGGAGTCCCATTGTTCCTCGTCGTCGCTTCCTTTAGGTGTGTCCACCATGTATACATCGGGAGATGAGGTGGTTGTCCAGTGCCTTATAGGTGCTAGTTCATGCTTATCTCCTACATCGTCGTCCATACCGTCGATGTCTTCGGAGTCGAAATCGAGCACGTCATTTAAACTTTCGACAGTGGCTACAAAGTGGGTGGTGGGTGGGCTTTGAATTTTTTCGTCGTCCGCATCCCAACCTTGCTGGCCACAGTCCGACCAGGGCTCTCCTGATAAAGAGAGAGACTTTAGTGAATTCAGGATGTCGCCAAAGGGCGAGTGCTGAAAGATGTCCGCGGTGGTGAACTCCATGATCGACACCCAATCGGATTCAATTGGCAGGGGCGCGGAAGGTCCGGAGTCCGGAGTGGAGTCCGGCACCTTGGAGTCACGAGCTTCGCGAAGGACAGGGTTGGTGTTCGGCTCAATCGCCGAAGAGATAGCAACCCCCGAGGCGGTGTCCAGCCACCCGTCCTCGATCGGCACAGTCGGCTCCGAGCTAAGGGTTGGAGCGGACACTTGTGCGGCCTCCAAGGCACTGTCCGGCGGCAGAGCTAGATCATGCCCATCGTGACAGTGCGGCGCGCTTGGCTATGGCTCGAACCCGTTGAAGATCAAGTCTCCATGGACGTCGGCCATATAGTTAAAACTTCCAAATCTGACCTGATGGCCAGGGGCGTAGCTTTCAATCTGCTCCAGATGGCCAAGCGAATTGGCCCGCCGTGCAAAGCCGCCGAATAAGAAGATCTGTCCGGGGAGAAAACTCTCACCCTGGACCGCATCATTTTCGATGATCGGAGGAGCCATCGGGCCTAAAGATGACGACACAGAGGAACTCTCAACGAAAGCACCAATGTCGGTGTCAAAACCGGCGGATCTCGGTTAGGGGGTCCCGAACTGTGCGTCTAGGCGGATGGTAACAGGAGACAAGGGACATGATGTTTTTACCCAGGTTCGCGCCCTCTCGATGGAGGTAAAACCCTACTCCTGCTTGATTAATATTGATGATATGGGTAGTACAAGAGTAGATCTACCACGAGATCAGAGAGGCTAAACCCTAGAAGCTAGCCTATGGTATGATTGTTGTTCGTCCTACGGACTAAAACCCTCCGGTTTATATAGGCATCGAAGAGGGTTAGGGTTACACAGAGTCGGTTACAATGGTAGGAGATCTACATATCCGTATCACCAAGCTTGCCTTCCACGCCAAGGAAACTCCCGTCCGGACACGTGACGAAGTCTTCAATCTTGTATCTTCATAGTCCAAGAGTCTGGCCAAAGGCTATAGTCCGGCCATCCAGACACCCCCTCATCCAGGACTCCCTCACCTGGTATACGGGGCAGAGGCAGTTCCCCCACAAAACTCGCATATGGGTCACCTCAAGTGCTCGATTATGACGATCTTGAGCAAGAGCGATTGCTGCAAGATGACACAACGCTCCTCGAGGAAGATCGTCTTCGGGCGGCTGTGAGAGGAGTGCGCTAGCAGCAAGCCTTGCGCCGCTACCATAGCCGCAAGGTTCATGCCCGAAGCTTTGAGGAAGGCGACCTTGTTCTTCGGTGCGATCAATCGGCCAAGAATTCCAACAAGTTTACGCCGAAGTGGGAAGGTCCTTATCAGGTAATACGGGTCACCAGACCCGGTGCAGTCCGACTGGAGACCTAAGATGCCATTCCAGTGAGCAACTCCTGGAACATCGAGCATCTTCGCAAGTTTTACCCATAAGGCAGGGCTGCCGGGCCCCCTGGTAGACCACCTTTTGTACAAGCCTTGCCGCCAAGGCATGTAACCCTCTGTGCAAAGCCAGGCGCAGACCCTGAGCATAAATAAATGAAGCACTGGCGCCCTAAGTTATAGCATGCATGCTAGGTTGAGTCTCTCCCTCGGTTAGGGTTGATAGTGCTTAGCAACAACTAACCCCTAGCATAGAGGTCGAGTGTGCGTCTCTCTGTTCCTTTCCGTCCTCTTCGGTTCACTTAGTACATGGACTTTTCTACTGAGCTATTTGGAAGGAAGAGAACAAGCCCGCGCTCCGGTCCCGGCAAGCTAAGGTTGCCAGGGGCTGAAGACACAAGGGTCCAACCACGGCAAGCCAAGGTTACCGGGGGGCTGCATATTAAGATAAGTGCTTTATCCCATATTATGCATTTTCGTATGGAATTGGGATGCATGAAACCTCATTTTATTCCTAGGATACCGTGCTCCCTTTTTCCAATACCCAAGAAATATTCCTTGGGTTGGAATTTGGTTGTTGCCGCGGTGACAAGGAAGCAAGCGTAGGGCCTAACCCTACTGCGCCATGCCTCTGTCAAGAGCGTGAGTATGGTCGAATGGAGTAAGGGGACGGCAAGGCCTGTTGCCAGGTGACAATGTTTATCTTAAAAATAACAAGGATTCGTTCCTTGGTATGGGCTTCGATCATGCACAAAGAACCCGACAAGCACCCTTTTTTCAATAATACGTCCGTTACAGGTACAGTTCGTACGGAATGTAAACATGAGCAAGGGGATTACAAGTTTTAAATTTAACTAAGGTCCGTGGGCTTACAAACTAAAAAGAGATAAGATGCCCGTAATCCCTTTCTTGTCCCTCTCCCCAGGAAATAGAACAAGATGGCAGGAGGGCAAAAGAAGTGCCTAGGCAAGGTATGAGCAGCAGAAGACACCAAGAGAACATCCCAGTGGCCGTCCGGAAGAGGGCTGGTGATGGTGGTGCCGGGAGAAGAGGCGGAAGATTAGGCAGCGGGCCTTCAATACGCTATGAAGGCGTCGGTGCCATCATACTCTGACTTGATGGCCTGCCACCCGCCTTCTTCGCCTTCTCCGGCCTTCCCACGCTAGCCACCCAAGGAGGTGACAACGAGAAGTTCAAGGAGCTCGCCCCACCCCCGCCAAATTGCTCTGCTAGGAGAAAGGGCCAGGTGCAGATGCTGCTGCTGTCGGTGCCGCCCAGGGACGGTGTGTCCGACGCCTAGTCAGACCCGTCATCCTCCCGCTTGATGCCCTCGTCATCATTATCGTTGTCCTCCTCGCCACTCTCGCTTGAGGAGGAGTCTTCATCATAAGAGGAACTCTCCACGCAACACCTTAGGCGAGTTCCCAAGTGCCCGAAGACCTTAACGGAGAGCGAGCCGTTCTCCATTAATTTGAAGTGGAGAATGAGCCCCTTTGACAGGCTGTGGGCACGAGCGAAGGCCTTCCATCCGCGCCAAAGATACATGACATGAGGGGCGGGGAAGTCAACGTCGACCCGCATTGTCACATCCCTAGTCTGGTAATGACCTAGGCTATATTTCCTTTGTTGCATCATGTTTAACTTTCACTTGAATTTTGAAATGGGGATAGCTGAAAGCCTCAGAAATCATTTTCAAAATGATCAAGATAAAAATTGCTTCGAATAAGTCCAAGAAAATGTTCCTGTTTTCCTCTGACAATATTGGCAAGAGGAAAAATTGAAATCAATATTTTTGAAGGTTCAGAAGTATTTTTCTTGGGCCTTTGAATTAATTCATATATTATTTGAGTTGGATTTATATTCCTAATAATTAGTTTATACATCCAAATAATTCTAGAAAATATTGTGTGGCTTTGGATGAACCCAATTAGCTTATACAATTATTTTTATGAAGTTTTAAAAATGATTTGTACTTTAAAACAAATAAAAACAGAGGAAATTAAACAAAACAGAAATAGAAAAGAGAGGGGAGAAAACAAACCTGGCAGGCCACCTACCTGAGAGGCCCAGTAGGCAGCCCAACCCACCTGGCCCTCCTACCAGTCACCTGCTACCTTTCGCCAGGTAGGCAGGGAGCTGCCTGTCGAGCGCGTGGTCGCCGGTGCCACCTCCTGCTTGCCTGCCGCCTCCCCGAGTCATGCTGGATGCCACGCAACCCCCTCGACCCTCTCTCACTCTTCCCCGGCCTCATACCCTCCTCTGTCTCTCTCTCTCTCCCTCGCTCCTCTGCTCGCACCTCAGGCGCCCGTTGCCGCCACCCGCTACCACCGCTCTCACCGAGATCTCCTGGCCTCCCCACCGCGTCCCTAGGCTCCACCGTGACGCTAATCATCGACAAGAAGAAGAAAACAAGCCCGGGAGACCCGCAATGACGCTATCATCATCATCCCCTTCTTCAGACACCAGGGATCGCCGTCGCCGTTCCGTCGCATTCAAGTACTCCCCGAGCCCAAAAAGATGCCCATCAGAACTGTTGTGAGCTCCTTCTCGTTCCCCCTTCCTCACCGCGTCCGTTCCCTCCGCTAGCCGCCACCCCACGAAACCGAGCTCCGGCCGCTGTCGCGGACTTGCTCCTGCCGAGCTCCGGCCACCCCTCGGCCATCTGCGTTCCTCCTTGGATGTGCACGAGCAAGGGCAACCCTTTGGTGCCCTTGGCCTGACCTACTACCGCCCGTATCACCATTCCGGTGATCCTCCGCCGCGCCTAGATGTTGTCGGTGACTAACCCCAAGGGCTGCCGACGTGGCCTTGTCATTAACTGCTAATGGTCGCGCTAATCACCATACAGCCACTGCCATGTGGGCCCTTGCGCCCATTTAAGTTAGCCTAATTCTTTGTTTAGATTAGTGCTAAGCATGTGTCCCCACGTGTCAGCCTGACTTTGACTTAGTCAACATTGACCGGGCCACCTCTCGGCGACTTAGCTAGCCCAAGGTCACTGACCTGTGGGTCCCGTAGGTCAGATTTGACCTGGACCCAGTCTGTTGACCAGCTGACGTCACAATGACGTAGTGCTGACGCAATCAATCATTTTCTGGACTAAAATTAATTCAGGAAATTCCAGAAAATGCGCAAAACGTCTAAAATTCATAGAAAATTATCTATAACTCCAAATAAGATACATTATATATAAAAAATGACCAGAAAAATCCAATCTATCAATCTGTATCATTTTCATGCATGTTAGAACAACTTATAGCTACTATTTAGGACAAATCATTTAAATGGCATTTGAATTTCCACCTATGGAGTTTGAATTTGAATCTTGGATTCAAACCAACTTGATTTAACCTGTTGCTAGTTGCATTAGCTCAAATCACATCATATTGACATGTCATGATCATTCATCATATTATGCATTGCATTGATTGTGTTCTTCCTTGTTTGTCGATGTTTGTCCCCTCTCGATACACGTGGTTCCAACGATGAGATCGATGACACCGATGAAGAGATATACTATCAACAGGTTGGTACTGGCATACAACTTTCATATGATTGAGCTAAAAAGAACTTGATTTCAGATAATTCTCCTAACAAAGGTTAATAATCAATGTCCTTCATCCACATTATCATGCTTTGACATGTTGTGCTACTTGTGTATTGTGGTACCATTTTGACTAAATAGCTTCAATTAGGACGATGGAGATGCTTATATTTGGGAACCTATGTTTCATCAACTAGTACCATTATTATTCTAATCACTTTTTCTATATTTGTGCAAACAGGATGCTAAGCTTGATTTTAGACGAACTTCAAAACATGTTTGGATGGTTTGTGGCCTCGATAATACTTCGTCATTAACAATACATCAAATGGTTCTCAAATCACTTATTGCCACCTTGAACCACAAAACTAGCTAGATGAAAGGGGCTACTTGTGTTTAAGGCCATACAACATATAAATGCAAAATCCCGCAGTCCATGCGCGTTAGTTGGTCATTTTCAGTGGAACTACACAAAGAGATCAGCTGGTTAATCCAGTACGACGTTCCATGTCAATGTGCAAACTGATGAAGAACTTCGCCCGTTCCACAATCATTTGCATTTGATATTTTGGAATGGGAAAACATTGTCAATTTTTGCTCTTGTATGTTTTTAGTTGTGAAGTAAATATTTGCTCTAATGTTTGAATCATTGAGATGCATAAGCATGCATGTTGACTTATAATGTAATATTATTAGTTTGTTCTGAATGTTGTCTTTGATTTGCCCACCTGTGAGTTTGATTGCAATTGAACTTGGAATGATGTGGCACATGGCATGATGATGCACGGTGCAGCCACGCTAAATAGCTAATCAAGCTTTATGGTCCGTGTGAAACTGCGGCAAAATGAGTTGATCATCGTGCTTCTTCATAATAAATTTATTAAATTTCCCATGTGTAGCCACAACGTATTCAAGCGTACTAGGAAGTCCTCGATGCTAGTCTAGTTTGTGCGCTTAATAGTATTGTCTTACTGCTTCATGCATAGCCTATGTTTCAGAATATTTCTTGTATGCACGCATGAACATGTATGCTTATCTCTTACCAATTATAATTTATTTATAATTTCAATGAGCAGCTGGAAATGAGAGGAAGCGCTAGCGCATACACTCTGACAACAAAAGAGTACAAAACATGGCTTGCTCGTTTATTGAAGCCCAATACAAGAATGCCATATTTACTGGGAGAGAAGCGCTCACATGGCGGCCAAGTGACTGACGTTCACATGATGGACCCACTCAAAATGTCCTACCTATGTAGTTTTTGTATGAAACGGGATCCTACGTGTGTAGCATATTATCATCGTATACTTCTCATTCAATTAAAACTTTATTGTTGGTTATGTGCTCTCCTCTAGTATAAGTGCATTCTCATTTTGAGACTTTTCTACCAACCTGATATTCCTTACTTGTCATCTGATATCCACTAGCATCAAGCTCATCTCGTGCTCAACATTTTCAACATCTCCAGATATTAACACAGGACAAATGTATATGATAAATTCTCCATCGGTGCAGTGATATATTCTCCATAGTGGACAACACAAATCTTGTTGTTGCCTACCTGGGTTCGAGTCCATCTTTTAGCTGTTATACGCAGCATGTCTTGCATTCTAATCTCTTCCTCTTCCTCCGGCCGCCCAACCAGCTCCATCAGAACCGCCTACTGCCACCACCCGGGCCGGCAGCACTGCCTTGTGCCCCTCTTCATCGGTGCTGACCTAAAATGGTTCCTAAGTCACACGTCGTGTCCCGGTCTCCGCATCGTTCAATGCCAAAGAGAATTGACATGATGGCCCAGGACGACTCTCTACGCATTAAACTGGATGCCCGTCCGTCCGACTTCTGCAATTTTCCATGCATGGCTGCCGAGAAAACCACTCCAGCGCCCACATTCACACAACCAGCCACCATGACCGCTAGTTGTAGAAAGATGTGGGACAGCATCTCGATGGAGTAGAAGTAGGATGTTGGAGTTCTGGGACTGGGGGTACCCAGACCTGCCTGCCTACAACCGAGCACACGGCTCCATCGACAGCCCAGCGTGGCCCAACTCCAAGACTCCGTGAGAAATACCCTCGCAAGTGCCCCCGCCTTATGAAGCGAATAACGACCTGGCCTCCCGAGGAGCAGCCTCCCAAGGATGCCTCCAAAGGACAAGATATCTCTAGGCTGGCACCCCAACTCGTGAGGCTGCGGTGATGTGATCCATGACGACCATGGCTGGGAGGGCGCTAGCCGGCATAGGAGAGGATAGTTTCCTCTTTGGTGCTAAGGAGGAAAGGACATACATAGGTTTCCAAGGAATCCCCCAAAGGTTTCCATTCTGGTTCAACAAGACCAAGACCGTTGGCTCGGCAGGATGGTCGTCATCACCTAGCCCACCACTGTGTCATGACCAGAAGCTTTGCAGACGAAGACCAGCTTTAATCAGGATAGGGTGTACTCTTGTCCCCCTTCGAATTTGGTCATTGTGGTATCCCTTCTTGCCTAAACCGAGAGGGAAGAGGACCAAGACCAGTATAAATATAGGCCAGTCTCCACCATAGAGGAGGATCGAATCCATTGTCCATTGAGCTCTCCCGAGGCAGCTCACCTTTGTACTAGTTCATACTCATCCTCCTCACAAGGCAATCCACCACAAAGCAGGAGTAAGGTTTTACACCGCAAGGTGCCCTGAACCTGGGTAAACCACCGTGTACATTTCCTTCCCTCGTCACATGAGCTTGACCAGGCAGCGATCGGCAAGTAGGGGCATAGAAAGGTCTTTCGATCGCACCCCAGAGTTCAAACCTTTCTTGGGTCTGCGGAGACCCAATCCCAACATTTGGCAGACCAGGTAGGGGCGCGTCAGAGTTCTTTGGTTTTGTCCTTGTTCTTGCTTCGCAATTCTGTCGGCGTACTGGGAACCAGGGTACCCAGACCTGCCTGGCTATAGCCCATGGCGTAGCTCCATCGACGGCCTGGTACGGCCCAGCTTTGACTACGGCAAGCACAGACCCTCGCGAGGGGCCAAGGCTCATGAGGCGGGCGACATCAAGACCTCCCGAGGGAGCGGTCTCCTAAGCAGAGAGGAGATTTCTATAAAAGACCCAGCTTCATGAGGCTGAAATGACATCAACCATGACAACAAGGGCCAGGAGCGCGCCAGCGGACGCAGAGCGGCAGGTTTCCTCTTTGGTGCAAAAGAGGCAAGCGCAGGTGTGGTGTCCCAAGGAATCAGCCAAAGGTTACCATTTGCATGCAACGAGACCAAGACCGCCAGAACGGTAGGATGGATGTCATCGCCGAGCCCACCATGACGTCACGCTCAGAGGCTTTGCAGGAGAAGACCACCTTTCATCAGGATCAGATGTACTTCTTGTCCCCTTTCAAATTTGCCCATTCTGGGATCCCTTCCCGCATAAGTTTTGGAGGAAGAGGACCAAAGCCACTATAAATATAGCCTAGACACCACCATAGAAGGGATTGGACCCCCGGAGACCGAATCCCTAGAACTCATCACAAGAACACGCCTCCTGAGGCTGTTCTTCCACTTATACTAGTTCATCCTTAGCCCCCGCGAGGCTAATCCACCATAAAGTAGGAGTAGGGTATTACACCACAAGGTGGCGTGAACCTGGGTAAACTACCATGTCTTTCTCTGTCGTGTTCATCGAGCTAGGTCGTGAGAGTAGCTGATCGATTGGCTAGTGAGGTTGAGTTCTTCACACACGCCCTTGAGTTCGAACCTTTCTTGGGTCTGCGGAGCCCGGAATCCGATATTTGGCACACTAGGTAGGGGGCGTGATGGAGGTCAGCCACTTCATTAACCACGTTCCACCCTCGCCGCTTCACAATGGCAGGCACCTCTCCTTCCGCCGGTCCACCGGGCACGTTCGGAGGCGTCGTGGGCTTCCGAACCTTTTCGCCCGCCTTGCGACATGTGAAGTGGCATCCGAAGTTCAGGCCGAAGCTGCCGCCGCGCTACGATAGTGCGGCAGACCCTGCGGGGTTTCTCCAGGCGTACGAGCAAGCCATATAGGCAGCGAGCGAAGACGACAAGGCCATGGCAAATTGACTCCCTATGGTGCTCGCGGGCATGCCACGTACCTGACTGCTCAACTTACCAGAGTCCTCCGTGGCTTCATGGGAGCAGCTGCGCGAGTTGTTCACCGCACGCTTCGCGGTTCTGGCGCACCACACCATCGCCGCCATCCTCAACGGATCACAGGTGCCAGCTTCAAACTGCCACGCCAAGTAGTTCTTCCATCATATGGGGGCTTCTCCATCCCTGCGAGGGGCCCCTCCGAGCTGGGCGGCGCCCCAGGCCGACCTCACCTTCAACTCCAGAGATCACCCCAAGACCATGGCCGGCACTGGCGCAGTACCCATGCTATGCACCCCAACCATCTGCAATGTAATGGTTACCAGGACCCTTATCAATGGCGGCGTCGGCCTCAACGTCCTCTCCATGAAAGCGTTCGGCCTGCTCCACGTGCCTCACGACCGACTCCTCCCCACCAAGCCATTTCCGGTGTGGTCGGCAGCTCCACCTGCCCGGTGGGGCAGATTCGCCTCCCCGTCAACTTCGGAACGCGCGACAACTACCGCACCGAGCTCATCGACTTCGACGTTGCACGCATCGGGCTCCCATACAACGCCATCCTTGAGTACTTGGCCCTCGCCAAGTTCATGGCGGCTACTCATCCCGGCTACAACATCATGAAGATGCCAGGAAGGAGAGGCGTCCTCACCGTGGCGGGAGACACTGGGGATGCACTAACAGCCCTCGGACTCGCCTTCAAGGCTGCGATGGCCACGTGGCCAAGTGCAAAGAGTGCTCCGGAGGGCCCGGGGGCTGTCCCGGCAACAAAGAAGCCACTGTTCTGTCAAGAGCGAATGGAGATGAAGCAAATATTGGTCGAAGAGGACAGGGAGTCAGGAGCCACCTTCAAGATAGGCACTAGTCTGCCCCAAGACCAGGAGGAGGCATTGGTCAGCTTCCTTCATGCAAACAAGGATGTGTTTGCATGGCAAGCAACGGACCTGATAGGCGTTCTGCGGGGGTAATCAAACACCACCTCATGGTGTGCCCCCACGCACACCCCGTGAAGCATAAGGCGTGATGGCAATCCCCGGAGAAGTAGTCCTTCATCATCAAGAAACTCACAAGCTGCAGGAGGCCGGTGTTATCCGCGAAGTGCGGCGCCCAGAGTGGTTGGTGAACCCAGTCATCGTCCCCAAGAAGGGAGGGATAGAGCAAATGTGTGTTGACTTCACGAGCCTGAACAAAGCTTGCCCTCAAGTCCATTCCCTCTTCCTCGCATCAATTAGATCATCAACTCCATGGCTGAATGTGATCTACTGTGATTCCTGGACGCCTTCTAAGGCTATCATCAGATCAAGATGGCGGTGGAAGATGTAGAGAAGATAGCCTTCCTGACCCCGTGAGGCATGTATTGCTACACCTACATGCCATTTGGATTGCGCAATGCCGGAGGAACCTTCCAGTGGTTGATGGACATCACTTTGGGCAAGCTGCTCGGAAGAAACACAGAGGCTTACGTTGATGATATAGTGGTCAAGACCCGGGACTCAAGAACCTTGTTGAATTCTGCAAGAGATGTTCGCCAACCTGCACGCGGAGAATCCTGAGAAGTGCATGTTCAGTATCCCGTCAGGCAAGTTGTTGGGTTTCCTGGTGTCGCACAAAGGAATTGAGGCCAACCTGGAGAAGGTCAAGGCGATAAAAAGGATGAGCCTGCCTCAAACTCTCAAGGACATGTAGAAGCTGGTAGGCTACGTGACCTCGCTTGGGCGCTTCATCTCCAAGCTAGGCAAACGTGCCCTCCCTTCCTTCAAGCTGATGAAGAGGAAGGGCCCGTTCGAATGGACTCCGGAGGCTGACGCGGCATTCCAAGACCTCGAGAAGTCTCACAAGCCCATCGGTGATGGTGGCACCTTGTCCTGTCGAGCCCCTGGTGCTTTACCGGGCCGCCATGCCTCACTCAACAAGCGTGGCGCTAGTGGTGGTCCGCGAGGAGCATGCAGCCAAGGGTTTTCAGCGCAGAACCACGCACCCATCAAAGACACCACGACCTCGGGACGGCGTGCATGAGGCCGCGGCCTAACCATCAGGAACTGGGATCCTCTAGGTCCCGACGCTTGGAGCCGTATTGGCTCCTCTTGAGGCGGGCTTCCTGAGGCTCCATCACCCCAAGAGGAGCAAGACTCGGCGAACACTTCATTCCTCATGGAGCATCCTATCTACTCCATGAGCACAGTAATGACTGACGCGCGGGCGCATTACCCCATGTCGCAGAAGCTCCTCCTGGCACTCCTCATCGCCTCTAGAAAGCTACGCCACTACTTACAAGGCCACCGTATCAAGGTCGTCTCAACCTACCCCTGGAAAGGGTGCTCCGAAGCCCCAATGTCATAGGACAGGTTGCCGAATGGTACATCGAGTTGCAGGCGTTTCAGCTGGAGTTCAGCACCACCCGAGTCATCAATGGTGCGGCCCTCGCTGACTTTGTAGCTGAATGGACTGACGCACCAAGTCAAGAAGTGGACGAGGATCGTTCCCTCGTACCAGGAGATGAAGCGCCTGATCGTTGGGTCATGTACTTCGATGTTGCATTCGCACATCAGGGCGCGGGGGCTAGAGTCGTGCTCATCTCTCCACCCAAGACAAGCTCTGCAATGCCGTGCAGCTCTACTTCCAGCACGATGAGAAGGTCTCTAACAACCTCGCCGAATTCAAGGGCCTAATCGCCGTGCTCAAGGCCGCGGTTTCCCTAGGGATATGGTACCTCACAATGAGGGGCGACTCCCAGCTCCTCATCAACTTCTCCAACAAAGAGTACACGCCGAAGGACGAGCACATGGAGGCTTACCTCAAGGAGGTACGCAAAATTGATAAGCAATTCTTAGGTCTGGAGCTGGAGCACGTGCCACGCGGCACGAGCAAGGAGGCAGATGACATCGCCAAGAGAGCATCCCGGTGCCTCCCCAGGAGCCAGGCGTCTTCGAGGAGTGGCTCTTCAGGCCATCGGCAGTTCCTCCCGTCCCGAGTCGGCACCGCCTCGGGATGAACTGCCCGCGGCACCCACCACAGGAGCCCTGGCCCGTGGCCCAGCTTCAGGAGCCCGCCTGCTCCTTGTGCCCGAGCCTCAGAATGGGTGTTGGACTAAAAAATCAAGGCGTACCTGCTTCAGGGCACCCTGCCGGAGAAGGAAGAGGATGCAGAGCGGGTGGCTCGCCAGGCCACCACATACTGCATCCAGGACGGCGAGCTCTACCAAAGGCACCCAAACGACGTCTCCCTGCGGTGCATCTCCAAGGAGCAGTGGTCGATTTGCTGGTCGACATTCACGGTGGCGATTGTGGGCATCACTCCTCATCCCTCACCCTTGTGGGCAAGGCGTTCCGCAGCGGGTTCTACTGGCCCACATCACTCAATGATGCCACTGAACTGGTAAGATCCTGTGAAGCCTGTCAATTCCATGCCAAGTAGATCCACCAGCCGGCCCAGGGCCTCCATACCATCCTGCTCTCATGCCCGTTTGCGGTCTGGGGTCTGGATATCTTGGGCCCATTCCCTCGAGCGACCGAGGGCTACCACTACCTCTACGTCGCCATCGACAAGTTCACCAAGTGGGCTGAAGTGGAAGTTGTCCGCACCATCCCGGTTGGCTCTGTAGTCAAGTTCATCAAGGGTCTCATAAGCCGCTTCGGGGTGCCCAACCGCATCATCACTGACAACGGCTCCCAACTCACAAGCAACCACTTTAAAACATATTGTGCTAATGTTGGAATGCAGATATGCTACACATCGGTGGTGCACCCGCGGAGCAATGGCTAGGCCGAGCACGCCAATGTAGAGGTCCTAAGGGGCCTCAAGGCAAGGAGGTTCAAGAAAAAGCTCGAGGCCTGCGGTATAGGCTGGCTCGACGAGCTTCCGTCCGTGTTGTGGTCGATCCGCACCACTATCACCAAGCCTACATGCGACACCCAGTTCTTCCTCGTCTACGGAGCCGAGGCGGTCCTCCCTCACAAGGTCAGGCATCGCTCCCCGTGGGTTCTGGCATTCGGCGAGGCACGTCAGGATGCCGCGCGGGAGATGGACCTCGTGTTGGGGGAGGAACGCGGTCGCCAGGCCTCGCTCTGAGCTGCAAGGTACCAGCAGGCGCTATGGCGGTACCATTGCTGCAACATCCGCTCCAGGACCCTCGAGGTGGGTGACCTTGTCCTAAGGTGGGTGCTCTCCAGAGAAGGGCTTCTCAAGCCCTCACCCATATGGGAGGGCCCGTTCAGGATCGCCCGTGTCTCCAGGCCTGGCGCCGCACGCCTGGAGACGGAGGATGGGGTCCCCATCCGGAATGCCTGGAACATCCAGCACCTCCGGAAGTTCTACCCATAAAGAAGGCTCTGCGCCTATAAAGGTCTCCACTCGTGACAATCTAACATAATAATGAGTGGGGTTGTACACGCCCGGGAGTCTCCTGAGCGTCGCCCTTGGGCCTCACGGGGGCTCCCTCCCACGTCCTAGTGGCAGCACTTAGCTCCGCGCTGGTGATAAGACTAGTATAGGTGCCGGATGCGGCTATTCTTTTGCTTGCTATCTGTATCTGATGTGTGACTTCTTGAATAGAATTTGGAATTTTAGCGTCTCTTTCTTGGGGTTTGGCAGTTGCTTCAGGAGGAGTGGCAGTTGCCCGTCGCTCCTCCTCGCGCGTCCCGCGTGCGGGGGCTAGGCAAGTGTGCATGCTTCAGGCTAGCCCGCAAGCACACCCCGCCAGAGCCTCATTCCCTGGCCCTATGGGATATCTATCCTCGTGCAACACTCTCGGACGAGCTTGCAGGCACTGCGCCCCGAGGGCCTCCTAGGCCCACAACTATGAGGCCCCCCCTCCTGAAGCCTGGCGACCACAAGGGCATCCCTTGACAAGGAGCGCTCCCGCAGTGTCGAAGTTCATCAAGGAACTCTAAGATAAGTTATCGCAACCAAACTCAATAGCAACACAAGCGTCATGAGGAGGCATAGAAATAATAACATAACGGAGCAAGTGCCATAGTCCATTAGACGCCCCAATAGGGCTTCCTACTTCTTCCTTTTTGCGGCAAAATAAAGAAAGAAAAACAACAAAGCAAAGGCAGGTGCACATTGGCGACAACTCTTGAGGCCCGGCTCCGGCAGCACTCGGGCTCACTCAGAGCCCTCCTCCCGCTTCACCGGGCGTAGCGGCGACATGACTCGTCTCCCCTCCTGATCCAGACTCAGAGACGCGGCGGCTAATCGGAGTCGTCGTTGCTGGAGCTTTCCATGGAGGAGAAGCCGCCGCTACCGGAGGCGGCACAACCATCGCCAAGGGCGAGGTCATCACCGACGATGACGCCACCCCTCTGTCCATTGTCATGATCATCGTCATCACTGTTGCTCTCCGGGCAGCACCCTACGCGCGGGCCATCCTCCCTGAAGATCCTCACGTAAAGGGTCACAACACCGTCATACCTGAAGTGGAGGGTGCACCTCCTACGCAGGTCCCGCGCGCAGGCAAATGACTACCACCCGCGGTTCAAGAACACGTTGCCGGCGGCCATGACCTCAGCCTTGCTGCAGTAGCCGTCAACCTGAAGCCTGAAGCCACTAGCCCCGCCGACCAGCATCGCGCCTGTGAAGATGCACGGGAATTGGGGCCAGGCGCCTGCAGGCTTCTCCGCCCACACCACGAACTCCTAGGGAGAGTTGGCTGAATGGGATCGCGGCCACGGTGGCCTGATGGCTACCGCTCGCATCGCCTCCTCGCAGTAGCTCCCATGAACGTGGCGACCCCAACCACACGAAGATGTGCCCACAAGGCCGCCGGACGCAGCACCAGCCTTGTAGAGCGGACGCCCACGCCTGCTGGGAGCCACTGTCGGCGTTGCTGCATCCATGCAGGGACAACCACGGCCTCTCTTGCGCTAGGGTCAGTCTGGCCCCTCCTAGCAAGGAACAAGAATATGAAGATGGGCAGGGGGCTCCGCCCGCTCCAGAATTTATAGCCAGGAGAAGGTATATCGCCGGCCTCCCACGATCTCGAGTAATGATGATTTTCTCTGCATGTAGTAGGCAGTTGTCAAGTCAAAGGGTTGACCAAGCAGCGTGAGGAAGCGGAGACGCCCACGTCCTATCAAGCGTCATGCGTCGACTCGGTCTACCAGCGATTGGAGCCCGCGGTGTTCCGCACTCGCCATTTGGCTTCGCCTTGAAGCCAAGTGCGAGCGCGCCTTGGGCCCCGGTGCTTCTGTCGGTGTTCTGGGAACCAGGGTACCCAAACCTACCTGCCCGCAGCCCATGGCGTGTCTTCATAGACGGTCTGGTATGGCCCAGCTTCGACTACGACAAGACAAGACCCTTGTGAGGGGCCCAGCCTTGCGAGGGCCAAGCCTCGCGAGGCGGGCGAGATCAAGACCACCCGAGGGAGTGGCCACCTCAGGCAGCCTCCTGAGTGGAGCAGAGATTTCTATGCAAGACCCAGCCTTACGAGGCTGAAATGACATCAGCCATGACGACCAAGGCCAGGCGAGTGCCAGTGGGCGCAGAACGGCAGGTTTACTCTTTGGTGCAAAGGAGGCAATCGCAGGTGTGGAGTCCCAAGGAATCAGCCAAAGGTTGCCATTTGCATGCAAGGAGACCAATACTGCCAGAACATCCGGATCGATGTCATCGCCGAGCCCACCACAATGTCACACTCACAGGCTTTGTAGGCGAAGACCACCTTTTGTCAGGATCAGATGTACTTCTTCTCCCCTTTAAATTTTGGCCGTTGTGGGATCCCTTTCCGCCTATGTTTTGGAGGAAGAGGACCAAAGCCACTATAAATATAGCCTAGCCACCACCATAGAAGGGATCGGACCCCCAAGACCGAATCCCTAGAGCACATAACAAGAACACGCCTCCTGACACTGTGCGTCCACGTGTACTAGTTCATCCTCAGCCCCCCGCGAGGCTGATCGACCACAAAGTAGGAATAGGGTATTACACCACAAGGTGCCCCGAACCTGGGTAAACTACCATGTCTTTCTATGTCGTGTTCATCAAGCTAGGTCGTGAGAGCAGTAGATCGATTAGCTTTTTAGGTTGAGTTCTTCGCACACGCCCCTTAGTTCGAACCTTTCTTGGGTCTTTTTTGAGCTAGTTCAAACCAAGTCGATCGAGGAACTTTAGGAAGCTCAAGCCAAGCGCCGCGAGCGCCGCCCTGCACGTCCCGCGTGCGCAGCTGTCGCCGCCAACTCAGGTGGTGAGCTGCGCGTGTGCGTCAACATCCCCGACATCATCAAGGCCGCTTCATAGGACCTCTTCTGGCTATCGCGCGATGGCCAGAGTGGGGGCTACCCTTGCAACTATGTCGGCATGCCGTTCGTCCTGCTAAACATCGGCAAAACGTACCGGCGGTTCACGCGGCTCGTGCGGGCATATCATGAGGCTCGACGCTCGACGGTGGCATCTCAGGAGGTCTCGGACCATCACGAGCCCATCGGGCCTCGCGAGCCTTCTAAGCCTCCGGAGCTGTGACACCCCAAAATTTTGGCCTTGTTTTATTAAATTATTTTTTTCCAGGAATTAAAACTTTGGATTTCTGAGCTCCATTTTGAATTTTTTTTAAATCATTTCCTTCCCTGTTATGATGAGTTTTTCCCAAAGAGAAAACTTTTCAAATATGTTATTGGACTTGTTTAACCTCTCAAGAAAAACTTTCCTTTTATCAGTATAACTAATTAACTAACTTAATTGCTTGATCTTTACTTTCTTGAAAATAGTTTTTTCAAGGTTAAATGGCCATATTTGAACTACAACCATTTGATAGATTCACTTAAAATTTCCACAAAAAATTGGAGATGTCATGTGATGTTTTTAAATCACTTTTATGCAAAAATATATTTCATTCACTAAATATTTTGAGCCCTACTCTCAATTTTTCTTCTCTGGTCCAGAGTGCATTTTGCACTACAACCTATTTGAGTATTCATTTAAAACTTCTACCAAAATTAAGGGAGGTCAGTAGGAGCCTGTTATCCCTCTTTGTGCAAAAAACTAATTATGTTCTTTGAAAAATTTGAGTGAATCAACCTCATTTCCATTCAGGACCAACTTGAGGATTTGTACAGCAATCACCATTTTAGTTGCTCCTATACCCTTAACTATTTCTCCTACTTGTAGTCCCCCATGTTAAACCCTTAAGTCCAGGAGCATGCACCATTTAGATCATTTTTGGTTCATGGAATAATGTCATTTATTTCCTGTCCAGAATTGAAGTTTTGTAAAACTTGCACTAACAAGTTTCTTCTTTTGTCCAACTAACATCACCACTCTCTCTTTCATCCACAGAGACACTGATCTGGAGATTTTGGCCACTCCAAGAAATGCCTAAGTGCCCTTGGCATTTCGTCAAACACCTGGTGTGCATGGCCAGTTTTGACATGATTTTGTCTTTGCATTGTGACCTTGAACCTTGGATCATACCAGCTTGTCCAATGGTTTTGCCTTAGACTATAACCCCACCCTGCTAAATCCCAGCTCCAACCAAGCGCTCTGGAGTGCCATGGCATTTCGTCGAGCACATTCAGTGCGTGCACTGGACGCGCCCAGAGCGCGCGTATTGCAGCCACGCGGCCGAGCCGACACGCTGGCCCCCACGGCTTTGGCCCGCTCTGCAGAACCTCGCCACGCGCTCCCCGCCTCGCAGCATCTTGCCAAACCACCCTGGCACGCTACAGCGCTGCCGCCAGGGCGTTCTTGGCGGCACTCCGGCGTCGGCAGTGCGCCTCTGCCACGGGCAGCGCCGTCCAAGCCTCGCCCGCTCGCCACCTGGCCCCTGGAGCAGTGCGAGCTCATCCACAAGGGTGTCGCCTAGCTCTCGTCGCCGCCACGTTCCCCTGCAGCTACAGAACGGCGGTTCGCCGGCCGCCCTTATCCACCGCCACGGAACTGACCTCGTCGCACTATAAATGGACACCCCGAGCCCCTCTGAGCACGCACGCGACCTCATGCTACCCCCATGGCGCTCCCCTGCCTCGCATTCGACTCGGGGAGGTCTCCTTCCTCGTCTCCGGCAACTCCTGCCGCCGCCACCGCCCCGGCCAGTCCGGCACCTCCAGTACCTCCCCTTCTCCGTTCTCTTCACCAGGAACCTTCTCATCCTCCTGTGAACTCGTTCCCCTGCTTGATTTTGATCGGGAGCCATTGCCTCCACAAAATCACTTTGCTCCCGAAGCTCCCTCCGCCGCGAAGCTCACCGCCGACCACTTCTTCCACCCCTGTCGACCCAACGACCACCGAGAAGACCGCCGCAGTCTCGCGGATCCATCCAGACCCTCTGGAACCCGCGGGGAGCCACCGTTCGCCGGCGGCGATCGCCGTGGCCTCGCCTCCGTTCGGGCAGAGGAAGAGGAGGGAGGGATAGATTGGTCAAACCTGACCAGTGGGCCCCTTGGACCCACTGTCAGTGACCCTGCGCCTATCCACGTCGGTTAAGTGAAGGCGTATTAACCCCAGTACGCTTTCCCCGCTCCGAAAATGTATTCCCTTCCGAAACGTTTTCTTTTCTGTTTTATTTTAAAAAACAGATTTTGACCAGAACTTTGACTGGCTATAACTTTTTAAATATAAGTCCAAATGAGTTGATTCTTTTTCCTACCTTCTTCAAATTTGATCTAGTTTATTTTAAGATTTATTTAAACAAATTTCAAACAACTTTTTGGTTCTGTTTTTGAAATATGTGTTAATTCAAATATATTTTTCAAATAGGATTTTGGGGAAAGAGAAGAAAACTTTCAAAAGTTTGGAGAGCACCCTGCCTTTCCACACGTTGAAGGCAAGCATTCTGAACCCCGGCATAATAATTTTTGGAGTAATCATTGATGCATTTATAACACCACCGCCTTTCGAAGGACTTGTTATTTCATGTGATATGATCATATGCATGGGTGCATGTTATTGTTTTCCATGCTGTTGGAAAAGAACACACTTGTGATGATCATCATCCTCATGTGCCTTGCATGCATACCGGTAGGAACCGGGAAAACCTCTGCCTTGGGTAGGCATGAGTTTGTCGCCGGTCACCGTCGGGACGGTTATGTCCGGTATGGCATGGTAAGATATAATGAGTGTTGATTGTATTGGTTGAAATATATTCGTTATACTAATCATGCAGGGAATACTTAAACCTCCTGAGTCGACCGTAGATCGAGTCTTATTCCAGTAACCCCCATACTTGTTTCGTACTACCACTCGTCTCTACAGCAAGTAGAGTACGGTTCAGTAAGTTGTCAACCTCTTTCTAGCACACACCGTATAGAGAGGCCATGGTGGAAGATACTGGTTGTAACTGGTAGGCAGGCCACCTGGTCCGGGAGCATGGGTGTTTCCGGTTGGGACCGAGAGGGGAGGCCACCCCTTAGAGCGCGCGATATAAATTTGATCCCATGCTACGCGAGGTTGTAGCCTCCCCACTTAGAGTTTGCTTAACAGGTGTCGTGGGTGATTCCAGACACGTGTGTGATAAGCTGGTGTGTGCAAGTTAGGTGTGTTTTCAACAAAAAGACCGTAGATGGAATTAGTCCCGATGGACTAAAGAAATTCGTTACTCGTGGGTAAAGAGTACACCCTCTGTAGAGAATAAACTTATTCGAATAGCCGTGTCCATGGTTAAGGATTACAATCTGGGATGGGTCAAGTATCGGTCTTAGTGTCGGTCTTCGGAGGTGAAACTATTAATCCAGAAATGGAATTACTACTTGTGACTGGTGATAACTATGATTATTATTATTTGACTAACCCATGCTATTGTTGTTATTATCGTGTATCTCTGGGATGGTTCTACCTCCGGGATATTCACTTTGATTGTTTCTTTTAAAGCCCTTTATGAGGCGTCGCTCAGACGCCCGACTGTGGCATTTATTTTAAAGCCCTTTATGAGGCGTCGCTCAGACGCCCGACTGTGGCATTTCTTTTAAAGCCCTTTATGAGGCGTCGCCCAGACGCCCGACTGTGGCATTTCTTTTAAAGCCCTTTATGTGGCGTCGCTCAGACGCCCGACTGTGGCATTTTTTTAAGCCCTTTATGTGGCGTCGCTCAGACGCCCGACTGTGGCATTACTTGTTATTTATTTCATAAATTTCTTTTATACTATCAGGTTATTGCAATTTTATAAATAGCTTGCTTGCATGCATCCGAGAGTTACTTATCTTTTGTGGCCGACGTCATGAGCATAAAAATATTTTTCAGCACATCATTGTTATATTATACCTGTGTTCATAATGTTTGCGAGTACATTCAAAGTACTCACTGGCTTGTCCCTGGCTATTGTCTTGGCCAGATTTGTCACATCCTAGTTAGCCATGCATTAGAGTGTTGCATCATGTTTACTTTTTCATCAGAAACTTGAAATGGGGATGACAGAACCCCCAGTCCCCTCTGAAACCAACTAGGGTTTACTAAAAACTTTTTCAATGAACCTGAAATGCCCTTCTAAAATGCCCATCATTTTTGTCTTGGTTCAGAACCTCTGCCAAAAGTGGTGCACATTTTCCTAGGCCATCCTAGGGTTTTTGAATTAATTCATAAATATTTGAATTTGGGCATTTAAAATTATATAAAATATTTAAATGCTCAAATACCTCCAAACTAAAATGTTTCATGTTGGAAATAATCCAACTATGGACCAGGAGTGATTTGGTGATTTTTGAAGTTGCCTAGGTATTTTATTAAATTCAAACAAAGTTGCAGATATATTAAATAAAAACAGAAACAGAAAAAA
>NC_041387.1:270838706-270876053 GCF_002162155.2 Triticum dicoccoides
GTGTCCAGGAGCTCCGCCGCTGTCCACTTCATCGAGCAGCCGAGCCCCGAGTGCTCGCAACGCCCGAGACCACCGCACCGACCTCGCCCGAGCTCACCGTCGCCGGAGATCCCCTTCAACGCCGTCGTCGCTCCGGTCCATCTCCGGCCGCACCAAGGACTCCGTCGCACTCACTGTGAGCTTAGCCATCTTCCCCTCCCTTCCGTTCTTGCTCCCGAGCCGTGTAGCAACCTCCCGGAGCTCAACCGCACCCACCGCCGTGGAGCTCGTCGCCGACGTGCTCCCGGTCATCCTCCGGCCACAAACTGGTGTCCGTCATGCTCACCGTGTCACGTAGCATCTAGCTAGCCACTCCCCGAGCCTCACCGACCCCTCTAGCGTCAAATTCGTCTTCGGCCGAACCCCGGTGGCCGCCCAAGTCGTTGCCGGCGCCAACTCCGGCCACCCCGACCTCAACGGACTCCGCCAAGAGCTGCGGTTTGTCCTCAGCTCCCCTCCGGTGGTCTCCGCGGCCCATTTGGTGGCCGAAATGGCCAAAACCACTCCCGCCGCCGCGTCGGGCTCGCCGGCGGCTAAACGCCGGTGCAGCCGACCCGGGTTTGACCACGGGTGGGCCCTGGTTGACTCCCCTGAGTTAATGACAGGTGGGGCCCAGCCCTGTTAATTAAACAGGATTAGTTTTAATTAAATTTTAATTAAAATAATCACCCTGACATGCGGGACCCACTGTCAGGTTTGACCCAGACCTGTTCCGTTGACCTGCTGACGTCACACTGACGTCAGGCTGACGCAGTAATTGATTTTCTGGATTTAATTTAAATCAGGAAATTCCAGAATATTATTTGAACTTCAAAAATTCATAACTTTTATTCTGTAACTCCAAATTGGACAAATTATATATGAAAAATGATCAGAAAAATCCAATCTATCCATCTGTACTATTTTCATGCATGATCAAACAAGTTAAATTGATGTTTTTAACAGAACAAGGAAAAGCACTATAAAAGGCCATGTTTGAGTTTGTAATTTGAATCTTTGATTCAAATTTGCTCAAACCCTTCTGGTTTTAGTTGCATTAGCCCAACACACTCATATTGCCATGTTTCATGCATGCATCATATTGTTGCATACTGTTTGGTAATGTTTGTGTATCGGTGCTCTCTGCGGCAGGTCCTGTCCCCGAAGAGTACCGTGATTACCCTAACGAAGAACCGTATCAGTGCATCGAACCATCAGGCAAGCAACCAACCATTTGATCATATCGATACAATCCCATGTTCTCGCTCCTGCTCTCTTTTACTGCATTAAGACAACGCGTTTCAAACTGCTGTGTGCTACGGTAGTTGAACCCATTTCCTATGCATGACCTGTCATTGCCACAGTAACTAGATGAAACACACTAGCATGTGTAGGAGTTGTTTGAGCCATATGTATGTTTTGTTCCTACCTTGCTATGCCTGCTATGCTTAGAGTCGTGTCAGGTCTGGTTCATCTGGGTGATGGGCTAGAGTGAAATGTTTATCTCGGTAATGAGAGTGGTGTGGTGAACACGATTTGGTAAAGGTATCGATGAGAGGCCA
This sequence comes from Triticum dicoccoides, assembly GCF_002162155.2. NCBI lineage: Eukaryota > Viridiplantae > Streptophyta > Magnoliopsida > Poales > Poaceae > Triticum > Triticum dicoccoides. Next base: position 270,840,287 of record NC_041387.1, read on the forward strand.
TGTAGGAGTACATGGTGGGTTGTTTCATTGAAGCCGACCTTAAGCACTGAGATCTGTATGCGTGATTTAAGATACAGCTACTACCATGCATTGGGCCCTGAAATATGACCCCGCTCGACTTCTTATTCACCCTAGCTCTCTGTCCAGGAGTTGCAAGTAGTTTCTGGTGTTTGTAGCCTACTGGAGGCCGTGGACAGCGCTGACCGTAGGGGTGGGCTGTGATGCGGTAGGTACGTGGCACGGTGTACTGAATACCCGTTAGGTATCTCGGGAACCCTGTTCACATCGTTCGGGGCCGTATGGGAAACCCCGGCCGGACTCCCTGCGGATGGAACCTGAATAGGCGATAAACCTGGACTAGAGGCTTAAGTGTTTAGGTAGGTCGTGGTCTACACCCACGTCGGCTTTCGCTTGAAGTCTGCCGAGCACATGTCGTGTGCAGACGCTAAGTGGTGGAAACATGTATGAAGAAGTACACCCCTGTAGGGTTATCATAATCTATTCGAATAGCCGCGTCCGCGGTAAAGGACTACTTGGTTGCCTATACAGTTCATAGACAAGTAAATGGAAACTGTTAAAAGCCTCAAGATAAGTGTGAGTGCCGAGGATGGCTCTTCCGTAGGAAGACGGAGGTGGATCCTCGGTAGTGTATTGAAGTGGTGAGTAGTGGACTCGTGTGCGCAAAACCATTTCAAGTTGGATTATCGTAGGATAGCCTAGCCAAGAGTCAAAGCTGGCTTGCTGCAATAACTCCACCAACCCTTCTTGATACTATGCATGTATGTAGGATCTGATGTAAGTCTTGCTGAGTACCTTTGTACTCATGTCGCTATAATCTACATTTTTACAGAAGACGCTGCAACCCCTTCTGATGGGTTCTATGTAGACGTTGACATCAACGAGTAGGCTAAAGACCCGGGTGGTGACCCTGAGCTTGTGAAGGACCACGTAGTATAGCTAGGCTTTCCAAGCCTCTTTTATTTTACTAGTTGTCTGTACTCAGACAAGTTACTTCCGCTGCTGGTTTGTATGACTGTATGACTTGTATGTTGGGTCGTGAGACCCGTACCTTTGTGTATGTTATGTATGGCTCACTGGGCCTTAAATAAAGTACTTGTGTCGTAGAGTCATGTTGTGATGCTTCGTTGTATTTGCACATATCGAGCATATTGTGTGTATGATTGAAATGCTTGGTATGTGTGGGATCTGACTATCTAGTTGTTTATCTTTAGTAGCCTCTCTTACCGGGAAATGTCTCCTAGTGTTACCGCTGAGCCATGGTAGCTTGCTACTGCTCTGGAACACTTAGGCTGGCCGGCATGTGTCCTTCTTCGTTCCTGTGTCTGTCCCTTCGGGGAAATGTCACGCTTTGAGTACCGGAGTCCTGTTAGCCCGCTACAGCCCGGTTTACCGGAGTCCTGCTAGCCCAGTGCTACAGCCCGGACCCACCTGCTGATGACCGACACGTTCGAAGCTGGGTCATGGATGCCTGTCCCTGTAAGTCTGTGCCACTTTGGGTTTACGACTAGTCATGTCAGCCCGGGCTCTTTATCATATGGATGCTAGCGACACTTTCATATACGCGAGCCAAAAGGCGCAAACGGTCCCGGGAAAAGGTAAGACGACACCCGTGGGGATACCGTGCGTGAGGCCGCAAAGTGATATGAGGTGTTACCAGCTAGATCGATGTGACATCGAGTCGGGGTCCTGACAGCGTTGGTAGCTTTAGTTGCATTAGCCCAACACACTCATATTGCCATGTTTCATGCATGCATCATATTGTTGCACATTGTTTGGTGATGCCTGTGTATCGTTATCCTTTACGACAGGATCTGTCCCCGAGGAGTACCGTGACTACCCTAACGAAGAACCGTATCCGTGCATCGAACCATCAGGCAAGCAACCAACCATTTGATCATATCGATACAATCCCATGTTCTCGCTCCTGCTCTCTTTTACTGCATTAAGACAACACGATTCAAACTGCTGTGTGCTACGGTAGTTGAACCCATTTCCTCTGCATGACCTGTCATTGCCACAGTAACTAGATGAAACCCACTAGCATGTGTAGGAGTTGATTGAGCCATATGTATGTGTTGTTCCTACCTTGCTATGCCTGCTATGCTTAGAGTCGTGTCAGGTCTGGTTCATCTGGGTGATGGGCTAGAGTGAAATGATTATGTCGGTAATGAGAGTGGTGTGGTGAACACGTTTTGGTAAAGGTATCGATGAGAGGCCATGTAGGAGTACATGGTGGGTTGTTTCATTGAAGCCGACCTTAAGCACTGAGATCTGTATGTGTGATTTAAGATACAGCTACTACCATGCATTGGGCCCTGAAATATGACCCCGCTCGACTTCTTATTCACCCTAGCTCTCTGTCCAGGAGTTGCAAGTAGTTTCTGGTGTTTGTAGCCTACTAGAGGCCGTGGACAGCGCTGACCGTAGGGGTGGGCTGTGATGCGGTAGGTACGTGGCACGGTGTACCGAATACCCGTTAGGTATCTCGGGAACCCTGTTCACATCGTTCGGGGCCGTATGGGAAACCTCGGCCGGACTCCCTGCGGATGGAACCTGAATAGGCGATAAACCTGGACTAGAGGCTTAAGTGTTTAGGTAGGTCGTGGTCTACACCCACGTCGGCTTTCGCTTGAAGTCTGCCGAGCACATGTCGTGTGCAGACGCTAAGTGGTGGAAACATGTATGAAGAAGTACACCCCTGCAGGGTTATCGTAATCTATTCGAATAGCCGCGTCCGCGGTAAAGGACTACTTGGTTGCCTATACAGTTCATAGACAAGTAAATGGAAACTACTAAAAGCCTCAAGATAAGAGTGAGTGCCGAGGATGGCTCTTCCGTAGGAAGACGGAGGCGAATCCTCGGTAGTGTATTGAATTGGTGAGTAGTGGACTCGTGTGCGCAAAACCATTTCAAGTTGGAGTATCGTAGGATAGTCTAGCCAAGAGTCAAAGCTGGCTTGCTGCAATAACTCCACCAACCCTTCTTGATAATATGCATGTATGTAGGTTTTGATGTAAGTCTTGCTGAGTACCTTTGTACTCATGTTGCTATAATCTACATTTTTTACAGAAGACGCTGCAACCCCTTCTGATGGGTTCTATGTAGACGTTGACATCAACGAGTAGGCTAAAGACCCAGGTGGTGACCCTGAGCTTGTGAAGGACCACGTAGTATAGCTAGGCTTTCCAAGCCTCTTTTATTTTATTAGTTGTCTGTACTCAGACAAGTTACTTCCGCTGCTGGTTTGTATGACTGTATGACTTGTATGTTGGGTCGTGAGACCCGCACCTTTGTGTATGTTATGTATGGCTCTCTGAGCCTTAAATAAAGTACTTGTGTCGTAGAGTCATGTTGTGATGCTTTGTTGTATTTGCACATATCGAGCATATTGTGTGTATGATTGAAATGCTTGGTATGTGTGGGATCTGACTATCTAGTTGTTTATCTTTAGTAGCCTCTCTTACCGGGAAATGTCTCCTAGTGTTACCGCTGAGCCATGGTAGCTTGCTACTGCTCTGGAACACTTAGGCTGGCCGGCATGTGTCCTTCTTCGTTCCTGTGTCTGTCCCCTTCGGGGAAATGTCACGCTTTGAGTACCGGAGTCCTGTTAGCCCGCTACAGCCTGGTTTACCGGAGTCCTGCTAGCCCAGTGCTACAGCCCGGACCCACTTGCTGATGACCGACACGTTCGAAGCTGGGTCATGGATGCATGTCCCTGTAAGTCTGTGCCACTTTGGGTTTACGACTAGTCATGTCAGCCCGGGCTCCTTATCATATGGATGCTAGCGACACTATCATATACGTGAGCCAAAAGGCGCAAACGGTTCCGGGCAAAGGTAAGGCGACACCCGTGGGAATACCGTGCGTGAGGCCGCAAAGTGATATGAGGTGTTACCGGCTAGATCGATGTGACATTGAGTCGGGGTCCTGACAGCGTTGGCATCAGAGCCGGACTGCCTGTAGGTTCTCCAAGCCAAACTGGTCGATGTTGAGTCTAGAAATTCTTTAGTTATATGTAGGGGAATTGTTTGTGGGATGGAACGTAAGGCTCTTTTTACTTCTTTATCTTATGACATTCTGATCTGAGTCAGTCCATTCTTCCACCGGGGGTTAAGGAATTAGGATCTATTCTCTGTATCAGGATCACGTGTTACTAATCAGTAGTACCTTATAAGTTTGATGGATACAAACCTAGTTCAGTTCTACTACCACATTATGTTGTTAGAATGGATTCAGAACTTTGATATGATGATGTTGAGTGTGTATGAAATCCTTTGTCAAATGTCTCAAAATCTTTCTTGAGCATTTACAGCTGTTATGCTGCCAAAATTTCGCTAGAAATTCTAATGCCTTTGCATTACGATTGTGCTTTCAGATGGCCACTCGCGACCTCAATCAAGTGGTTCGCCTGACTCGATGCCTAGATGTACCCGACCATACTGCCAAGTTGGTCAGGGTAATGATTGAGGCTGGATACCGCTGGTATCCTGAGTACACGGTCGAAGAGCAATTCCGAGACTTTAATCAAAGCCAGTATCTCTGCACTGTCAGGATATTTCCATCTTATCCTGGATCCACCGAGCCTCTTCACTGCTCTTATGGTCTCGGGGTTACTATTGAGATGGCTGTGCAGGACGCCGCCTACTCTATGATGACCATTATGCGAGTCAGATCTGGTCTATTTCGGGACTCTGATTTCCGGTATATGCCAGGATCACTTCCGGGAGCACAAGGGTATCTCCAGGCTATCTATGCTGACCCCACTCAGGAGGATTCACGGACTCGCACCACTGCTGAGATGCTCGAGGATAAGGACCGTGAAAATCGGGCCTTGAGGTTAGAGCTCTTCAATACCCGTGCTGACCACTGGGCCACTTTGACTCGGTTCGCACCGGCGGTGCAAGCTGGATATTCAGATATGCGCGATCTCTATCCTGTGAGATCTGCTCTGCCAGACGTGATGGTTTGGCGTGATGTAGGAGGCATCACCCCACCTCGCGGTCCCCGCAGGCCACCGTTTGTTGGTCCAAGGCCTCATCCTAGCCCCTATGGTCCACAAGCTCCGCGAGATCGCCTGTTTCCGGATGATCATGTTGAGCTCCCAGGCTATGGAGGTGACTTCTACGAGGACTACTACGGATCGGTCTGAGTTAGTGGTAGTATCACTAGTTCGCACTAGCTGTGTCGTCTATTGTCCCGCGTGACTTGTGGGATATGACCTAGTTTGTACTCCTTCCGGAGGTGTAGAAAAATAATGTATAGGAGCTTGGAATGCCTCCGATGAGATGTAATCCTCTTTTCACCGTAATAGTACTTGTTTGGTCTTGTACTAAACCCTGTATGGTGTGTATGACGATGGAATAAAGAAGCAGTTTCTGTATCTACCATGTCATACGGATGATCATCTTGCATTTCGAGTTATTCCTTACATTTTTACCCTATGTCGGAATTTTGTCATCCTGACTAAATCATTGTCTTGTTTACCTAGGATGGTCAACACGCGCGCTAACCCTGCTTCTCAAGAGTAGGCCGAAGGCAGTGAAGCCAGGGATGCAAATCTGCCTCATCCTCCTTCACTAGCCGAGGTTATGATGGAAGCTGAGAGAAACAAGCGGGAGACCAACCGTTTGTTGGAGCGTATTGAACAGAACACAGCACACCATCAGAGGACTAACGTGGTGTCACTCAGTGATTTTATCAAATTACATCCACCCACGTTCCACCACTCCATCGAGCCTCTCGACGCTGATGACTGGCTTTGCAGTATCTCTCACAAACTGCGTTCCGCGCTGGTAGCGGAGGCTGACAAGGTCACCTTTGCTGCATATCATCTTGAAGGCCCCGCCAGTCTATGGTGGGAGAATTATGGAGCTATGCGCCCGGCGGGCCATGTCACTACTTGGGCTGAGTTCAGTGAGGCTTTCCGTGAACATCACATTCCGGAGGGTCTCATGGACCGTAAACGTGAAGAATTTTGCAGTTTCACCCAAGGCCGACTCTCTGTGGATGCTTACAGCAGGGAGTTTGGTAATCTCGCACGATATGCAACTGAGGAAGTGTCTACCGATGCCAAGAAGCAAGCAAGGTTCCGTAAGGGCCTTAGTCCTGAGCTTCGCCGCGACCTCCGTCTGCATGAGTGCACATCTTTTCAGAAACTTGTCAACAAAGCCATCAGTGCTGAAACTGGTCAGACTGACTATGACGCAACACGCAAGCATGGCCGTGACATGGGTTCCTCATCTGGTGCTGGTCCTCAGAAGCGCCGCGTGTGGGTACCCAACACCGCCCTGCCACCCAGGTTCACACCGAGGCCATCCTTCCAGGCGCCTCGCCCCGTTCAACAGTCTGCACCGGCCAAGCCCTATGGAGGTCCAACTAACAATGCTCCTCCACGTACCAGTTCCGTGACTTGTTTCAAGTGTGGGGAATCTGGCCACTATATGCGTGAGTGCCCCCAGACCAACCCCAACCAGTCTGCTAAAGCTGTTGGCCGTGGCAAGCCGACAGGAAAAATATTCCACGCCAAGCCGGTCACCGCTTCACGTGGCCATGTCAACTGTATCTCTGCCGAAGAAGCTCAAGAGGATCCCAACGTCGTTCTCGGTACGCTTCTTGTCAATTGCCACCCGGCATCTGTCCTTTTCGATACAGGAGCCTCTCATTCTTTTATATCTGAAAACTATGCTCGCTTGCATAACGTCGCATTCGGTGATATGCCAACCACTATGGTAATTCAAACTCCGGGATCCAAATGGCAAACTTCTAGAGTAAGCCATGGAAATGAAATCCAAGTCGACAGACTTGTTTTCCTCGTGTCTTTGATAGCCCTTAAATCTTCAGATATTAATATCATTTTGGGTATGGACTGGATGTCAGCTCATCAAGCCAAAATTGATTGCTTCTCTAGGACTGTTCAACTCACCCATCCTTCGGGGAAGATAGTCAATGTCTTGACCCGAATAGCCAAGCGACAATTATATTCTCTTAACGCCAGCCCTTTGCCAGACCTTGAGGACGTTCCGGTAGTCCGTGACTTCCCGGATGTCTTTCCAGAGGAATTTCCAGGTGTTCCACCTGACAGGGATGTTGAGTTTGTAATAGACCTCATTCCAGGAACCGTTCCGATTGCTAGAAGACCTTATAAGATGGCACCCCTAGAACTAGCCGAGCTTAAGAAACAACTCGATGAGTCCTTGAAAAAGGGTTTCATCCGACCTAGCTCATCTCCGTGGGCTTGCCCGTCCTATTCGTCAAGAAGAAGGATGGTACGGACCGGATGGTTGTAGATTACCGACCTGTCAATTTGGTCACAATCAAGAACAAATATCCGCTTCCCAGGATCAACGACCTGTACGATCAGCTCGCTGGATCCTCAATCTTCTCCAAGATGGATTTGAGGTTGGGCTACCATCAAATCAAAATCAGAAACGGGGACATTCCTAAAACGGCCTTTGTTACTCGTTATGGCCAATACGAGTACACCGTCATGTCCTTCGGTTTAACCAACGCTCCAGCCACCTTTTCTCGGTTAATGAACTCAATCTTCATGGAGTATTTGGATAAATTCGTCGTGGTTTACCTCGATGATATACTCATCTACTCCAAGAACGAGGAAGAACATGCCGAACATCTAAGGCTAGTGTTGCAGAAACTTCGAGAGCATCGCCTTTATGCCAAATTTTCTAAATGTGAATTCTGGTTGTCAGAAGTGACCTACCTGGGTCATGTAATATCTGGTAAAGGTATTGCTGTTAACCCTGAGCGAGTTCAAGCCGTCCTTAACTGGACTCCACCTGAATCGGTCAAGCAAGTTCGGAGTTTTCTAGGCTTAGCGAGCTATTGCCGTCGCTTTGTCGAGAACTTCTCCAAAGTTGTCAAACCTCTAACCGAACTCCTCAAGAAAGATAAGAAGTTCGAGTGGACTCCACAATGTGAGCACAGCTTTCAGGAACTGAAAAGACGCCTGACTTCTGCTCCCGTACTGGTACCGCCAGACTTCTCCAAGGACTTTGTTATCTACTGCGACGCCTCGCGACAAGGACTAGGTTGCATTCTCATGCAAGATCGACACGTAATTGCCTATGCTTCACGGCAATTGCACCCACACGAGGAGAATTATCCTACTCATGATCTAGAGCTTGCAGCTGTAGTCTATGCACTTAAGACCTGGCGACATTACCTCCTCGGTAATCGTTGCGAAATATTCACCGATCACCAAAGTCTGAAGTACATTTTCACCCAACCGGATCTGAATCTCAGGCAAAGACATTGGGTTGAATTGATCACAGACTTCGACTTAGGAATAACCTACACCCCAGGGAAAGCCAACGTCATGGCTGATGCGCTAAGTCGTAAATCTTATTGTAACAATCTGGTGTTACAACAAAGTCAACCGCTTCTCCATGAGGAATTTCGGAAGCTTAACCTTCACATTGTTCCTCAAGGATTTCTTTCCAGCTTGGTGGCGAAACCTACTCTTACGGATCAAATCATTGCTGCCCAGAAGCGAGATAAGGGAATATCTAAAATCAAAGAGAACATTGCTAGCGGAGGTGCTAGTTGTTTCTCCACAAATGATCATGGTGTTGTGTACTTTGAGAACCGTCTAGTGGTTCCCAAGAACCAGCAGCTACGGCAGTTAATCCTTAAGGAGGCTCATGAATCCCCTCTCACTATTCATCCCGGTAGTACTAAGATGTATCAGGACCTACGCCAGAGGTTCTGGTGGACTAGGATGAAGAGAGAAATTGCTCAGTATATTGCTAATTGCGACGTCTGTCGACGTGTAAAAGCAGAGCACCAACGGCCTGCTGGCACCCTTCAACCCTTAGCTATTCCTGAATGGAAATGGGATAAAATTGGTATGGATTTCATTACCGGTTTTCCCAGGACTAAGAGAGGGAATAATGCTATCTTCGTCGTGGTCGATCGTCTTTCCAAAGTAGCCCATTTCTTACCTGTTCGTGAGAGTATAACCGCTAGTCAGCTGGCAGACTTATACATCTCCCGAATAGTGTCTCTCCATGGTGTTCCTTTGGAAATTAACTCGGATCGAGGAAGTCTCTTCACCTCTCGATTTTGGGAAAGTTTCCAAAATGCTATGGGAACCCGTCTCTCCTTCAGCACTGCTTTCCACCCTCAGTCGAGTGGTCAAGTGGAACGCGTCAACCAGATTCTAGAGGACATGCTTCGAGCCTCTGTTATCTCATTCGGAATGGACTGGGAAAAGTGCCTTCCATTTGCCGAATTCGCTTACAACAACAGCTATCAATCTAGCCTGGGTAAAGCCCCTTTTGAAGTTCTCTATGGACGACGGTGTCGAACACACCTTAACTGGTCAGAGACCGGGGAAAGACAATTCTTTGGCCCGGATATGATTCAGGAAGCAGAAGAACAAGTTCGCATCGTTCGTGAAAAGTTGAAAACAGCCCAATCTCGTCAAAAGAGTCAATATGACCGAAAACATAAGGCTATGACTTTCGAGGTTGACGAGAAGGCTTATCTTCGGGTCACCCCTCTGAAGGGAACCCATCGTTTCGGTATCAAAGGCAAATTGGCTCCTCGTTACATTGGACCTTTTCGCATTCTCGCCAAACGAGGAGAAGTTGCCTACCAGTTGGAACTACCTCCGCACCTCTCTAGAGTCCACGATGTCTTCCACGTTTCCCAACTCAGGCGTTGCTTCTCGGATCCTATCCGTGGAGTGGATCACGAAACGCTTGATCTCCAAGATAACCTTACATATCGAGAGTACCCCGTTCGTATCCTCGATCAGGCCGAACGTATCACTCGACGTCATAATATCAAGTTTCTCAAGGTTCAATGGTCGCACCATTCTGAGGATGAAGCAACTTGGGAAAGGGAGGATCGTCTTCGACTCAAGTATCCCGCCTTCCTCCCGGAGGAACCCAAATCTCGGGACGAGATTCTTTTGAGTGGGGGTGAGTTGTCACATCCTAGTTAGCCATGCATTAGAGTGTTGCATCATGTTTACTTTTTCATCAGAAACTTGAAATGGGGATGACAGAACCCCCAGTCCCCTCTGAAACCAACTAGGGTTTACTAAAAACTTTTTCAATGAACCTGAAATGCCCTTCTAAAATGCCCATCATTTTTGTCTTGGTTCAGAACCTCTGCCAAAAGTGGTGCACATTTTCCTAGGCCATCCTAGGGTTTTTGAATTAATTCATAAATATTTGAATTTGGGCATTTAAAATTATATAAAATATTTAAATGCTCAAATACCTCCAAACTAAAATGTTTCATGTTGGAAATAATCCAACTATGGACCAGGAGTGATTTGGTGATTTTTGAAGTTGCCTAGGTATTTTATTAAATTCAACAAAGTTGCAGATATATTAAATAAAAACAGAAACAGAAAAAAAGGGGGAAAGCTTACCTGGCGCCTGCCCCCGGCCCACCTGCCGGCCCAGCCCAGCACCGCTCCAGCGAGCTGCTTGCCGGCCAGGCAGGCAGGCAGGTGCCCGACGGCGACCGTGGCGTGCGCCACGCACCTGCTCGCCGCCTCGCCGTTCCCCTCGCCAGGTGACGTCGTGGATCGGTCTCTCTCTCTCCCCCGAACCCCCCAGACACCCCCTCTCCTCTCCAGCTCCTCCTCCTCGCACGCCCCAGCCATGGCCGACGCCATCGCCGCCACCCCCTCGCCGTAGCCACGCCCTCCGACCACCCCACGCCGTCTCACCGTGTCCAGGAGCTCCGCCGCTGTCCACTTCATCGAGCAGCCGAGCCCCGAGCGCTCGCAACGCCCGAGACCACCGCACCGACCTCGCCCGAGCTCACCGTCGCCGGAGATCCCCTTCAACGCCGTCGTCGCTCCGGTCCATCTCCGGCCGCACCAAGGACTCCGTCGCACTCACTGTGAGCTTAGCCATCTTCCCCTCCCTACCGTTCTTGCTCCCGAGCCGTGTAGCAACCTCCCGGAGCTCAACCGCACCCGCCGCCGTGGAGCTCGTCGCCGACGTGCTCCCGGTCATCCTCCGGCCACAAACTGGTGTCCGTCATGCTCACCGTGTCATGTAGCATCTAGCTAGCCACTCCCCGAGCCTCACCGACCCCTCTAGCGTCAAATTCATCTTCGGCCGAACCCCGGTGGCCGCCCAAGTCGTCACCGGCGCCAACTCCGGCCACCCCGACCTCAACGGACTCCGCCAAGAGCTGCGGTTTGTCCTCAGCTCCCCTCCGGTGGTCTCCGCGGCCCATTTGGTGCAGCCGACCCGGGTTTGACCACGGGTGGGCCCTGGTTGACTCCCCTGAGTCAATGACAGGTGGGGCCCAGCCCTGTTAATTAAACAGGATTAGTTTTAATTAAATTTTAATTAAAATAATCACCCTGACATGCGGGACCCACTGTCAGGTTTGACCCAGACCTGTTCCGTTGACCTGCTGACGTCACACTGACGTCAGGCTGATGCAGTAATTGATTTTCTGGATTTAATTTAAATCAGGAAATTCCAGAATATTATTTAAACTTCAAAAATTCATAACTTTTATTCTGTAACTCCAAATTGGACAAATTATATATGAAACATGATCAGAAAAATCCAATCTATCCATCTGTACTATTTTCATGCATGATCAAACAAGTTAAATTGATGTTTTTAACAGAACAAGGAAAAGCACTTTAAAAGGCCATGTTTGAGTTTGTAATTTGAATCTTTGATTCAAATTTGCTCAAACCCTTCTGGTTTTAGTTGCATTAGCCCAACACACTCATATTGCCATGTTTCATGCATGCATCATATTGTTGCATACTGTTTGGTAATGTTTGTGTATCGGTGCTCTCTGCGGCAGGTCCTGTCCCCGAAGAGTACCGTGATTACCCTAACGAAGAACCGTATCAGTGCATCGAACCATCAGGCAAGCAACCAACCATTTGATCATATCGATACAATCCCATGTTCTCGCTCCTGCTCTCTTTTACTGCATTAAGACAACGCGTTTCAAACTGCTGTGTGCTACGGTAGTTGAACCCATTTCCTCTGCATGACCTGTCATTGCCACAGTAACTAGATGAAACCCACTAGCATGTGTAGGAGTTGTTTGAGCCATATGTATGTGTTGTTCCTACCTTGCTATGCCTGCTATGCTTAGAGTCGTGTCAGGTCTGGTTCATCTGGGTGATGGGCTAGAGTGAAATGTTTATGTCGGTAATGAGAGTGGTGTGGTGAACACGATTTGGTAAAGGTATCGATGAGAGGCCATGTAGGAGTACATGGTGGGTTGTTTCATTGAAGCCGACCTTAAGCACTGAGATCTATATGCGTGATTTAAGATACAGCTACTACCATGCATTGGGCCCTGAAATATGACCCCGCTCGACTTCTTATTCACCCTAGCTCTCTGTCCAGGAGTTGCAAGTAGTTTCTGGTGTTTGTAGCCTACTGGAGGCCGTGGACAGCGCTGACCGTAGGGGTGGGCTGTGATGCGGTAGGTACGTGGCACGGTGTACCGAATACCCGTTAGGTATCTCGGGAACCCTGTTCACATCGTTCGGGGCCGTATGGGAAGCCTCGGCCGGACTCCCTGCGGATGGAACCTGAATAGGCGATAAACCTGGACTAGAGGCTTAAGTGTTTAGGTAGGTCGTGGTCTACACCCACGTCGGCTTTCGCTTGAAGTCTGCCGAGCACATGTCGTGTGCAGACGCTAAGTGGTGGAAACATGTATGAAGAAGTACACCCCTGCAGGGTTATCATAATCTATTCGAATAGCCGCGTCCGCGGTAAAGGACTACTTGGTTGCCTATACAGTTCATAGACAAGTAAATGGAAACTACTAAAAGCCTCAAGATAAGAGTGAGTGCCGAGGATGGCTCTTCCGTAGGAAGACGGAGGCGAATCCTCGGTAGTGTATTGAATTGGTGAGTAGTGGACTCGTGTGCGCAAAACCATTTCAAGTTGGAGTATCGTAGGATAGTCTAGCCAAGAGTCAAAGCTGGCTTGCTGCAATAACTCCACCAACCCTTCTTGATAATATGCATGTATGTAGGTTCTGATGTAAGTCTTGCTGAGTACCTTTGTACTCATGTTGCTATAATCTACATTTTTTACAGAAGACGCTGCAACCCCTTCTGATGGGTTCTATGTAGACGTTGACATCAACGAGTAGGCTAAAGACCCAGGTGGTGACCCTGAGCTTGTGAAGGACCACGTAGTATAGCTAGGATTTCCAAGCCTCTTTCATTTTATTAGTTGTCTGTACTCAGACAAGTTACTTCCGCTGCTGGTTTGTATGACTGTATGACTTGTATGTTGGGTCGTGAGACCCGCACCTTTGTGTATGTTATGTATGGCTCTCTGAGCCTTAAATAAAGTACTTGTGTCGTAGAGTCATGTTGTGATGCTTCGTTGTATTTGCACATATCGAGCATATTGTGTGTATGATTGAAATGCTTGGTATGTGTGGGATCTGACTATCTAGTTGTTTATCTTTAGTAGCCTCTCTTACCGGGAAATGTCTCCTAGTGTTACCGCTGAGCCATGGTAGCTTGCTACTGCTCTGGAACACTTAGGCTGGCCGGCATGTGTCCTTCTTCGTTCCTGTGTCTGTCCCCTTCGGGGAAATGTCACGCTTTGAGTACCGGAGTCCTGTTAGCCCGCTACAGCCCGGTTTACCGGAGTCCTGCTAGCCCAGTGCTACAGCCCGGACCCACTTGCTGATGACCGACACGTTCGAAGCTGGGTCATGGATGCCTGTCCCTGTAAGTCTGTGCCACTTTGGGTTTACGACTAGTCATGTCAGCCCGGGCTCCTTATCATATGGATGCTAGCGACACTATCATATACGTGAGCCAAAAGGCGCAAACGGTTCCGGGCAAAGGTAAGGCGACACCCGTGGGAATACCGTGCGTGAGGCCGCAAAGTGATATGAGGTGTTACCGGCTAGATCGATGTGACATTGAGTCGGGGTCCTGACAAGATTTTCCTGCACGGAGAGGAGCGACGCGATGCCAGCCCCGGAACCCACGCAATGGAGATAGCAGCCTCGCGAAGATAGGAATTTAACCTGGTCAGCTGTTCCCGTGGGGAATGGAGCCCCATAGACACAGATGTTTCACAACCCGCTTCCGCCATCAATCACTAGAAACCATTGGTTGTACCCACAGGCCAGAATGGTCTTGTACTACATATTCTGTATTTGGCTTGGAATTTCTGTATCAAGTTGGAGCCTCATCAGCTAACAGTAATCCTGGGGCTGATGAGAACGACAGTCTTTTCTGGAAATTTATTACCCAGAAAACCCGGTCGTGACAGGAGCCGTCTGGCTCGTGAGGATCACGCCTCCACAGCACACATCATCGACTACCACGACACTTCTGCAACATCTTTACAAGATGACTTCTTGGTTTGATCAATTGAGAGTGCCCCTCGGGCTGCATTATCCTCAAGGCGTTAGGGCCCGTCCCTGCAGCTGTATCGTTTCATTCATGTACCCAAGATCAGTTATGCTTTTATGAGTTGATGTGACTGTTAACTTTGTGGTTGGTGCCTCATCGCCTCCGAAGGCCCTACCCCATGGGTTTGCGTGTTAGTGGCTCTCCTCCTGAACGTCCCATGAGAGGGGGCTACCGGCATGGCGCATGTGCTCAGGTTCATCCCTGCAGCGTCAATAAATCTAAGCGACCGAGCTCTGGCCTGTGGGTCGGCCCCGTGCATGTCACCTCACCAGGTACTTAGTGTCTTTTCTTCTCATGGAAGAATCATGAGCAGATCAGTAAGTGCGCGGTGCCCCTTGCATTTTGTGGTTTGTTAATATGCAGGAATTTCGGGAGGCAGGCACTCAAGCACGCCTGGGCCACGTGCCACCTCCTCAGGAGGTCCGACCTCGATCAGGCAGATGTTTAATCCAAAAAAGGCTAAGTAAAATTGCTCCATATGCCACATTGCACCGGTCAAAGTCCCTTTCTGCGGAACCCCCGCGAGGTGAACTACTCCGTTTTGCGCAAGCCACTTGCATGTCAAAAGGGGGGATCTTGAGCATCGCGCCTCAGGAGCCCCTACTAGCTTTCGGGCCCTCAACCCCTGGCCTTGTCCCAGGCATTGCGGCTTGACATACCAGCGGTGGCTGAGCTCGCTCGAGGGCTAGGTCTAGAGGACGTATAGCAGCCTGGCGAGCAAAGAAATACGGTGCAAACCTTGCGAGGGAACATGAGAAGAGAGGTGATGTAGGGCGGAACCCTAGGGGGCGATCTTTCATGTTTGGAGAGGATCCCTACGAGGAACACGAAGAACGCGCAAAAGGAAACTAGGGAAATCATGAGGGAAATCACGAGAGAAAACACTCAACCGACACGAATATGATCACACAAGTGCTAGATCATCGAGGCACAAAGTAACTCGAGATCCAAAGTCAACAAAGGACAAATACAAGGGTAACCGTTCTTCTCCATGAGGAGGTCTTGATTGTCTTCTCCGGGTGGAGGTCTTGAATCCGGGTGGATCTTCTCCGAAGAGGTGCGGTCCCTCATGAGGAGTAGATCCGATCAGATGAGAAATCCTCTATCTCAAATGAGCTAAACCAATGCTAACCCTAGAACGTAGGTGGAGAGGGAGTATATATAGTCTAAGGGGTGAAGGGGTACATGGGCCACGGCCCGGATGTGCTGCGTGCAGGCAGGAGGGGACCGGATATCTGGGTGTCGGGCCAGATGTCCGGGCGCTCGCAAGGGGCCGGATGTCGGGCTGTTGGGCCGGATGTTCGGGCTCGTGGAGTTGGCCTTGCTGCTCCCTGGATGGACAGGGCCGGATGTCGGACGGAGGGGCCAGATGTCCGGGGCTTCAGGAGCGACCGGATGTCCGGTGTGACGGCCGGAAGTTCGAGCTATCGGGGCAGCCTTCTGTGCTCCCTGGACGGCGTGTCCGTATGTTCGGGCGGGAGGCCGGATTTCAGGGGCGAAGGGCCAGATGTCCGGGCTGGACGCCGAATGTCCGGGCCGTGTAGCTTCTGCTGCAGACTCCTGGCTGTGGTGTAGATCTCCAGGGGCCGGATGTCCGGGGCCATGGCCGGATGTCTGGTGCCTCTAAGTTGTTCTCGCCTTCTTCCGTTGGTTGTCTTCTTCCGTGGACTTGGGGTCTTGACCGTCTTCATGTGCATCCTCGGGAGGGTCCTCTTGGTACCTAATCATGCACAACATTCCAGACTTAGGTAGTAGCCATGTCTCGTGAGGATCATATCAGATATCACTAAGGAGAGAAGTCACCTCGGTCTCGAGAGCTCTAGATCGTTCTCTTGTAATGGGTCCTCTTGGTGCTTGGTGAGATGATGGTAGGACCATGGGGATTACCGAAGGATGCTCCGCATCATCTCCCCTCCCTTGGGAAAGATCCCCTAGGATCGAAATTCTCATCACCATGGTACGGGGGGAGATCGTTGACATTGAAGATGTCACTCACGTTGTACTTGTCAGGTGGGAGATCGATCTTGTAAGCGTTGTTGTTGTAGCGTCCTAGCACCTTGAAGGGTCCATCGGCTCGAGGTCGAAGTTTGGACTTGCGTTCGTTGGGGAAACGGTCCTTGCGAAGGTGTAGCCACACGACATCTCCAATGTTGAATATCATGGGTTGCTTGTTGACGTTGAGCTTGGTCACGAGTCGTTGTACTTGGGGCTCAATGGTGTGCCTTGTATCCTCATGCATCTTCTTGATGTAGCTTGTGCGTGCACTCGCATCCATGTTGGTGCGCTCTTGTAGTGGTAGAGGTAGAATGTCCAATGGGGACAACGGGTTGAAGCCATAGACGACCTCGAAGGGGGACTTGCCGGTCGTTGAATGTCTTGCACAACGATGGGTAGACACTCCTCCCACTCCTTGATGTTCTTCTTGATCAACACGCGAAGTAGAGTGGAGAGCGTATGGTTCGTCACCTCCGTTTGGCCATCGGTTTGAGGATGGTATGCGGATGAGAACAAGAGCTTGATTCCGAGCTTGGCGCATAGGGTCTTCCAAAAGTAACTCAAGAACTTGACGCCGCGGTCGGAGACGATTGTCTTTGGTACTCCATGGAGTCGCAAGATTTCCCTACAAAAGAGATTAGCAACATGTGAAGCATCATCTATCTTGTTGCATGGGATGAAATATGTCATCCTAGAAAATCGGTCCACAACAACAAAGACAGAATCCTTTCCATTTTGAGTTCTAGGCAAACCAAGTACAAAATCCATGCTAATGTCTTCCCAAGGTTGGTAAGGAATAGGAAGAGGCATGTAAAGACCATGGGATTGAGCTTTAGACTTAGCTTTGCGACATGTAGAGCATCGATTGGTGAAGCGTGAGACGTTGCGGAACATCTTGGGCCAAAATTAGTTTTTGGAGAGCCTGGCGAATGTCTTGTCGCGTCCAAAGTGTCCCATGAGTCCGCCTCCATGAGCCTCTTGCAAAAGGAGTAAACGAAGAGGAGACTCGAGAATGCAAAGTTTGGTAGCTCTCATAAGATAATCAACGTCGATGTAATATCATTCCCATGATGTATGCGTCAAACACTTAGCATAAGGAGTAGCAAAAGATGCATCATTAGCATACAAGTCTTTGATGTGCTCAAAGCCAACAACATTCAACTCAAGTTTAGTGACAAGCGTGCATATGCGCGAAAGTGCATCCGCAACTACATTTTCCTTACCCTTAATGTACTTGATCACATAGGGGAAGATTCAATGAATTCACTCCATTTGGCATGACGCTTGTTTAACTTAGTTTGGCCTTTTAAGTACTTAAGCGTTTCATGATTGGTATGGATGACAAACTCATGAGGTCTAGGATAATGTTCCCAAACATGTAGCACACGCACTAAAGCATATAATTCTTTGTCATAAATGGGATAGTTAAGTTGAGCACTGGAGAGTTTTTTCACTAAAATATGCAATGGCTCGTTTTTCTTGCATCAAAACTCCACCAATTTTGGTACCACTTGCATCACAATGAACTTCAAAAGTTTTGTCAAAGTTGGGCAAAGCAAGAATCGGAGCATGAGTAAGCAAAGACTTGAGCTCATCAAAAGCGATGGATTGCAAAGATCCCCAAACAAAAGGAGCATTCTTCTTACTCAAGGCATGCAAAGGAGCGACAATAGTGCTAAAATCTTTCACAAAGCAACGATAAAACCCCGCAAGGCCAAGAAAGCTACGCACTTGTTGCAAATTGGTGGGTTGGGGCCAAGTTTTAGTTGCTTCAATTTTAGATTCATCAACATGGACACCTTTGGAAGAGACAACAAAACCCAAAAAAACGAGCTTGTCAACACCAAACGTGCACTTTTTCATGTTGGCATAAAGATGTTCCTTGCGAAGCGTTTGCAAGACAGCCCTAACATGCTTTAGATGCTCTTTCATGGATTTGCTAAAAACAAGAATATCATCAAAGTAAACCACAACAAACACTCCAATATTAGGTCGAAGCACAAAATGCATAAGACGCATGAAAGTTTCGGGAGCTTCCGATAAACCCATAGGCATAACCAACCACTTGTACAAGCCAAATTTGGTTTTGAAAGTGGTTTTCCATTCATCACCTTCTTGTATGCAGATTTGATAATAGCCACTTTTAAGATCAATTTTTGAGAAAATGGTGGCACCGCTAAGTTCATCAAGCATATCATCTAAGCGAGGAATGGGATGCCTATAATGAACGGTAATAGCATTGATAGGTCTACAATCCGAGCACATGCGAAAACTACCATCTTGCTTGGGCACAAGTATAATCGGAACGACACAAGGGCTTAATCTTTCACGTACATGACCGTTGTCGATTAGTTGTTGTACTTGTCGTTGGATCTCCTTAGTTTCTTCAGGGTTGACGCGGTATGGATCTTTGTTTGGAAGAGGTGCTCCGGGGATGAGGTCGATTCGGTGCTCAATGCCTCGTAGAGGAGGTAGACCCGGAGGTAGCTCATAGGGGAAAACATCTTGGAATTCCTGTAAAAGAGAAGATAACACTAACGGTAGATCGTGATAGGTGTTAGTATTTGGGTCCCCATCCTTGCACACAAGGACAAAGTGCATAACACTCAATGGGTTCTCACACACTTCTCTCATCTCACTTTTGGTGGCAAATAGGACTAAGTTTTTCTTGTTGCTCATCATGGAGGCGCTCGGTTTTGGCTTGTGGCTCTCACTCTCTTTTGGGTGGATCACTTTCTCACTTTTCTCTCCACGATGGGTGGCTTGCTTGTTCGCTATCACTTGACTAGGAGACATAGGTCATAGCACATATTCCTTTCCTTTCATCTTGAAGCTATAGTGATTGGTACGCCTGTTGTGGATGAGGCCGCGGTCGAATTGCCATCGTCGACCAAGAAGGAGGTGGCAAACGGACATCGGGACGACACCACACTCCAAAGTGTCCTCATATGCGCTAATCTTGAACGAGACTTGGACCATATGCTCAACCCTTATAGTGTCGGAGTCACTTAGCCATTGGACTTTGTAGGGGTGCGGGTGCTTCATCTTGACCAATTGAAGCTTGGAGCATAGTTCTTCACTTGCCAAGTTGTGACAACTACCTCCATCGATGATGACCTTGACGGACCATCCATTGATGTCGGCCTTTGTGTGGAAGATGTGGCATCATTGGTCTTCTTCTTGTTGATGTTGAAGAGTCAAAACTTTGGAGACAACGAGAGCGGGGCTCGAATCCTCATCACAAAAGACTTGATCATCTTCATCTTCATTCACGCGCCGGTGCATGGCCACTTGCTCAAGGGTTTCCATCTCCTCTTCACTCATGGAGTCATAGGTTCCATCATCGTTGAGGATCATGGTGCGCTTGTTTGTGCATTGGTAGGACTTGTGGCCTCGGCCGCCGCAAGTGAAACACTTCAAGGAGCTTGTCTTGACGGTCTCATCGGTTGGAGTACATGATGAAGCACACGGCTTGGAGTTGCTTGTAGTAGGAGGACGACTTGAGCTTGTCAAAGCTTTCTTGTAACTTGACTTGTCGTTATTGCTTGTAGATCGTTTGGTTGAGGTAGAAGTTGGAGGAGTCGTTGAAGCTTGGGTTTTGGGGAAGCCATAGGTCTTGGATGAGTACTTGGCGTACTTGAAGTCATCTTGAACTTGACGTTCGGCTTTGGTAGCTTGATGCACGAGCTCAATGAGGTTGGAGTAGGGTTGGAAGTCTGCGATCTTCTTGATGGGATGATTGAGTCCATTCAAGAAACGTGTCATAGTTTGCTCATCATCTTCCGTGACATTGGCTCGAATCATGTCTATCTCCATTTCCTTGTAGTATTCTTCAACACTCTTTGTTCCTTGCTTGAGGAGTTGGAGCTTCTTGAACAGATCGCGGTTGTAGTATGTGGGCACAAAATGTGCTCGCATGACATCTTTCATTTGAGCCCAGGTGGTGATTGGTGGTTCACTTCTTGCTTCTCGGCGCTCAAGGACTTGTTCCCACCATATGAGCACATAGTGTTGGAACTCAAGTGATGCCATAGAGATATTCCTCTCTTCCTCATAGTTGTGCAAACGAAAGATTTTATTGACCTTCAATGCCCATGAGAGGTACTCTTCGGGATCATTGCTTCCATTGAACTTGGGCATTGTGAATTTTAGCTTGCCGTAGCGTTGCTCTTCAGTGTGTTGTGGTCGATGGTGATGATGACGCCCTTGACATTGCGGATAATCATCGTCATGTTGCTCTTGGCGTGGAGGAATTCCATGATCAAATTGCTCTTGTTGAACTTGAGGTTGTGGACGAGCTTGTTGAGCTTGTGGAGGAGCTTGAGGAACTTGACGTTGCACTCTTGGTTGGTAGTTCCGCTCTTGTATTTATTCTCGAAGTGCTTCCTCTTGGTTGCGCCTATCGTGGTTGCGCTTGGCAATGGCTCGACTTAATTCTTGAAGGGCAGGTTGCGCCTCAAGAGCTTGTTCTTCACGTTGTTGTTGTTGTTGAAGACGTTGAGCCTCGGCGTCTTGTTCTTCTTGATGTAGACACGCTCGTTCTTCCTCTTGGCGACGTTGACATTGTCGTTCTTGAGCTTGAGCAAAAGCAACTTGGTGTGGTTGAGGATGAAGTACTTGCTCATCGACTTGCTCTTGTGAATGCTTGTCGTGTAGAGGATTGCGAGATGCATGACGGTCTTGACGAGCGTCTCGTCCAAGAGTGTTCGATGTCGGTGTACTTGAGCCGGAGAAGGTGTCGTCGGAGTGTCGACTTGTGTGGCTCCGTCTTGAGTATGAAGAAGTAGAAGGAGGACGGTTCACCAACAAGGCTCGGATCTCTTCCATTCTTGCATCATTCTCTTGCTTGTGAGCGTCGAGCTTGTTGTCGAAGTAGTCCTTTGTACGTTGCTCGGAGAGTCGCAAGTCGGTGGCGAAGTTGTCGATGAGGTCGGTCATCGCTTGTTACTCTTGATGCAACGCTCGTTGTGCACCAAAGAGGTGGCTCTTGGTGAAGAATGATGACATGTCGTCGTCTTGCTCGATGAAGAGTGGGTTGGTAGAAGTACTTGGCCTATCCATCATTCCAAACAAAAATGTGAGTGTAGAAGGAGAAGAACTTATACCAAATGTACCTTGGCCGATGTTGATGATGAATCAAGTTCACTCAAATGCAGATAATGAAATAGCACTATTGGTACCAATTCTTGTCGGTTCTCACAGCTACACAAGTAAAAGCTTATGGTGGAGCTTGGTTAGGATGGTGGCATAAAATTTGATGCAATTGTAAGTGAGCTTCAATAATGTTGGAAAAGATTCACAAATTTGAAAATGCAACAAGTAGACCAAGCAAATAGAGGTACACGGAAACACACACGCAAATAGATAAGTGGGATTGTGCAAACCAAAAAGGAGCCAAAATGTGGAATCCACGAAAATGCTCTTGTTGCACAATGCACGAGAGACGCTAGCACGTTTGCACAATAGGCGGATACATAACTTGTGCACAACCTACTTGGCAAAAATGCAGCGACCTCTATCCCAAGTATGCTATATGTATGGTATTTCGGTGATATGATCCAAAATGATCGGATATGACAATCTTAATGTAGTATGATGCTATGGTTCTTGCTTATAAGCTCTTTGCTTATCTTTCCTCTTTTCTTAAAAGCTTGGTTGGCTCTTTTACTTGTGAGCTCTTTTCTTATGCAAAACTTTACGAACCAAGATATCAATTGTGTATGCGATGACAACTTTTTGACACAAAAGATGATGTCACGATATGCACCACTATGGTATGGTATGTATGCTATGGAGTATGATCGCTAATGTGCACAAGTCACGTTGCCAACAATACTCAATGGCTAGTCTCGATGGGTAAGCAATGCAAAAGTAAGGCTATGTGGTTATCAATGCAATTGCAAGGTATGACAAAGATGTCCTCGAGGTTACCGTCCTTGGCGATGATGAGTAGTCGATGAAGATGAGCAGTGGTGATGTTGACGTTGAACCCTACCTATATAGCCGAAACACAATAGGATACGGGAACCACAACCCAAAAACTCAAAGACCAAAACGTGTCAAAATCGTCATAGGAGGTAGCGGTGAGTGGTGGTGGTGCTTGCGAAAAGCGGTGGTTGTATGCGAAAGTATGTGTAGGGCAAAATTTGGTGAAACTAGGCGGAAAATGGCGCGGGGGATGGAGTTGCAGCTGCCAGGGGCCGGATGTCCGGGCTAGAGGCCGGATGTCTGGGACAACTGATATCCGGGGACTCAGGCGGATGTCCGGGCGCCTGGATCATGGCCGAACGGGATGAACTCCACGGGAAAAAGGGCAACTCCTGGGCAAAATTCGGACAAATTTGTGGATGGAAATTGCGGATGAGATGGGGAAAAGCTAGATCCACTCGATGCAAAGCAGATTCAGGGATCAAATCCAACAAAACTTCATCACACCAACAAATCACAAAAAAAATTGGGGGCTATTTTTGGTGGGGACTTTTGGATTTAGGACGAAAACAACAAAATCAAGCTAGAAAACACGGGGTAGGGGCTCCAAAAACATGATCAACGTGTCTCATGATACCAAGATGATGTAGGGCAGAACCCTAGGGGCCGATCTTTCATGTTTGGAGAGGATCCATACGAGGAACACGAAGAACACGCAGAAGGAAACGAGGGAAATCATGAGGGAACACAAGAGAAAACACTCAACTGACACGAATATGATCACACAAGTGCTAGATCATCGAGGCACAAAGTAACACGAGATCCAAAGTCAACAAATGACAATACAAGGGTAACTGCTCTTCTCCGTGAGGAGGTCTTGTCTTCTCCGGGTGGAGGTCTTCAATCCGGGTTGATCTTCTCCGAAGAGGTGCGGTCCCTCGCGAGGAGTAGATCCGATCAGATGAGCAATGCTCTATCTCAAATGAGCTAAACCAATGCTAACCCTAGAACATAGGTGGAGAGGGAGTATATATAGTCTAAGGGGCGAAGGGGTACATGGGCCACGACCCGGGTGTGCTGCGCGCAGGCAGGAGGCGACCGGATGTCCGGGCGCTCGCGAGGGGCTGGATGTCCGGGCTATTGTGCCAGATGTCCGGGCTGGTGCAGTTGGCCTTGCTGCTCCCTGGATGGACGGGGCCGGATGTCCGGATAGAGGGGCCGGATGTCCGGGGCTTCAGGAGGGACCGGATGTCCAGGGTGACGGCCGGATGTTCGGGCTATCGGGATGGCCTTCTGTGCTCCCTGGACAGCGTGTCCGGATGTCCGAACAGGAGGTCGGATGTCCGGGGCGGAGGGGCGGATGTCCGTGCTGGACGCCGGATGTCCGGGCCCTGTAGCTTCTGCTACAGACTGCTGGCTGTGGTGTAGATCTCCAGGGGCCGGATATTCGAGGCCATTGTCGGATGTCGGGTGCATGGAAGTTGTTCTCGCCTTCTTCCGTTGGTTCTCTTCTTTCGTGGACTTGGGGTCTTGACCATCTTCATGTGCATCGTCGAGAGGGTCCTCTTGGTACCTAATCATGCACAACATTCCGAACTTTGGTAGTATCTCTATGTCTCGTGAGGATCATATGAGATATCACTAAGGAGACAAGTCACCTCGGTGTCGAGAGCTCTAGCTCATGCTCTTTTCATGGGTCCTCTTGGTGCTTAGTGACACGATGGTAGATCCATGGGGATGACCGAAGGATGCTCCGCATCAAGGGGCACAGTCCAGCTGCGTAGGTATTGCTTGAAATGCTAAAGGAAGCCAAGATGCATTTCAGAGCGGAGCGGAGGACCAAACTCCAGGGAAGTGCACCCTCATGACGCAGGAACACTTCCTGATCCACGAGCACCCTGAGCTAAGTCATCCTCTCTGCATCGGACACGAGCCTTACTATTAACATGTCGCCTTCATTTTCATAATCTTGTCTGGGCGGGAACACCCTGTATCTCTCGAAAGCCGCATGCACGTCAAGGCGCACCTCTTGAGCATCGCGCCTCGGGAGCTCTTACCAGAAATCGGGCCGCTCACCTCCTACACTTGCACATGGCATCGCAACCTAGCATACCAGCGACAACAAAAGCTTTCTTGGGGACTGGGTCCTAGTGATGCAAAGCACTAAGGTATCACAAGGAAAAAGGGGCTCGAGCCCAAACAAGAGATGTCAATAGGATTTAAGAAGCAAATAAAAGCAGGAAGATAAGGGTGCAAGCGCCATAGTTTCTTACACGCCCCCATGGGGCCCCCTAATGATTGCAATGCAGGAATTAAAAAGAAACAAAAGAAGACCTCCTCCTGGAGGCCGCCGCTCCTGAGGCCCGAGCTTTGATGCCACTGGCACCTAATCATAGTCATCCTCCACCTTGACGCGGTGACACGACGGCTCGTCATAGTCGTCGTTGCTCGAGCTTCCCCTGGAGGAGGTGTCATAGCTGCTAGACATGCGGCGGCTCTTGCCAAACGCGAGTTCACCGCCGAGGACGTCTCCTCCGCGGTGGCCATTATCATTGGAGGAGAGGTTGTTGACGCTGCTACGGTCGCTCTTCGGGTAGCATCCGAGGCATCTGCCGTCCTCCCCGAAGATCTTGACGAAGAGCGTCGTCACCCCATCGTATTTGAAGTGGAGGGTGTGCCTCCCCTTCAGGCCGCGGGTGCGTGCAAACTACTACCACCCTCGGGTTAGGTACACATAGCCGGAGGCGGTAACTTTGACCTCCTCCCATGAGGACTGGTTGCAGCAGCCGTTAGGCTACAGCCACTGCCTGACTGGTCCGCCCACGGGTAGCCCCTCTGCAAAGGAGCGCGGGAGCGGGATCCAAGTGCAGGGCGGACTCTCCATCTACACTACAAACTTGCGGGCCATGATGACTGACTATGCCCGCGGTCGATGCCAGCGTTCTGGGACCGAGGGTACCTAGACCTACCTGCCTACGGACCAGAGTATGGCTGCACCGACGGCCTGGCACGGCCCAATGGCAAGACTCCATGAGAAAGACCCTCGCGAGGCAAATGCCGACCAGGCCTCCCGAGGAGCGGCCTCCCAAGGCTTCCTCTAGAGGAGCGGATATCTCTAGGCTGGCACCCCACTTTGCAAGGCTGCGGTGACGTGAGCCATGATGACCAAGGCCAGGTGGGCACCAGCGGGCGCAGGAGAGGGCGGTTTCCTCTGTTGTGCTAAGGATGCAAGGACGTACGTGGGTTCCCAGGGAATCCCCCAAAGGTTTCCATTCCGGTGCAAGAAGCACTACAAAAAAAGACACATCCATGACATTTTGGGCTGAACAATTTTTTTCTGTCATGCTTATGACACTTCTATGACGATAATTGTGACAAAACCCGGTATCAGCATACATGTGGTGGGCTCCTACTTCTATGAAAAAAAATCATGACAGAAAATGGGCTTTTCATCCCGCGCGGGCAGAAGACGCACCTGCATGACATTCTTTGGGCCGTCCATGATAGAAAAAATCATGGTAGAAGAGAGGGCAAGGATAATTTTGGGGAGTTCCCGGTTAAGGTGGGTGGTCGGCGCCGAGCGATGCACGGAGGTTTGCGTGTTACTCTCGTACATGTACGTGCGTGTGTGCGAGGCATTGCACTCTAACTGAACCCGAGCGAGGCGTTGGGCTCTAACTAAACCCGAGTGATTGCACTAGCTACGTTACTGAACCCCAATCGATCCCTTGTTGTTAACTAAACCCGAGTGATTCCTTCGCTAGTGCTGCTAACTAAAGCCGATCGAACCTGCTGCCTCTTGAAGAACAATGAACGTAGCGGTTGGTTGAACGAGTCGAGACATACGTGCTTGGGATTAGATGAACAGTTCCCGGTGGGGTTTGGATGAACAGGACCCGGTGGTAGTAGTAGGCCATTGCTGCTGGCTGAACAGGACCCCGAGTGGAGGCCGCACAGCCGAACAGCTAGTTGGGGGTGGATGAACAATACCCCGTGGAGGGCTAGTTGAACAGTAGCCGGTGGAGGGCTAGATGAACAGTAGCCCGTGGGTGAACAGAAGCTAGTGGAGGCTGGTGGAAGACGTGGCAGATGAACAGTGTAGGTGGAGGCTAAAGGAAGTCGACGGTGGGCGAACAGTATCCCCGTGGCGTCCCGTTTTGCGGCACGCCACACCCCTCCGATGAACAGGACCCTGTTTTCACCGTAGCGCTCCAACACAAGTCTATTTCCTCCGTTTTGCGGTATGCCACACCCCTCCCGATGAACACGACCCCCGTTTCGACCATAGCCGGTCGAATAGAAGGTTGTTTCCTCCATACTACGGTACGCTAGACCCCGTTTCTACTGTTCCGTCCAAGCCGGTTGGCTCCTATTGAAGAGGATGCATTCGGACCCAGTCTGTTGCCTCCCGTTGAACAGAACATTGTTTCTCCATTCTGACCCAGCCAGTTGGTTGCCCGATTAACAGGACGCCGTTGTTGCCGTCCATTGCCTCTCCATGTACACGAGTCCTGGCCGTACGTATGTGCAAGTACGCGTTCGAGACCCCGCCCGTATGTATGTATGTGGCCATATTTTTTGGCATGTGGCTGTACGTACGTGTACACGGTTTAGAAGGGACCGACTGAACTACTACGTCAGGGGCTCTACTACTACATGTGTTGCTGCTTGCCCGGCCACGGTTCATCGTTGCAGAGAGACCGATCGACCAGTATGTGCGTACAAGTTCGCGACCAGAAGGAGGAGGAGAAAGAGAATGCGGAAAGACACCATCCCTCTCCCCTTTTATAGAAGGGCAGGGCCGGGGTTTGGCCTCCCAAAATAAGGGCGGCCGCCCCGCTCGACCAATGCAGCCTCCTGAGGCACGGGGAATACATACCGACCCGCGTTTCCAATCACCGACGCCCGCTTTCCCGCCTCAGCGTTAATGCCCATGCACTCCGCATTCGCTGCCTACCCTTCCTAAGGCATGGAGGACACGTGGCGAGCGAACCAGAGGCATAAAGACAAGTGGTGCGACCGTTTTCCACCCCGTCATCGTGGGGTGCGGCACCATGTAGGCTATGACCCGAGTCCACTTAGTAAATGAGTAACGCCCCTGCGAACTCCTCCTTTATGAGGGAAACGTGGGCCACCTCTTTACTTTTTTTATTGCAAAGTGATGCAAGCGTACTGCAACCATCCGATGCACGACCCCCACGCCATGACCTCGACGCGGATCGTTAGGAAGCACAACTGGCGAGAAGATCGTGGAAGTTAAGTCGTTGCCACGTGTGCCCTTGCACTGCTTTGGGCCTGGCCCAACTACGCCTTGCGCTTATATGTGGCCCAGGACCGGGGGCACCTGTCGGTGTACAAAAGTATGGGCTCTTCTATACCCCTTACTTGTGCATGGTCAGTCGTAGCCACACCTACGGCAGGGCCTAGCAAGGCAGCAGAAGAGAAAACACAAGACTACCAATACAGGCAATCAAGACAGTGAACGGCAAGCAGAGGACAAGATGAACCTCCCCCGACATCATCCTTGCCAGGGCGGCGTGTGTAGCCCCGACAATCTCCTTGCCGGGGCAACCTGCAAGGCCATCACCCTTGAGGCTGAGAGATTTGACACCTCGACAACGTCAATGCCAAGTCATGGGAATGCATGCATAGTAGCATGCAGATCTTTGTGAAGATTGATGGCTTGCGGGTCCACGTGGAACCAGAAGACAAAGATCCCCAGCAAGACCCTTGCCGGGGACCAGAGCGAGGCCCCCGGCAAGCCTTGCCGGGGACGATTGCGGGGCCACAGCCAGGCCCGCACTCGACAAGGATTTTTCACTCACCACCACTCCAGCGCGACGACCAGCTTGTCAACTAGACAGATGCCTGTGTGGCGGGATGCAGATCGTCGTGGAGGCTCTACCACCGCGCCAACACAGCAGCTAGCTAGCCAGCGTGGCACTGCATGCCTCGTTCGCCTAGACGCGTGTCAAAGCGAGGAGGGGCGGCGACGGATGACACGACTTCTATTTCCGTCCCCGATAAAGTAAGAGGGCATGTAGGCAGCGCATTAAATGTGTTTGTCCTACGGTGCCGAGCGATAAGCTCATACACTATAGCTTTCTTTCCACCTCATGTGTGCCACTCTGGGATCCCCTTTGACATATAAAAGGAGGCGCAAGGCGTACTGAGGGAGGATTCTGCCTTTTTGGACTGGGCATGCACCGCAGCTAGTTCAAGAGCTCAAAGAACACAAATATACACACAAGTAGGACTAGGATTTTATGCACCAGTTCAGCCCAAACCTGGGTAAAAATCCCCTCGCGCTGATCGCTAGTCCTGCTCTTCGTGCAGCTCCTCTCCCCGCCAACCGTGGAAGGGATTCCTATGGTCCCATAGGTGTTCGTTTCCCCGACACGGTGTGTGTGTGGGGAGGTAGAGACCTAACTAGAGAGGTAGATCAACTCGCATATGTGTTGAGAAGGAGAGACCCAACTATGTCTTGAGGGAGATCGGTCGACATCCATACATAAGTGAAGGATGGGAAAGAGGGAGAGAGAGAGGGGGGGTAGAGTGTTGGATGGGTGGTGAAGTTGCTTCTCAAAGATGGTGGGAGAGGCCTAATAGACAAACTGAGGGTAGAACTGCAATATTATCAATAAGAGCGGGGATGTGTTTCTGTGTGTGCGTGTGCGTGATAGATGTGTCAGGACGTATGCATGGATAATGAAGGGGGACCATGTGTTTGGTAAGAAGACCTAACTAGATCGGTAGATCAATTGTTTTGTGTTGGAGGAATGGAGAGACATAATGAATGAGGTAGATCAATAGGCTTGTGGGGTAAAGAAGTTATAACGACCTAGCTATATGTATAGCAGGAGATCAGTCGGTGTACATACATTTGTTAGAGGTAAATAAGGCCCATCGAGACGGATAGACAGAGATAATGGAGCTAGGAGGTGGTGCGAGAGGCCTACTAGCTAGATAGGGGGAGTGTGAGATTGTGAGATCGATGAAAAGAGGGGCCAGAGTTTACACGTGTGTGAGACCATATGAGAGACACGAGGCATGGACATATAAAGGAGGAGGTGGAAGGTGCGTGTGTATGTGGTAGGCAGACATCGCTTGAGAGGTTTATTGATTGGTGTGTGTCGGAAAGAAGTTGTGGAGACCGTGGGAGAATGACATAAAGGAAAAAAATGAATGTGCGCGATGGATAGAATGCTGAGGGAGGGGGTGGGCAAGGAGGGCGTGTCTATGCACGAGAGAAAGTTAGTGTTAGCTAAAATGGTTAGAGGATTGTGTGGGTGTAAGAGACTAACATAGATCATAATTCAATATGAAAGTGGATTCATATATTTGAATAGGAGATCATAGTGTTATAAACATATGCATGCATGAATATAGAGGTGATACACATGGTGTGGTTTTGGACATGTAATACCATAATTTGATAATGTGTGGTATTGGCAACTCACAGGTAAATATCGAACAATTGAAACCATACTATACATCAAAAAATCTCACGTTTTATTTGAATTTGTGATAATGTGTGGCGTTTTAGCTCACAACTAAATATCGAACAATCTAAACCATACTATATATCGAACAATCTCACATTTTATTTGAATTTGTGATAATGTGTGGCATTCGCACCTCACATCTAAATACTTGTAGGCATAGGGGTCGGGGCACCATATATTATGTGATAAACACATTATACATATGAGATATGGCTTAGATTATGAAGATCTAGCTAGAGCTTGAAATGGACTATGATTTGAAATCAACATAAAATGGATTCAAAAAATCGAGTTCGAGTTCATATAGTACACATAGTTCATATCTAAATCGACAGTAATCATGTGGTGTGCTGTGAAGATAATATACAAATGATGGTTTAATTTGACAATAATGATGATTGTAGATCTTATGAAAATAGAGAAACGGATTCAAATCTTTTGACCTGACAATAATCATGATTGTGGATATTATTCAAATAGAGAAACAAATACAAATTTAGTTCATGTTGAAGCGGTAGTATATACGTTTGGAATGCACTAAAACATTCATTTGAGTAGAAGTTGCATGCATTATACACGTAGCAAAATATTTTAATTGAACATAACATGAATTCGAAGTTTTGAATGGCATTTGTAGTGCGAATAGATTTGGTACAATACACGGGACTATACTCTCTTGTGTGGTGTGAATTGCTTTTCTTTTTTTGTCGAAGGAAGTGCGAATTTATTTGGAATAGTACACATTACGCTTGTCCGGAAATTTCAACCTGCACCCTGTTACCCGAAATATTTAAGATATATCTTTGTCCCGTTGTGCTCCGAAAACTCCCTCCATTTCAACCCGCGCCTTGCTATCCCAAAATTACAACGCCCGCGAAAACTCCCACCTCCTGTGAAATCCTGACACGCGAAATGACCGTGATCCCCCTGAACCGAAAGAACCACCTAGCATGAATCGGTGGGGGTACTTTCGTGACTTACCCCACATTTCAGACAAGCGCATCCCTAAGCCATGGTTCCCCTATCCCATCCCATCCGTCGACCCATTCGTACACTGAGGCCGTGAAAACCCGTGAAGCCCCACACACTCCTCCATTCGCCACCCAGCCAGAGCTTCTTCCCCGACGATGTCGTTCACAGTAACACCTCAATGTCCCTCATCCACTGCACCGGATGGGGATCCGTTGTCAATCTTGTCGTCCCGCTGGTTCAGCCACCCCATCCTCCACCTCCAAGGAGCTGCCCTAACATTCCGCTCGTATTTCGCGCCACCTCTATTCCCACATAGCTGTCTTCACCTACACCACCGGAAGAGCATCATCATCACTGTTTTGTCGGACGAAGCTGAGGCCTAATTGGTGCCACCAAAGAGCTACTACTCTAATCAACGCATTTTCTTATTGATTCGATCTCTAGGTGCTGCCGAAGCTCAGTCACAAGCCGACATGGTGTGGCTCCATCCACGGCGTCGCTCCCTCGGTGACGACGTCCACATCAGTAGGAGCTGCTACTGCTTTGGCTCTCGCTCGCACTTCTTCTGTGCTCTTGCTCTCGGTTCCCTGCCTGGTCTTCTCTTGCTCTTGTTCTTGCTTGTGTTGCTGCTCTACTGTTGTGCACGCTGCTGATGCACGAGCAGCAGATCTTGCTCTCCCTCGAGCCCCTGCAACTGCTACCCGAGATGCCGGTACACAACCAGCTGCCCCGGCTCTCGCACGTGCTGCTGCTCCGGGCGCTGCTACTGCTACTTCTTTTCTGCTACTAGTGCATTCAGTTTCGACAGTAAAATTTAGTTTCAATGGCAAAATTCAGTTTTGACAGTTAAATTCAATTTCAACAGTTGAATTCAGTTTTGACAGTTAAGTTCAGAGATGAGCGGCTTATGTATTTCACATCTAGCACTTTGTGGTTATGTATTTTACGTCATGTATTGGAGATGCTATTAGAATTCCACTCAGGTAAACATTATGTCTCTTGTCCTGCTTCAGCCTCGCCGTCGTACAACTCATCGGAGCGGCTCCAATGACGAAACCCTCCATCATAGCGGAGTACTACCCCGGGCTTTGTCTCCAGACGCCTAAGATCTTCTTCCTCTCCTCCAATAGCCAAATCAGCCGGAGCATCCTCATCGACCAACCCAATCACACGAAGATTGACATGGCTTCGCCAAAGAGGTTGTACACTTGTTGCATCGCTTTTGTACTCTACATGTTATATATATATTCCACTAAGCACAAGTAGTAATGTGAAATACGATTAGTTTCTCCTACTACATGACAAGCAGTGAGGTACCAGGCAACTTACCTATCCGTGATAGACTCTCTTGAATGCCATCATTATATATCTCGACGTGTTTGAGCTATGCATTTGTAGATGGCCCTAGGAGTTGAGCTAGTACGGAAGTCTCCTGGGTCCAAAGTAGTAGAAGTAGCACAAAAACATTTGTTGAGTGTAGGCTTTTCCCTGCTCAAGCCTGCCTACTAGAATCGCTAGTGCTTGAAAGGAAAAGTGAAGGAAATACATAATAATTGGAAAGTTTCCTATGGTACTACTATTCATGCATTTGGTTCAAAGGAATGGAGCAAAGGAAAACTGTAGGATTTGTTCATTTAGTGTCTCCTTGAAAGAAAAACCATAGGAATTTTCATATCCACTTGTCCTCCTTTTCAAATTCCTATTCATGAAGCACAAGACTAAGATATAGTAGCATAATAGCATTATAACCGTACATTTTCTTGTGGTTTGACTTAATCTCACCATGCTTCTTTGCATCCTGTGATCTTCCAATCCTTGTGAACTAAACACCCAGATTCGCAGAAATCATCTGTTTTTAATTTCTGTGCATTCCTATCCTATTCCTGTGTATTTGCTATCCCTGCATTGTTGGAACCCTCAAATTTAAACAAGCCCTTACACAATTACTTCTGTTACAGATATGTGTCAAAGAAAACCTTGTGTTGTTTGTCCCGCACCTGCTGCGTTGTGTTCCACCCCGGCTCAGCTGCTCCAATGATGGAAGGGTTCACCACTGCAGGAATCTTCCCTCCAGACTGTCTTTCGCCGCCTCGGATCTTCTTCCCCGCTGCCACGGGCATGACAAACTGCATTACCATCATCAACCGAGCAGATGAA
Source organism: Triticum dicoccoides (assembly GCF_002162155.2). NCBI lineage: Eukaryota > Viridiplantae > Streptophyta > Magnoliopsida > Poales > Poaceae > Triticum > Triticum dicoccoides. The sequence goes on from NC_041387.1 coordinate 270,873,281, forward strand.
CTTGAGGACTACATGGGTCCGCAAGAGATGTCACACTCTTTCGTGTCTGCTTACGTTATGCATCGCTTAATATTACATGCTACTTTATTGTCCTGTTCACTAATTAGACTCTGAGTCAGCTCCAAACTTATGCTCAAACTTGAATTTTAAAATGGTTGTTGGGGTACATATCAGGGCCACAATCAATAGTTTGTATCTACTATCTCGTTAATCTCCAGTGTCCACTATGAGTTTCATGTTGGGTGGAAAACAAACAATAAGAAGCCATAATCTATATTTTTAACTGAAGCCATTATCTGCCTGCTATCATTGGTTTTGGGTCTATCCACAGGTTGCTACCATCACTCTGGATTTCTGCATGCACTCCTTACATAATCTCACTATGTTTTACTCCTCTGGATGTCAGTTATTGTACACAATGGAACTGAACATGTAGAGCAAAAGAGACGAGCCTTGCGTGGCAGTAAAATTTCATGCAGACGTTGCTCCATGGTGGGCGCAAAGGCAGCCCCCCCTCCATCCATCTTGGATTGTAATCAAGAGGAACATAACTATTCTGAGGGCGATTCAGAAGGACAGGACCACTCCTATTTACCCCCTGGGGTCTTCGCTCCAACTTGGCATGCTGATGTTGGTAATATTATGCATACGGTGCCTTGCATTGCTTACTTTATACATCAAATATGTCATCTACTTAGTTTAGACATGCTTTGTGTGAGTGCCATCTGTTTAGTTTCTTTATCGTATATGTGAATTATGCAACACCATTTTGTTTAGCCAGACATCATATATGTGAATTTTGCATTGCCATCCTGCTTAGCCAATAATCTTATACGTGAATTATATCATGCCATCATTTGTTCATTACGTATTACATTTGTCAACAGTTTTAGTACATTCATCTACTCTTCCTGTGCATCAGCCATTTGACACGGTGATGGAAAATTCAGGAGTGAAAACAAGGTCTTCAGAGCAGACTATGTTATCTGACAAAGCACATATCTCGCTGGTTATAGATAGATCCTCAGAGGAGGATTCAGAGACAGATGACCAGTCTTATCCCCACCCCCCACCCCCGCCCCGAGGTGTATGCTCTAACTTGGTAGGGTTATGTTTCTCATATCATGCGTATGGTGTCTTGCATTGCTATGTCATTTGCTTAGTTGGGACATGCTTTGTGTGAATGCCACCTATTTAGTCTCTAATTACCATATATGTGAATTATGCAATGCCATCTTGTTGCAAGACATTATATATGTGAATTATGCAATGCTATCGTGTTGCAAGGCATTATATATGTGAATTATGCAATGCCATGTTGTTTAGCCAATCATCATATATGTGAATTGTAGCATGTTATCCTTTTTTTGTATTACATGTTCCATTTGTCAACAACATTTGTATATTCAACTACTCTTCCTATGTATCAGCCATTTGAAGCGGCGATGGAAGTATCTGAAGTGAAAACAAGGTATTCGGAGCAGACATTGCTACCTGCTGAAGCAGACATCTTGCTGGTTATAGGTAGCTCCTCAGAGGAGGATTCAGAGACAGATGACCAGTTCTATTTCCCCCCTGAGGTCTATGCTCAAACTTGGCAGGTTTATATTACTCATGTCATGCATGTTGTCTTGCATTGCTTAGTTTTTACATCATATATGCGATTTTAAGGAAATATGCCCTAGAGGCAATAATAAAGTTATTATTTATTTCCTTATATCATGGTAAATGTTTATTATTCATGCCATAATTGTATTAACCGGAAACTTAGTACATGTGTGAATACATAGACAAAACATAGTGTCCCTAGTATGCCTCTACTTGACTAGCTTGTTTATCAAAGATGGTTATGTTTCCTAACCATAGACATGTGTTGTCATTTGATTAACAGGATCACATCATTAGGAGAATGATGTGATGGACAAGACCCATCCGTTAGCTTAGCATTAAGATCGTTACAGTTTCATTGCTACTGCTTTCTTCATGACTTATACATGTTCCTCGGACAATGAGTTATGCAACTCCCGAATACCGGAGGAACACCTTGTGTGCTATCAAACGTCACAATATAACTGGGTGATTATAAAGTTGCTCTACATGTGTCTCTGAAGGTGTTTGTTGGGTTGGCATAGATCAAGATTAGGATTTGTCACTCCGTATTTCAGAGAGGTATCTCTGGGCCCTCTCGGTAATGCTCATCACTATAAGCCTTGCAAGCATTGTAACTAATGAGTTAGTTGCGGGATGAAGTATTATGGAACGAGTAAGGAGACTTGCCGCTAATGAAATTGAACTAGGTATGATGAGACCGACGGTCGAATCTTGGGCAAGTAACATACCGATGACAAAGGGAACAACGTATGTAGTTATGTGCTTTGACCGATAAAGATCTTCGTAGAATATGTAGGATCCAATATGAGCATCCAGGTTCCGCTATTGGTTATTGATCGGAGATGAGTCTCGGTCATGTCTACATAGTCCTCGAACCCGTAGGGTCCGCACGCTTAATGTTCGATGACGATTTGTATTATGAGTTATGTGTTTTTGAGGACAGAAGTTTGTTCGGAGTCCCAGATGAGATCACGGACGTGACGAGGAGTCTTGAAATGGTCGAGATATAAAGATTAATATATTGGACTATGTTATCCGGACAACGGAAGAGTTTCGAGTGGTTTCGGGTAAAAAACGGAGTGTCGAAGGGGTTACCGGAACCCCCAGGGAAGCAATGGGCCAACATGGGCCATAGGGGAGAGAGAGGACAATGCACATAGAG
>NC_041387.1:270876213-270881394 GCF_002162155.2 Triticum dicoccoides
GAATAGGACAAGGGAAGGGGGCTCGACCCCCTTTCCCTCTCCCTCTCCCTCTCCCTCTCCCTTCCTTCCCCTCTTCCTCCAGGTGGAATCCTACTAGGTTTTGGAGTCCTAGTAGGACTCCATTCTCCGGGCGCGCCCTGCAAGGGCTGGCCGGCCTCCCCCTCTCCTCCTTTATATATGGGGAGGGTTAGGGAGTCCTGGATTAGGGGGTACTTGGACAGCCGGACTATGTACTTGTGCCGGACTGTTGGACTATGAAGATACAAGATTGAAGACTTCGTCCCCTGTCCGGATGGGACTCTCCTTTGCGTGGGAGGCAAGCTTGGTGATTCGGATATGTAGATTTCCTTCTCTGTAACCGACTCTGTGTAACCCTAGCCCCATCCGGTGTCTATATAAAATGGAGGGCTTAGTCCGTAGAACAACAATCATAATCATAGGCTAGCTTCTAGGGTTTAGCCTCTACGATCTCGTGGTAGATCAACTCTTGTAATACTCATATCATCAAGATCAATCAAGCAGGAAGTAGGGTATTACCTCCATCGAGAGGGCCCGAACCGGGTAAACATTGTGTCCCCCACCTCCTGTTACCATTAGCCTTAGACGCACAGTTTGGGACCCAATAGCCGAGATCCACCGGTTTTGACACCGACATTGGTGCTTTCATTGAGAGTTCCACTATGTCGTCACCATAAGGCTTGATGGCTCCTTCAATCATCCACAACGATGTGATATAGGGTGAGGTTTTCCTCCCCAGACATATCTTCGTATTCGGTGGCTTCGCACTGCGGGCCAACTCATTTGGCCATTTGGAGTAGATCGATAGCTACGCCCCTGGCCATCAGGTCAGGTTTGGAAGCCTGAACTACACCGCCGACATCCGTGGAGACTCGATCTTCGATGGATTCAAGCCCATGACAGATGCGTCGAACAGTCATGATGAGCATGACTTAGATCTGCCATCGGACGGTGTTCACGAGAATGCACCTGCTGCTGCCCTGGCCTTAGATCCGGAGAAGATCGTGCCATCCGAGGACGGGTGGATAGACCCTGCCACGGGAGCCGCACACTCATCAGCGATAGAGCCGAACACAGACTTCGCCCCCAATGAGGTCTGTGTCACCGGACCCTCGGACTCGTCTCCGGCTATAGGCTCCGAACCGCGCGCATATGTGCCTATCGAACCTAATTGGGCACCGATCATGGAGTTTACCTCCGCGGATATCTTTCAGCACTCGCCCTCGGGCGATATGCTAAACTCATTAAAATCTCTCTCCCTGTCAGAAGACTCTTGGCCGAACTATGTCTAGCTTGAGTGAGAAGCGGACGACGAAGAAATTCGATACCCACCCACCACCCACTTGATAGCCATTGTCGACGACTTAACTGACATGCTTGATTTTAACTCCGAAGACATCGACGGTATGGACGACAATGCCAGAGAAGAACAGGAACCACCGCCCACAAGGTGCTGGACGGCCACCTCATCATATGATATATATATGGTGGACACACCCAAAGAAAGCAATCGTGATGAGGCAATGGAGGATAACCCTCTTGAGAAGCAATCTAAGCGTCGGCGTCTGCGGCGCCGCTCTAAGCCCCTCCATAGAAAAAATAGTGATACCGGCACAAGAGACAATAGCACTCCGGATGCTACCGAAGACAAAAACAATCCCGCCCAACCAAGCTTGGAGCAAGCCGGACGGGAGGATGGGCAAGCTAGCCCTGATGAACAGGCAATGGATGGAGACTTGGAGGATGACAATTACATGCCCCTCTCCGAAGACGAGGTGAGCCTCGACGATGAAGAATTTATCATGCCTAAGGATCCCGTCGAGTAGGAGCCCTTCAAGCGCCGGCTTATAGCCACTACAAAAAGACTGAAGAAAAAGCAGCAGCAGTTTCAAGTTGATCAAGATCTGCTAACTGATAGATGGACTGAGGTCCTGGCAGCTGAGGAATATGGAATCGAGCGCCGAACCAAAAGCTACCCAAAGCGCAGGTTAATACCTCAATTCGAGGAGGAGGCATCAGAGCCTACACTACCAGCGCAGGATGCGGCCGACCGGCTGCCTCGTGGCCGAGATAAAGCGGCGTATCAGCCCGAACACAAGCCCGCACCCCGTCGCCAAACAAATAAAAACACGAAGGCCGGGGGCTATAGGCATGACCTGCAAGACGAGTTAGAAAACAAAGCAGGATAGTCAAGATCGATCTACGGATCACGGGGGCGCGCCCCAACGCGTGACGATGACCGCCACGCCGGATACGCTAAATACAAATCCGGCCGGGCCGAATACAACCGACCAGACTCATTTGAACTGCGTCGTGACGTAGCCCGACATAGAGGCGCCGCACACCCCGTATGCTTCACTGACGAAGTAATGGAGGACGAGTTCCCAGAAGGGTTTAAACCCGTGAACATCGAATCATATGATGGGACAACAGACCCCGCGGTATGGATTGAAGATTTCCTTCTACACATTCACATGGCCCGCGGCGATGATCTACATGCCATCAAGTACCTCCCACTAAAGCTCAAGGGACCGGCTCGGCATTGGTTGAATAGCCTGCCGACAAACTCCATTGGCAGTTGGGAGAACCTGGAAGACACATTCCTTGACAACTTCCAGGGCACTTATGTGCGACCCCCAAACGCTGATGACTTAAGTCACATAACCCAACAACCTGGAGAGTCAGCCAGGAAATTCTGGACTCGGTTCCTAACTAAAAAGAACCAAATTGTCGATTTTCCGGATGTCGAAGCCCTAGTGGCCTTTAAGCGTAACATCCGTGACTAGTGGCTTGCCTGACACCTCGGCCAAGAGAAATCGAAGTCCATGGTATCCCTCATGACACTCTTGACCCACTTTTGTGCGGGCGAGGATAGCTGGCTGGCTCATAGCAACAGCACATCAAGAAATCCTAGCACTGCAGATGCCAGAGACAGCAACGGCAAGCCCCGACACAACAAACACAAGCGTCGCAATAATGGCGATAACGCCGAAGACACGACCGTCAATGCCGGATTCAGTGGCTCTAAACCCGGTCAGTGGAAAAATCCATTTAAAAGAAACAATCCGGGCCCGTCCAGTTTGGACCGCATACTCGATCGCTCATGTCAAATCCACGGCACCCCCAATAAACCAGCCAACCACACCAACAGAGAATGTTGGATATTTAAACAGGACGGCAAGTTGCATGCCGAAAACAAGGAAAAGGGGCTGCATAGCAATGACGACGAGGAGCCCCGACCGCCGAACACAGGAGGACAGAAGAAATTTCCTCCCCAAGTGGAAACGATAAACATGATATACGCCACCATATCCCCAAGCGGGAACGGAAGCGCGCACTAAGGGACGTCTACGCGATGGAGCCAGTCGCCCCAAAGTTCAACCCATGGTCTTCTTGTATGATCACCTTTGATCGCAGGGACCATCCGACCAGCATCTGTCATGGCGGTTCGGCCGCACTAGCCCTTGACCCTATCATTGACGGATTCCACCTCACACGAGTCCTCATGGACGGGGGCGGCAGCCTGAACGTGCTCTATCAAGATACAGTGCGCAAAATGGGCATCGACCCCTCAAGGATTAAACCCACCAAAACCACCTTCAAAGGTGTTATACAAGGGTAGAGGCCTGTTGCACGGGCTCAATCACACTGGAAGTAGTCTTCGGATCTCCGGGCAACTTCCGAAGCGAGGAATTAATCTTCGATATCGTCCCCTTCCGCAGTGGCTACCATGCACTGCTCGGGCGAACCACATTTGCCACATTTAATGCGGTGCCGCACTATGCTTACCTCAAGCTCAAGATGCCCGGAACTCGCGTGGTTATAACAGTCAATGGAAACACAGAGCGCTCCCTCCGTACGGAGGAGCACACTGCGGCCCTTGCAGCAGAAGTACAGAGCAGCCTTCTTAGGCAGACCTCCAATTCGGCTATAAAGCCTCCGGACACCGTTAAGCGGGTCGGAAGTACTGTACAACAGGATCGTCCGGCACGTCCAGAGCTCGCCTAGCAATTTGGCCTCCGTCCTAGTCCGAGTCAAGCAGTGACATTCGTGCCGCGCGTACATAATTACGTACTTAAAATACCATGGGCATAGGCGGAGGCACAACTAGAATGCCGTCCACAATGCGGCTCAGCCGCCCCAGGATCCGTATACCTTCACCCCTTTTCTTTCTTTCAGGTCCATATTTTCTGGAGACCATTCCGATAGCCTAATTATTGGACCCATCACGGGACGGAAACACCAAGGGGGCAAGGAGCTTTGACGTACAAGGGAATCCCCAGGTGGTCTCTGATAACGATCACTATACCTGTTTTACATACCCACACGTAGCTCGCTCTTGGTTAGGACATGTCAAATAGTCCTATTTTGCTTATCGCACTACTTGTCACTACTAGGGAAAACGTTATACACAGAACTTTAGCAGTAGCGCTTGTTAAAAAAGCTCGGTACTGCTAGACAGCAGTAGTGCGTGCCAAATAAGCACGATGCAGATGCATATATAGCAGTAGCGCGTCTCGCTGAAAACTCGCTACTACTAAAATTTCTACCACTAAGCCGATGGGCTACACATAGTAGTAGCGATCTTTCAGAAACCGCGCTGCCGCTAATATTCTTATAGCAGCGTGTTTAACTCGAAAGCGCTACTGCTAATGAAAATAAAATGGAATGAAAAACAAATACAAAAGTAAATGAAAATGAAAGAAATAGAAAAAGAAGAAAGGAAAAATATAAAATGTAATGAAAAATAAACGAAAAAGGGAAAAAGGATGAAGGAATAATAGTAGCGCATTTGCAGAGAAGCGCTATAGCTAACTTAGCTATAGCGCGTTTTCCCTAATGCGCTACCGTTATGTTTGACTTAACCCAAAAAACGGTTCCCCCATGGCCACCACTTCTCCCCCAAATCCCTCGCCCCACTCTTCGCCGCCGTCGCCCCCACTTCGCCGCCTTCTCCTGCCGGTGTCGACGCCGCGTTCATCCTCATCACCACCGCCCGAGGACGCCCAGCCTCACCACCGCCGCCTCTCGGGCCGCCCTCGACTTCACCGTCGTTGCCCTCGACCTCTCTGCCGCCGCACTCAACCTCACCGCCCCCGAGCCCGCCCAGGAGCGCCGCCTCTCGATCCTGAGCCCTCCCTCGCCGCCCCTACCTCCATCGCC
>NC_041387.1:270881620-270901372 GCF_002162155.2 Triticum dicoccoides
CCCTTCTCTCTCAACTTTTTCTTCCTCTGCCATGTTAATTAGTAGTAGTAGTAGATGTTAATTAGTACTAGGGTTCATACATAATGATTTTTAGTAGTAGTAGTAGATGTTAATTAGTAGTAGTGATGGTACTAGTTAACTAGGGCAGTATGGTTAATTGTGGCGACCGGTTTTCCGGGTATTAATTTCCCAGAAAATGGTATTTTTGCTCACCAGCCCCAGGATTACTGTTAGCTGATGAGGCACCAACTTGTTACAGAACTCCAAGCAAAATACAAAATATGTAGCACAACACCATTATGGCCTGTGAGTACAACAAATGGTTTCTAGTGGTTGATGGCGGAAGCGGTTGTGGATCATCAGTGTCTATGGGACTCCATTTCCCACAGGAACAGCTGACTAGGTTAACTCATATCTTTGCGAGGCTGCTATCACCGTTGCTTAGGTTCTGGGGCTGTCATCACGGTCGCTCCTCTCCGCGCAAGAAATCTGGCCAAGACAATAGCTAGGGACAAGCCAGCGAGTACTTTGAATGTACTCGCAAACATTATGAATATAGGTATAATATAACAACGATGTTCAGAAATATTTTATGTTCACAACGTCAGTCACAAAAGATAATAAAAACTCTGATGCATGCAAGCAGGTTATTTATGAATATGCAATAACATATTAATAAAAAATGCACCGATCGGGTGTTTGAAGCGACGCCCCGAAAGGTTAGTAAACAAAGAGAAATGCCTCAGTCGGGCATCTGAGCGACACCAGTTAAAGGGCTTATAAAATAAATAACAAGCATGCCACAGTCGGGCATCTCAGTGACACCTCATAAAGGGCTTGTAAGGTAAATAAATGACAAGCATGCTAAAGTCAGGCGTCTCAGCGACACTACATAAAGGGCTTATAATGTAAATAAATGACAAGCATGCCACGGTCGGGCGTCTCAGCGACACCACATAAAGGGCTTATAAAGTAAATAAATGACAAGCATGCCACAGTCGGGCGTCTCAGCGACACCACATAAAGGGCTTATAAAGTAAATAAGTAACAAGCATGCCACAGTCGGGTGTCTCAGCGACACCACGTAAAGGGCTTATAAATAATCACAGTGAATATCCAAGAGGTAGAACCATCCCAGTGATATTCGATAATGCCAATAACATAACGGGTTAGTCCACAACAAAATAATAATCATAATCATCACAAGTCTCAAGTCGTGATCCCAGTTCTGGTATAACAGTTTCTCCTCCGAAGACCGACACTAAGACCGACACTTGACCCATCCCAGACTGTAATCCTTAACCATGGACACGGCTATTCGAATAGGTTTAATCTCTGCAGAGGGTGTACTCTTTACCCACGCGTAACGGATTCCTATAGTCCATCGGGACTAATTCCGTCTACGGCCTTTTAATTGAAAACACACCTAACTTGCACATACCAGCTTAACTTACCGGTGTCTGGAATCACCCACGACGCCTGTCAAGCAAAACTCTAAGTGGGGAGGCTACAACCTCGCGTAGCATGGGATCAAATTTAAATCGCGCGCTCTAAGGGGTGGCCTCCCCTCTCGGTCTCAACCGGAAACACCCATGCCCCCGGACCAGGTGGCCTGCCTACCAGCTACAACCGGTATCTTCCACCATGGCCTCTCTGTATGGTGTGTGCTAGAAAGGGGTTGACGACTTACTGAACCGTACTCTACTTGTTGTAGAGACAAGTGGTAGTACGAAACAAGTATGGGGGTTACTGGGACAAGACTCGATCTATGGTCGACTCAGGAGGTTTTAAGTATTCCCTGCATGATTAGCATAACGCATATATTTCATCCAACAGACAGAATCACCACACATCATACCCCTCACGCCATGCTGGACACACTCGTCTTGACGAGAAACTAGGGACAAGCTCAGGTCTACCCAAGACAGAGACTTTCCCGTTTTCCTTCCGGTAGGCAGGAAAGGCATACGAGGATGATCACTATCACAAGCATGTCCATTTCCAATAGCAAGGAAATTTCAAATAAGCATTCACGCAAACAATCACATCACCACATAAAATAACGAGTTCCACGCATTGAAGTGGTGTCATAATTGTGTCAAATAATGCATGCAAAATATTATGCCAGGGTTCAGAATGCTTGCCTTCAAGTTGTGGGGAGGCAAGGTGCACTCCAAAAGTTTTTGAAGGCTTTCTCCTTCTCCAAAGTCCTATTTTAAATAAAGTTTGAATCAACACACAAATTCAAAACAGCACAAAAAGTTATTTGACAAATTTTAAAATAAATCTTAAAATAAACTAGATTAAATTTGAGAGAGGTAGGAAAAAGAATCAATTCATTTGGAGTTATCATTAAAAAGTTATAGGCAGTTAAAGGTATGGTCAAAATCTGTTTTTTTTAAATAAAACAGAATAAAAATAAAACGATTCGAACTGACCACGTCGAAGGCGTATTCTAAAAATACGTTTTCACTTATGCCTGCGTGGATCGGCACTGGGTCACTGACAGTGGACCCGCCTGGCCCACTGGTCAGGTTTGACCAGTCCACGCGCGCGTCGCCTCCTCCGACCGAACAGAGGCGGAGCTCCGGCGATGCTCGCTGGCGAATGGCGGCACCGTTTGGGAAACGGAGGCCATCCGCGGGTTCAGGGGATCGAGACGGTCACTTCGGTGGTCGATACGGTCTCTGGGGTGGACGGAGCTGCCGGCAGCGAGCTTCGCAGCGGACGGTGGTCCTCGGGCAAAGTGATTTTTCTCCCGTAGTGAGTCCCGATCAAAATCATGCAGGGGGGTGGATTCACGAGGGGGAGAGGAAGCTCCTGGTGAAGAGAGTGGAGAGGGGGAGGCTTTGGTGGCACCGGAATTGTCGGGACAGTGGCGGCGGCTGCGGTTGTCGGAGGTGGGGAAGAAGACCTTCCCGGGTCGATTGGCTGCCACGGGAGAACTAGGGGAGCATTCTAAGGCTGCCTGTGTGCTCAGAGGGGCTCGAGGGGCTTCCTTTTATAGCACTCCCAAGTTGGTTCGCGGCGGCCGTGGATAAGCTCGTCGGCGACCGCCATTCTGTAGCTTGCAGGGCATCGTGGCGGGGCTGGGGATGGCGGCAGGAGCTAGCGGACGAGCGGGTACTGCTCCAAGGGCGAGCTGGCGAGCGGGCGTGGCTCGGGCGGCGCCGACCAGTGCAGGGGCTGTCGGGCGGCAGCGGCGGCTAGCTGCTGGCTTGCCGGAGACGTGGCGAGGGTTGCGGTGCTCGTTGGGTGCAGAAGGAGACGTGGTGTGCTGGTTGCGGTCGGCCAAAGGCCAGAGTGGGTGCGGGGTGAGACGCGGCGGCTCGGTCGCGCCACGTGCAAAACGCGCGCTCTGGGCGCGCCCAGAGCACGCACGGGACATGCTCGACAAAATGCCAGGGCAAGCTAGAGGTCTCGGATGAGGTTGGGGTTTAACAGACCTAGGCCAAAGTCATCTAGAGGCTTAGTGGACACGTTAGTTTTCGCAGAGGTGCAAGGCCTCAGTGCAAGACAAAGATCATGTCAAAATAGATCATGCCCATAAGGTGTTTGACAGAATGCCACATGCACCTAGGCATTTCTTGGAGTGGCCAAATCTTCCAGAGTGGGGTCTCTTTAGGTGAAAGAGAGAGTGGTGAGGTTGGTTTGCCAAAAGAAGAAACTTGCTAGTGCAAGTTTTGCATATCTTCAGTTCTGGACAGAAGGTAAATGGCATCAATGCATGGACAAAATATCTCCCAATTGGTTCATGCTCTTGGACTTAAGGGTTTGGTAAGGTGTACTACAAGTAGGAGAAAGCTCATGGGTAGAGGAGCAAGTTAGAAGATGGATGCAGTGCAAATCACCAAGTTGCACCAGAATGAAAAAGAGGTTGTTTCACTCATTTTTTTCAAAGAACATCCCTGGATTTTTGCATATAATGAAATAATGTGCTCCTACTGACATCCCAAAATTTTGGTATAAGTTTTAAAGAAATATTTAAATAGGTTGTAGTGCAAAACTGCCCACTGGACCAGATTTGAAAATTAGGTGTATAACTCAAAATATTCAATGAATGAAATATATTTTTGCATAAAAGTGTTTTAAAAACATCACATGACATCTCGAAATTTTGGTGGAATTTTTGAATGAATTTATCAAAGGGTTGCAGTGCAAAAGAGGCCCTGAAACTTTAAAAAAAACTTTTTTACAGAAATAAGGCATCAGGGAAAATAATTATGCATGTAATCCCACTGATAAAAGAATTGTTTTATATGAGAGGGCAAATGAGTCCAATAAAATTGGGAAGTTTTTCACATGAGGTAAAACTCCATAAAAAATAAAGGGAAGAAAGGTTCTGAAATCAAAAGAAAACCCAGAAAACAAAAGTTTAAGTTTTCTGGCAAAATTTTAATTAATAAAACAAGGTTAAAAATTTTGGGGTGTCACAACACTACCCCCCTTAAGAAAAAATCTCGTCCTAGTGATTTATTAAGAGTTGTTTTAAAAAAACAAATACTCCACGGTTACGAGTTTTTGCAAGCAGTGTATGTGCTCGAGCGGTGGTGAGTCTGCTGCCGTGGTGCTGTGTGAAATACAATAATCCATGTTGTGAGAAGATATCCGATGCCGCAACTCAAGGAAAAGAAATCTCACTCGAATAATAGTAATATTTTAGTGTCAAACCGCAACAGAACTAGTCATAATAATAGAAACTAAACAATTTACTCGCCGCACAAACTCGGGGTACCACGCATAAGTTACAATGCATAAATAAATGTTGCAATAATAAATACAGCGGCGACGCCTATAATACAAATGGTAACTGGACGGGGTCCCGAGAAAACATCTCTGGTACTGGGATGCACTCCTCTTCTATCGGGGAAAGCGGATTGATCAGCCGATGAAAGTGTCTCTCCTGGTCGGGCCTAAGTGGTCTGCCGATGGCAATCTGAGGATTCAAATCAGCGAGACTCTGGAGGTATCCCATTACTCGCTAGGTCAAATGTTCTTGAGCGATGACGTACTGGACCAGGTTGGCCAGTACTGGGTCTCTCTCAATCCGTCCACCGGAAAAAGATGTTACTCCTCCGGGTGCTGCACGGCTCGGAAAGTAATAATACCCTCGTTTGCTGGCATAGGGTACCGCGAATCGAAGGCGAGCGAGTGCTTCGTAAGCAGCAGCTTCTATGGCCATATGTGGGGTCGGCATAGATTTCCCCACGAAGGAAACTTCCGTTGGGTCTTGGTTGGAGTCTACGGGAGGGATGTGTACTGCTGCCCAATATTTCGAGGTGGAAGGTGTGATTCTCGATTTGAACAGCTTGTACTGGGGTGGCTGGGTAGAACCCATGGTACTGCAGGTAAAGTCCCACAATATTTTGACAAAACTACCCGGGGTTGCATCTGGGGTTCTCAGATAAATGCTAGGGCTTGGCATGGTAGGAAAACGTTGTGAGGGTGGTGCACGAGGTGAGGGCTGCTTGGTAATGTCAGGAGGTGGCCTTCTTATATAGCATCCGGGCTGGTTATTTACCGTGGTGGAAGGTAATAAATTTGCCAGCTTAGCTCCAAGGGTCGGGGTCAAAGTCACAGATACATACCTCACTAAAGTGACGTATCACTTGGGAGTTGTCGGGGTGGTTTTGGTAGCTGTGCCCGGAAAAAAAATGCAACTGCGTGCTGACATAATTATGCAAGGTTACTATTTAAAATAGAGGCACAAAAACAGGCTGCGTTTATTCACAAGGTCACACGGTTTTAAGGCGAGGATACACTGATACTCGGCACTACTTGGTGACTTAGTCTACATCATTTATATCCAAGAGGGCTTGCCTTGTGGACGTCGAGGCTTCTCCACGGGTCTCACCATCGGGATTAGCTGGAGGTGGTTGAGGGAATGCAGGGTCGGGGTAGCGATGATGACCATCGTGGGGATTGTTGGCCACAATCCCGTTGGAGTGTGCTCCCAAAAGGCGACTAAGCACTTCTGGGGTCATCAAAGCACCTTGGTTGATGGCCGGGGCTGACCTCAGTGTATTGATTGGTTGTCCGAACAGCACGACTGGGCTGTCGGCGTCGGGCTCGTCATCTCCTCTCGCAGGGGCTTCACGAACTAGTTCTCCACGAGCTGCGATCAGGTCAATGGTGATCAGAATGAACAATGCCTCTAGTGCATCTACATACCGCACTAGGTGCAACAATGCAGGATCCGTCTCGTGGTCTCCGTTGGCAACTTGGGGTGGTCTACCATACCCTTCGCGTATGGGGTAGTAGTAGAACGAGCGACAGTTAACTCTGGGCGACAACTGCCGGAGTTGAACTATAGCCTCTCGAGCAGCTAGCTGGATGGCTTGTGGTTCGAAGGAAGTTGTCCTTCCGGTGAACCTGTAGGGGCGTTCTGGCGACAGACCCCTACCGTAGATGTGCACCGTGGCCTAGAATTGATGGCTTTTACCGCCCATGGGTCCTTGGTACACAACATATTCTGGGGGCTCTTCTAACGCATAGGCACGACGGGTGAGGTTTGCGAGTATGGTCGCAAAACCTCCAAGGTTGGTTGTTGTGGTCTCATTGTGCACGACGGGGCCAGGCATTATGGCTCGGTTTGAGGTAGAGGTTGTGCTGTGCTGGGTTGAGGCTAGCGTTCCCTTTTTATAGAAAAGGGAACGGAGTCTTCCTTCATACGCTTGCGGATGGGACATATTGGGCATCGGTCACTGGCGCGTGATCAACAGGCTAAGATGATAGGTTGGGCACCGACTGCCAAATAGTGTTAGGGTCACTGTGTGGCTATCTTGCACGAGAAGCTTGGCCGGGGTTTTGGTTAAGGTCTGGTGGTTTGGCTTACCTAGGTTTTTCGACCTGGCTAAGATATGATTAGCCAATGGTCAGCCTGGCTCTGATACCAAGTTTGTGGCGACCGGTTTTTCGGGTATTAATTTCCCAGAAAATGGTCTTTGTGCTCACCAGCCCCAGGATTACTGTTAGCTGATGAGGCACCAACTTGTTACAGAACTCCAAGCAAAATACAAAATATGTAGCACAAGATCATATGGCTTGTGAGTACAACAAATGGTTTCTAGTGGTTGATGGCAGAAGCGGTTGTGGATCATCAGTGTCTATGGGACTCCATTTCCCACAGGAACAGCTGACCAGGTTAACTCCTATCTTCGCGAGGCTGCTATCACCGTTGCTTAGGTTCCGGGGCTGTCATCACGGTCGCTCCTCTCCGCGCAAGAAATCTGGCCAAGACAATAGCCAGGGATAAGCCAGTGAGTACTTTGAATGTACTCGCAAACATTATGAATACAGGTATAATATAACAACGATGTTCAGAAATATTTTATGTTCACGAAGTCAGTCACAAAAGATAATAAAAACTCTGATGCATGCAAGCAGGTTATTTATGAATATGCAATAACATATTAATAAAAAAATGCACCGATCGGGTGTCTGAAGCGATGCCTCGAAAGGTTAGTAAACAAAGAGAAATGCCTCAGTCGGGCGTCTGAGCGACACCACATAAAGGTCTTATAAAATAAATAACAAGCATGCCACAGTCGGGCGTCTCAGCGACACCTCATAAAGGGCTTATAAGGTAAATAAATAATAAGCATGCCACAGTCGGGCATCTCAGCGACACCACATAAAGGGCTTATAATGTAAATAAATGACAAGCATGCCACAGTCGGGCGTCTCAGTGACACCACATAAAGGGCTTATAAAGTAAATAAATGACAAGCATGCCACAGTCGGGCGTCTCAGCGACACCACATAAAGGGCTTATAAAGTAAATAAGTAACAAGCATGCCACAGTCGGGCGTCTCAGCGACACCACGTAAAGGGCTTATAAATAATCACAGTGAATATCCAGGAGGTAGAACCATCCCAGGGATATTCGATAATGCCAATAACATAACGGGTTAGTCCACAACAAAATAATAATCATAATCATCACAAGTCTCAAGTCATGATCCCAGTTCTGGTATAACAGTTTCTCCTCCGAAGACCGACACTAAGACCGACACTTGACCCATCCTAGACTTTAATCCTTAACCATGGACACGACTATTCGAATAGGTTTAATCTCTGCAGAGGGTGTACTCTTTACCCACGAGTAACGGATTCCTTTAGTCCATCGGGACTAATTCCGTCTACGGCCTTTTAGTTGAAAACACACCTAACTTGCACACACCAGCTTAACTTACCGGTGTCTGGAATCACCCACGACACTTGTTAAGCAAAACTCTAAGTGGGGAGGCTACAACCTCGCGTAGCATGGGATCAAATTTATATCGCGCGCTCTAAGGGGTGGCCTCCCCTCTCGGTCTCAACCGGAAACACCCATGCCCCCGGACCAGGTGGCCTGCCTACCAGCTACAACCGGTATCTTCCACCATGGCCTCTCTGTACGGTGTGTGCTAGAAAGGGGTTGACGACTTACTGAACCGTACTCTACTTGTTGTAGAGACAAGTGGTAGTACGAAACAAGTATGGGGGTTACTGGGACAAGACTCGATCTATGGTCGACTCAGGAGGTTTTAAGTATTCCCTGCATGATTAGCATAACGAATATATTTCATCCAACAGACAAAATCACCACTCATCATACCCCTCACACCATGCCGGACACACTCGTCTTGACGAGAAACTAGGGACAAGCTCGGGTCTACCCAAGACAGAGACTTTCCCGTTTTCCTTCCGGTAGGCACGAAAGGCATACGAGGATGATCACTATCACAAGCATGTCCATTTCCAATAGCAAGGAAATTTCAAATAAGCATTCATGCAAACGATCACATCACCACATAAAATAACGAGTTCCACGCATTGAGGTGGTGTCATAATCGTGTCAAATAATGCATGCAAAATATTATGCCAGGGTTCAGAATGCTTGCCTTCAGGTTGTGGGGAGGCAAGGTGCACTCCAAAAGTTTTTGAAGACTTTCTCCTTCTCCAAAGTCCTATTTTAAATAAAGTTTGAATCAACACACAAATTCAAAACACCACAAAAAGTTGTTTGACAAATTTTCAAATAAATCTTTAAATAAACTAGATTAAATTTGAGAGAGGTAGGAAAAAGAATCAATTCATTTGGAGTTATCATTAAAAAGTTATAGGCAGGCAAAGCTGTGGTCAAAATATGTTTTTTTAAATAAAACAGAATAAAAAGAAAACGATTCGAACTGACCACGTCGAAGGCGTATTCTAAAAATACGTTTCCACTTATGCCTGCGTGGATCAGCACTGGGTCACTGACAGTGGACCCGCCTGGCCCACTGGTCAGGTTTGACCAGTCCGCGCGCGCGTCGCCTCCTCCGACCGAACAGAGGCAGAGCTCCAGCGATGCTCGCCGGCGAATGGTGGCACCGTTCGGGAAACGGAGGCCATCTGTGGGTTCAGGGGATCGAGACGGTCACTCCCGTGGTCGATACGGTCTCTGAGGTGGACGGAGCTGCCGGCGGCGAGCTTCGCAGCGGACGGTGGTCGTCGGGCAAAGTGATTTTTCTCCCGGAGTGAGTCCCGATCAAAATCGAGCAGGGGGATGGATTCACGAGGGGGAGAGGAAGCTCCTGGTGAAGAGAGTGGAGAGGGGGAGGCTTTGGTGGCGCCGGAATGGCTGGGACAGTGGCGGCGGCTGCGGTTGCCGGAGGTGGGGAAGAAGACCTCCCCGGGTCGATTAGCTGCCACGGGAGAACTAGGGGAGCATTCTGAGGCTGCCTGTGTGCTCGAAGGGGCTCGAGGGGCTTCCTTTTACAGCGCTCCCAAGTCGCTTCGCGGCGGCCGTGGATGAGCTCGTCGGCGACCGCCGTTCTCTAGCTTGCAGGGCATCATGGCAGGGCTGGGGATGGCGGCAGGAGCTAGCGGACGAGCGGGTACTGCTCCAAGGGCGAGCTGGCGAGCGGGCGTGGCTCGGGCGGCGCCGACCAGTGCAGGGGTTGTAGGGCGGTACTGGCGGCTAGCTGCTGGCTTGCCGGAGATGTGGCGAGGGCTGCGCTGCTCGTGGGGTGCAGAAGGAGACGTGGCGTGCTGGCTGCGGTCGGCCAAAGGCTAGAGTGGGTGCGGGGTGAGACGCGGCGGCTCGGTCGCAGCACGTGCAAAACGCGCGCTCTGGGCGCGCCCAGAGCATGCACGGGACGTGCTCGACAAAATGCCAGGGCAAACTAGAGGTCTCAGATGAGGTTGGGGTTTAACAGACCTAGGCCAAAGTCATCTAGAGGCTTAGTGGACACGTTAGTTTTCCCAGAGGTGCAAGGCCTCAGTGCAAGACAAAGATCATGTCAAAATAGATCATGCCTATAAGGTGTTTGACAGAATGCCACATGCACCTAGGAATTTCTAGGCTTGGGCAAATCTTCCAGAATGGGGTCTCTTTAGGTGAAAGAGAGAGTGGTGAGGTTGGTTTGCCAAAAGAAGAAACTTGCTAGTGCAAGTTTTGCAAATCTTCAGTTATGGACAGAAGGTAAATGTCATCAATGCATGGACAAAAAATCTCCCAATGGGTTCATGCTCTTGAACTTAAGGGTTTAGTAAGGTGTACTACAAGTAGGAGAAAGCTCATGGGTAGAGGAGCAAGTTAGAAGATGGATGCAGTGCAAATCACCAAGTTGCACCAGAATGAAAAAGAGGTTGTTTCACTCATTTTTTCAAAGAACATCCCTGGTTTTTTTCATATAATGGAATAATATGCTCCTACTGACATCCCAAAATTTTGGTAGAAGTTTTAAAGAAATATTTAAATAGGTTGTAGTGCAAAACTGCCCACTGGACCAGATTTGAAAAATAGGTGTAGAACTCAAAATATTCAATGAATGAAATATATTTTTGCATAAAAGTGTTTTAAAAACATCACATGACATCTCCAAATTTTGGTGGAATTTTTGAATGAATTTATCAAAGGGTTGCAGTGCAAAAGAGGCCTTGAAACTTTAAAAAACATTTTTACAAAAATAAGGCATCAGGGAAAATAATTATGCAAGTAATCCCATTGATAAAAGAATTGTTTTATTTGGGAGGGCAAATGAGTCCAATAAAATTGGGAAGTTTTTCACTTGAGGTAAAACTCCATAAAAAATAAAGGGAAGAAAGGTTCTGAAATCAAAAGAAAATCCAGAAAACAAAAGTTTAAGTTTTCTGGCAAAATTTTAATTAATAAAACAAGGTTAAAAATTTTGGGGTGTCACATTAGTAGTAGTTATTTTTTAGTTAGGGTAATAACAGATGTTAAGTAGTAGATAATGTTGATGTTACTTAGTTCAATAGGGTCTAGTTTTTGAATTGAGTTTGTTTAACTAGATGTTAATTAGGGCAGTAGGGTTTAGTTTAGAGTAAAGTAATTTAGTTCAGTAGTTAACTAAATATAATCTATATTTGGTTTTTGAATTGAGTTTGAGAGAGCATGAGATTTGTGTAGATTTTCTTGTAGTGTCAAACGCTAGGACATGCAAATTTGAAGTGGTCAGGATATATGCAAATTCCTCAATTGTGTTTGCACATGCATGTTTCGATTGTGCCCAACTGGCCTTTTGTTGTTTCCACGGAATGAAGCCGAGTGGCCTATGTTTTGACGGAATGTTGATTCATTTCCGTTCCGGCAAATTTCAAGTTCTCGATTTGTCCACTTTTTAGCAAAGGTCATGCCGAAATTTTCCATGAATTTTGGCATGACTTGTGCTACAAACTAGGACATATCGAGTGCCCGGGATTTGCCGCACCGGGAAGGAGTCAATGTTCCTGCAAAACAATAGGCCTTTTTTATGTCATTATTCATTTTATTAGGTCTAGAATTAATTGACTAGATTTAATAGTAGGAAACATGGCTAGCAACGATGAAGGACAGGGTTCTGGTGATTGCGACGACGTCTACCGGGCAGTAGACGAATTTTTGATCCTTGCCGACGATTAACTGATGTTGTTGCTGGGCCCAGCGGTGGCATCGGGGACTAAGACCGACACACAGACCGGTGCTGAGACTGAGAACGGCGCTGAGACTTCGACCGGCATCGAGACCGGCGCCGAGACTGAGACCAGCGCTGCCTCGGGGAGCGGAGCCGGTGTAGAACGAAAAGCAAAGAGGCAACGACTTCCTAACAAACTCAGGACTACTAGACTGGTGGTCATGGAGGTGGACGACGGAAATTTTGAGCCAAACGCGCCCGAGGAAGCGTGCGCGTGCTACGGCAATCAAATAGGCTGCATCGTACGGATAACCGCCACCATCAACGATGAGAAACTATAGAAGATTGATAATATGAGGCCCTCCCTCCTAAAGAAGTTTCACCAGATATTCTTGTTCCCGGGCTGGAATGAAAAGGATTATGAAGATCCAGATAAGGACCCGACAATCAAGAAGATAAACAAACATGCCATGACCAAGTTTAGCGACGCATTGGCCGCCTGGAAAACAAGTGTGAAAGCAAGGATCATCGCCAAGAAGGAACCCTACTCCGAGATTCTAAAGGATAATCCAACAATCATGGAAGAGCAGTTTCAAATATTCAAGGAGGCTTGCGAGGCCAAAGCTGCTAAGAAAAAGTCTAAGTACATGAAGGGGCTTCAAGAGAGAAACATTGGGAGCCACCACCTCGGAAGCCGTGGTTACGGCGGGAAGAGGTCCAAATGGGCCAAGGAGGACGCGGAAGCTGCGAGTCTGGGCATCCCAGACCCCTTGGCGGAGTTCACCGTCCCGCAGGAGCGTGACGTCCTCAGGGCCCGGCACCGTTGGGACCCAGTGAAGAAGGTTTACGAGACAAACTCGGTCACCACGGAGTTCATTAGACTGATGGTAATTTTAGTTTCTAATCAATTCGACTACACACGTTAGTAATATTTGTAAACGATCCTTGTGCTTTTTGCAGAGAGAGCAACACAGGATTGCGGCCGAAAGCGACTCGCCGTCTGAGGCATTGGCGAGGCCCAAGTGGGACACTCCATCCAACCGGGCGTTGAACATATTGAAACGACTCCCAGTGGAGACTCGACCGTCGTATGGACGCGTGCACGGTGTCGGAGACGGCGCCACGTGGAAGAAGTACTACCGTGAGACCATGGAGGAGAGGAAGGAAAGACGAAGGTTAACTGAAGAAAACATCGACAACAAGGTTGAGATTGCAGTTGAGAAGAAATCATCTCAGACAGTCGCAACAGCGGTAGCTGCCGCAAAACATGTGGTTACAGATATGTCTACTTCCTTGGTCCCGACCGTTTTCAATAGGACCAGGCAAAATCCAGGAAAAAAAATCAGTGGACTTTCCCCTTGCTGACTTCTTGGGGAGCAGCTCGACTAGCGTTGCACCAGCACCTGCTCTCGCATCGGCTCCGGCACCGGACGTGCTCGGTGCTGCTTTGTCTTTGGCTAAGCTCGACGCCCTCACGATATCTGTCACACCGGCCCCCTTCAATAAATGTACAATCTCCCATTTTCATTGCCTTTCGGATGTCTCATGTCGCAGAATTTTTTTGTAGGCCGACGAAACCCCGTGCACCATATTGTACACCATCGGCGACCACAAGGTGGACGTGGGGAAGGGGACGATAATGGAGCCGAAGGAACCATTGTTCCATAGCCGGCCGATCCCCCCAAACGTCTTCAAGGTTTCTGTGGCCAGTGTCAAACCGCGCCACAAGAATTTGCCTCCTCTGATACTAGTGGGGGATGACGACGACACCACGCAGTGGCCAAAGAGTCTGCTTCGTCTGGAGGCGGCCGGGAGCACACCCACGAGCACGCAGCCACAGCAAGGTATGAACATCAACATCCCACCTACCCAATTAGCATCGGTTGTCAGGTTGGGTGATAGCGGATGGGGTAAGGAAGAGGCTCCATTAGTCGTTGATAACGTTGCCATGGATGAGGAGGAGGATGACGATGGAACTCAATAGTATGTCTATACTAGCGCCTACTCAGGGTTTGAGCGTCATGAGTCGGTGCCTGAATTGCCGTCTCCGGAGGCTTAACGTTTATGGATGACCTTCCGGTAGTAAAGAAGTCTAGGAAGAGAGGGACGAAAGGCAAAAAAGTTGATTCTATGATCCAGCCGCCTCAGCAGCCTCGGCTTCAGGACCGTATAGATATCCCCGATGCAGATAAATGGCATATCCCCGGTCAACCAATCGTACTTGCAAGAGTGCTAGGGGCCAGATTCGGCAATCTAAGGAGACTTCATGACGATGTGCTGCAGATAGAGAAAGGTCTCATTATCTCAAAAGATCCAGGATACCCACTCTACGTGGTTAACAATCCGCAGCAAATTTCATACATCGACTGGTTCCCCACGGATAAATTCTTCCTTCGATTCGATTACATATTCAACATGTTTCACGTAAAGAAGCTGGATTTTACGTTTGTCCGCCTTTATGCCTTGCACATGAACTACATCATCGGGGTTGAGCAGATACCTCATATCTGTGTCGTTGACCTGTACTACATGCACGGGGGCTTCTTGGGAGTCTGCACAAAGCACCGTGAATACGCGAGGGAATACATCGTCAGTTTCATGCTCGCCAATAAGGACAAGGAGGTGATTCTCGTGCCTTATAATCCCGTGTAAGTCATCTGCATGGATATCCTTCCTTCGATTTCAATCATTCATTTGCATGGTGGAGGCTAATTAATTTGGGGTGTACTTATTTTGTGCAGCGGCGGGCGTGCCGTTCTCATCATCCTCTACCCCTGATACTCCCACGCTATTTACTTGGACTCGTCGAAGAACATTCACAAAAAGGATTACACCCACATCAAGGATGTTCTCGACAGTGCTATGTTTTCCTACCAAGCACGGGGTGGAGAGGTCAAGGACAAGAAGAGAAGGGCCGGCAGGCTCGCCTTCGGCCATAAGACCGACTTCTGCTGCATCCAGCAACCGAGCGATTCGCTTAATGATGGATGCTATGTCCTACACCACATGCTGGAGTACAGACAGGATCACCAGAAACTTCGCATGTCACCTAGATCCAGCGATGCCCATATTCTGCAATGGGCAAAGGACTTAGGAGATATCGAGGATCATCGACTTCGAGCTGAGGTCTATAACATCGAACGCGAACTTGCCCAAATCGTCATGGAGGAGGTCGTCGGAAAAATAGGGATGTTCTATGAAGAAGGACAAATGTTGCGGGAAGACGTTCGAACATGGGTAGCCTCTTAGCGTCTCGACATGAAGCCTTTCACTAAGCTCGGGGACTATCTCCCTGACATGGATGGATGGCACGACATGTTGGAGTGATTGTCGATATATGACAATGTGTCCGTTTAGTCCATACTTTCTGTATGACAAAACTTTGAGTTATGCATGGTGAAACTTTATTTGTGATGTAATTAAACTGTCCTCCTCCTCGACTAGCAAAGATCACTCTAGTTAGGGCATTTTGGGTACGATAAACTTTGTTATTTATGCTTATGATATGTTGTTTCTATTTTTGCCAAGTCTGTGTCTTTCTTTTGCTCAACTATATATGTTGCATATCATCAACTCATGTGACGATGCAGGTGCATAGATCATCGATGGTGAAGAAGTGCTATGCCATGAGTATATATTCGACGAGTGGCCGGAGTGTCAGGCCCAGGTGTACCCTTTTCCGGTTTCCGAGCGACAGGCAGTAGTTAGTTTAGGTTCACACTAATGCGAGAGAGGGATACGAACTCATGTACTGCATAGTTCCGCTCTCACTCAAAGTGATAGCTCTTCTCACGTATATCATTGTTTAGATGGATGACGATGTATTTGCAAGTAATCGAGACTTGTATCGCTATTTTCGAGATGATGACGAGAGACCACTTTGTGTTGGATGATGATTATGATGTTGACATGATTTGATGAGACTAGTTCTATGTATATGCTATGATTACATTTTTATGTGTATGATATGCTAAAGATTATTGTATAAAGCCTATTCAAATACAAAACAAATATGCAGCAAAAATAATAATAAAACTAGTAGTAGCGAGGGGGAAAAAGTTAGCGGTAGAGCCGCCTTACCAGTAGTGCTTCCCTGTAAAAAGTGCCACAGATAATATCAGCAACGCTCTTCACTGAAGCGCGCTACAGCTATCCATGTATAGCAGTAGCATGGGATGACAGGCGCTACTGCTACACGTTAGCTGTAGCACCTTATCAGTAGCGCATCGTCCCGCGCTACTGATAGGCCTAAAACCCGCGCTGCTGCTAGGCTTTTCCCTAGTAGTGTTTATACATACGCCTTGACATATTATTCAAATAACAATGGAAAATAATGTATAGCGTCAGCTTATTATTACATTTCATTATCTTTTTCATTGACTATTTATTCATTACAAATTGCACCCGTACATTTTGGTACATTCAGCTCGCAAGGGGCTTCAATATACCCCATAACACGACAAGAGAAGTCCGAACACTTTCGACAGTGCGCCAACCCGAACTTATAGCATTATATGCATCAGCTCTGAATCATGGCTTGGGTCAATAATTGGATTTGCCCGGCTCCCATGTTTTGCTGCCTTACGTTCTGCTATATCGGCTAAGGTGGCATAGGGAGAAATACTGCGGTTGTGTCCCGGTTCTTCCGGATGAGCACCTCAGTAGAGAAAGCCGAAAACTGACTGTCATGATGCGGCGAGAGCTGGTCGCTATTCGAGAGGTCTCAAAATCCTTAAAGATTTTTTCCGCTTTGGGCGAGGAATCGGCCTTTGTTTGATTTAGGCGTGTATAGTGCCCCAAGTTCGGCCTTCCGAATACCAGGGGCTACGCCAAAATTTAAAATTATAGAACTTCTATGGCTAAGTGAGAGTGATAAAGCTGTATAGTCCGATTGCCTTGTTCGTTGCGCTAAACACCTCCATAAAGGACCAAAAATATGGATAAAGAGTGTTTAGATTTATCCCGAACACCCCGGTACTAGTTACATGGGGGCAGAAGCCGACGACTGGCTAACTCTCAGATTTTATAAACGGCCGCACAGAAGGTAAAATTTTAAATCAGCAAGCATTATATTTCACAAATGAACTTGTTTTCATATTACGGGATCAAATGAGCACATTCACTCAAATATTACATCCTTAGCCACAGCCGGACTATGAGGTCCTTCATGGCCAGTTCGGCCGCCCTACGTAGTTCGACCAGTTGCTTCAGCTGGTCACTCAAGGGTATCGGATGTTCGGTCCCAATATACTGAGACCAGAACAACTTCTCTGTCGAGCTCCCTTCTTCGGCTTGGTAGAACTCTGAGGCATTTGATATGCTGCGCGGCAGATCTGCGAACGCTCCTGGAGAGCTCCAAATTCGGGTAAGTAAATGGAAAGTATCCTTCACATGCTTGCTTTGCATAATGAATGCCTTACCCACCGCTATCTTCTTGGCCGCCTAAAACTCCTGGAGGGCCTTTTGGGCTCCGGGTTTGGCGTCTCGCACATTCTGGAGGGCCTTAGCAAGCTCGGACTCTTGTGTCTTAGAGTCACGCTCCAAGGATTTGTATTTTTTGACGAAGTCCTGGAGCTCTTGCTGGACCTCGTCGACCCGGGCCTCTTGCTTCTCATGCTTAGCGTGCTCCTTGTCCGCTTTTTCTTCGTCCTGGGTTAGCGCCTTCTTTAGGGCCGCCACTTCGGTCGTGGCCACTATTAAAGTTCATGAAGCGTCTAGTAGCGAAAAACATTATTCTTTATAAATATACAGATGGGGTATTGTGTACCTTTGTTCTCCTCGAGCTGCCTCTTCACGAGGCCGAGCTCTCCCTCGGTTCGTTCCAGGTCCCGCTTCAGTACGAGCGGCAGCGACCAGCAGCGACGCCTGCTTATTCACATAGACATACTCTGTTAGACTCCTACGGATGTTATTTGATCCTCTGTTCGGCCTTTCTCTCCGAGCACCGAACAGAGTATCAGGGGCTACTGTCTATACTATGATACTTTCTTACAATTTTATTACTTACCTCAAAGCCTATTAGGAGGCTGGCATAGGCTTCGGTCAATCCGCTTTTGGCAGACCGGACCCTCTCGATCACTGTACTCATGATGGTATGGTGTTCTTCATCAATGGAAGCGTCGCGAAGCGCTTCCAGCAAGTTGTCCGATGCCTCTGGATGGACAAAGGTCATAGGCACAGGCGGCTCGCCCCCCTTAGAGAAGGGATGTCTGCTCGAATCTGGAACCACTGGGGGTTCCGGAGCAGTATCTGGCTAGGGGCCAGACTTGCTGTGGCCCCGGGAGTCTTCCCCCCCCCCTCCCATGCGCCCGGCGACTAGGATTTCGCCTGGGGGCATCTCCTGGACTGTCTCCCCCTGGTCCGGTATCCTTTGAGACAACACCTCAGTGTCGTCCGTGGGCCTGGGGGTGGGGGCTGTCGGGAGTGAATCGCTATTCATCACCGACAGGCCCAAAGACCCATCCGAAGAGGATACCCCAATGTGGAATTTGGCCGGACTGCATATGCATGTTCGGCATAATAAGAAGCAATAAAGCAAAACATACCGGAAGTATTATAGTGTCTGGATACTTACGACTTAGCCAGGGGCTTGTCCCTGGGCAACCACTCCTCGCCGTTGTAGGTGGCTGTGGTGGAATGGTCCGAAAGGAGGGTCTTCCCCTTCTTGGACGCCTCGGTCTCCCCAGACGGGGCGACCTTCCTCTTCTTTCCCCCTCCCCTTGGTTGTGGGGGGGGGATTTCTTCTTCCTCCTTGTCTTCTTCATTGGAGGAGCGCGCCTGGGTGTCTTCGGACGATGAGTCCGATACAACCTTGCGCTGGAGACCTTTCCTGGTCCCTGCGGCCTTCTTCTTGGCCTTCTTCTCTGGCACCTTATAGGGCGCCGCAAACAACATCTTCGTTAAGAGAGGCGATGTTGGATCTTCGGGTAGTGGAGCCGGACAGTCAATCCTCTCCGCTATCGCTACCCAGTCCTGTCAAATTGGCATGGAGGCTTAGATTCCTCCCATGAATATGCTGGGGAAAGACACATCTTGCAAAATATAAAAAACTTACCGGATTGGTGGGACGCTTTGCGCTGAGTACACGATCTTCGGCTATGGGCGGTGGTACCTCGGTGGCTGTAACGCCCCGGATTCGATGTGCCAGGTGTCTGCCAGTTATTCGTCGTTGTTGCCATGTCA
The DNA here is from genome assembly GCF_002162155.2 of Triticum dicoccoides. Classification (NCBI taxonomy): domain Eukaryota; kingdom Viridiplantae; phylum Streptophyta; class Magnoliopsida; order Poales; family Poaceae; genus Triticum; species Triticum dicoccoides. The sequence continues at coordinate 270,900,688 of NC_041387.1, forward strand.
TTTGCTTGCGTGTTGCATTTTATCATGTCATCATATGCATCTCATTTTGCATACGTGTTCGTCTCAGGCATCCGAGCCTTTTCCCCGTTGTTCGTTTTGCAATCCGGCGCTCCTATGTCATCCGGCATCCCCTTCTTGCCTCTCTTAGTGAGCGGGTGTTAAATATTCTCGGAATGGCCCGAGGCTTGTCAAGTGGCCTTGGTATAGCACCGGTAGACCGCCTGTCAAGTTTCGTGCCATTCGGAGGTCGTTTGGTACTCCAACGGTTAACCGGGTAACCGCAAAAGCCTCTTTTGTCTTGCAGCCCAACACCCTTCCAAAGTGGACCAAAACCCATCTAACTCTCCTCCATGCTCTCGGTCGTTCGATCACGATCGTGTGGGCGAAAACCGGGCCTCATTTGGACTCTCCAAGCTCCCTCTACCTATAAATATGCCCCTTCCCCCGAAATTCACGGATGATTCCTGCCAAAACCCTAAAAATCCCCTCTCCGCGCACCGGACATGTCCGTCCAGCCGCCGGACATGTCCAGCCGCCCGCTCGCGCCACGTCAGCCCGCCGCCGCCCGGAGCCAGTGGCATCGCGCCACGTGGCCCCTTCGCCTCCTCCCGCCACCGTTGGCCCGCGGGGCCCGAGTCGGGCCCGCGGGGCCCGTCCTCCGCCGCCGCGCCCGCCTGGTCGCCCG
>NC_041387.1:270901623-270914086 GCF_002162155.2 Triticum dicoccoides
GTTCCGCCGGACCGGTGCCCGCACGCCGCCGCGTCCCGCGCGACCCCCGACCCCGCGCCTAGCCTTCCTACCCAGCGCTGCCTCGGCCCGCCGGGGTCGCCCGCACCTCGCTGGTCGCGAGCTCCGGCGAGCTCGTTCTCCGTGCCCCGTGCCACCCCTGCCGAGATCCGGCCGGATCCGGCCCGATCCGGCCCGGAGCACCTCGTCCCCGACCTCTCTGACGCCTCTCCGCCGTCTCCCTCCTCTCCGGCCGTTCTCCGGCGAGATTCCGACGAGGTTAACTTTTCCCCCTTCCCCGAAATCCCCAAGTCCCAGATTTTTGACATAATCATGCCATGTTCATCGCATTGTATCTCTGCATCCGTAGCTCCGTTTCGTGCGTGTAATATGTCCAATTGTTCGTCTCAACGAGTACATCATTTCATTCCATTGCATCATATTCATTTGAGGTCATCTTGATGCCTGAATCATCGTTGCAAGAGTGCTTCATAATGTTATCTGCTGTCTGTTAACAGAACGAGCTCTTTTGTCATTTTTGCCATGATTGATGTGTGCATACTATGAGGTTGATGTCTACATGTGTTTTGAACTATGCCATGTATTCTTTACAGAGGTGCTTACCACGTATTTTTGTGATTAATGTGGTGACTAGCACAAGCATGCAAACTAGGCATCGTGATGTTGCTGATTTTAGTCCCTGTTCTGCTGTTATTTTGATGCCATGTAAACTTGATGCTACAGAGAGATCCATGAATATTTTAAGATAGTTCAGTAAGGATGTTTTGAACATATGGTTATGCTATATCCATCCCTGCCCTTTGTTGCAATTATGGAGTAGCCTAGCATGTAATTTTCGTGCTCCACTTTTGCTTCAAAATGTTTCCTGGCAGATTGTTTACATGTTATTCAATTTTGCCAAGCTTGTTGTAGTTGATACTTGCATGCTATGGACTTGCTCTTGCCATGCTTAGCTTCATAAACATGTCTTATTACTGTTGGGTACCTTATCAAGCCATGTATTGATCTTTGGTGAGTGGTACAAGCTGATTTACACGCCTTCATAATTCTGTTCCTGCCATGTTTGAATCTGTAATATAATTTGCCATGTTTACATGGGTGCCATTATATTTTCTGATCCTTTTTGGCTCATGGTCAGTAAGGGCTTTTGATCTATGCAATTAGTAGTTTCATGCCATGCCTTTGTTTGCCATGATAAGTTCCTGTAACATGTTGTTTGATAGTTCTAAGCATTGCAACCTGATGTTATTTTCTGGAAAGTCTGAACTGTTATTATTTGCAATCTTACCATGTGTGTTTGAGCATGTTCTAGTGATTTCTGGAGATAGTTCAGTGTTCATGTTTTGTTATGCTTTACCTGTACATCATGCCCATGCCTTTTGTTTTCATGTTGAGATGCTGTAGCTTATTGTTTTGATGCTTGCAATATGCCTAGTTGCTGTTTTGGACAGATTGTTGCTATAACTTGTTTAGTGTGTGTGTGTGTTGAACCGTTGCTCCGTTTTGAGTGTGCTTTATATGAAACTTGCTTAGAATTGCATGTAGCTTCATATTATCATGTTGCATCCTTGTTTTTGTGTGTTTGCTTGATGTTTGGGTGCGTTTTGCATCAATGCCATGTTTTACTTGTTTTGCTCATATCTTCTAGGTCGTAGCTCCGAACTAATGAACTTTATATGTAACTTGACTAGAATCTCATGTAGATCATCTTGGTGCATCTTAACTTGCTGTTTAACAACTTGAACATAAGGTTTTTTCAGATCTGGACCAATTTCGGAATATGCATATGAGGACTTACCGGAATTGTTATATGTTTTTCCCGGCCTCATTTAAACTTTCCTTGATGTGTTGCTCTTGTTTGCATCATCTCTTGCCATGAGTAGCTTCATGTAGCTTTGTCATGCATCATGCTTGTTGTGCATCATGCCTTGTTCTTGTGTGCTGTGTTTACCATGTTGTGTGCTTCTTCTTGTTAGTTCCTGTTTCGTTGCGATCGTGAGGATTCGTTCGTCTACGCTTGGTTCGGCTTCACCCATTCGTCTTCTTCATGGACTCGTTCTTCTTCCTTGCGGGATTTCAGGCAAGATGACCGCTACCCTGGATCTCATTACTATCATTGCTATGCTAGTTGCTTCGTTCTATCGCTATGCTGCGTTACCTATCTTTTGCTCGTCAAGCCTCCCATATTACCATGAACCTCTAACCTTTGACACCTTTCCTATGCAAACCGTTGTTTGGCTATGTTACCGCTTTTGCTCAGCCCCTCTTATAGCGTTGCTAGTTGCAGGTGAAGTTGAAGATTTCTCCATGGTGGACAGGATTTTTGTTGGGATATCACAATATCTCTTATATTATTAATGCATCTATATACTTGGTAAAGGGTGGAAGACTCGGCCTTATGTCTGGTGTTTTGTTCCACTCTTGCCGCCCTAGTTTCCGTCATACCGGTGTTATGTACCAAGATTTTGCGTTCCTTACGCGGTCGGGTGATTTATGGGACCCCCTTGACAATTCGCTTTGAATAAAACTCCTCCAGCAAGGCCCAACCTTGGTTTTACATTTGCCTCACCTAGCCCTTTTTCCCTTGGGAGTCACGCTCTCGAGGGTCATCTTTATTTTACCCCCCCCCCCCCGGGGCTAGTGCTCGTCATGAGTGTTGGTCCAACCTGTCAGCCGCCGGTGGCCACCAGGGGCAACTCTGGGCTGGCCTACCGGAAGTTTGGACAATCCGGTGTGCCCTGAGAACGAGATATGTGCAGCTCCTATCAGGATTTGTCGGCACATTCGGGCGGCTTTGCTGGTCTTGTTTTACCATTGTCTAAATGTCTTGTAAACCGGGATTCTGAGTCTGATCGGGTCTTCCTGGGAGAAGGTATATCCTTTGTTGATCACGAGAGCTTATCATGGGCTAAGTTGGGACACCCCTGCAGGGTATAATCTTTCAAAAGCCGTGCTTGCGGTTATAGGCAGATGGGAATTTGTTAATGTCCGGTTGTAGATAACTTGACACCAGATCCGAATTAAAACGCATCAACCGCGTGTGTAGCCGTGATGGTCTCTTTTCGGCGGAGTCCGGGAAGTGAACACGGTTTCTGGGTTATGATTGACGTAAGTAGGAGTTCAGGATCACTTCTTGATCATTGCTAGTTGACGATCGTTCCTTTTGCTCTCTTCTCGCTCTTATTTGCGTATGTTAGCCACCATATCATGCTTAGTCGCTGCTGCAGCCTCACCACTTATCCATTCCTTACCCATTAAGCTTTGCTAGTCTTGATACCCATGGTAATGGGATTGCTGAGTCCTCGTGGCTCACAGATTACTACAACAACAGTTGCAGGTACAGGTTATGCGATGATCATGACGCGAGAGCGATGCTTGCTTGCGTTGAGTTCTTCTTCTGCTTCTTCGATCAGGGGATAGGTTCCAGGTCGGCAGCCTAGGCTAGCAGGGTGGATGTCGTTTGAGTTTCTGTTTGTGTTTCATCCGTAGTCAGATGATGCTCTTATGTATTGTGATGTTGTATTCATGTGGCATTGTTTGCCTCTTGTATGTATCCCCATCTATTATGTAATGTTGATGTAATGATATCCACCTTGCAAAAGCGTTTCAATATGCGGGTCTATCCTTGGTGGGACCTTCGAGTTCCTTTTGGATAGGGTCGCATATTGGGCGTAACAAGTTGGTATCAGAGCCTCGACCGACCGTAGGAGCCCCCCTTGATTGATCGTGTAGTTTGGTCGTTGTTGAGTCTAGAAGAAAACTGTTTTCGGAGTCTAGTTATATCGGAGAGTAGGAATTCTTTTTACTCCTCTGCCCCTTCGTCGCTCTGGTAAGGAATCTTGACATAGGTGTTTTGAATCACTCCTCTTCCCCTTCAAATTTTTCTTTAGGATCACGCAGTTGGTTTTCCGGTCGTTGGTTCTCAGCTCTTTTCATCCGGTGCATTTCTCGTCAAGTTGACTCAAGTCTCTTCATCTTTGAGTTCAATCCTCAGTTGTTTTCTTTCCCACCCGCCCACCCTTTTTCATCTCAGAACCGGAGTCCGTAATCGAGTATCCATCCTACTCATGTGAAGCCTTTGCATTCTTTCAACCGGTGTTTTTTTCTCTTCAAGATATTCGTCGTTTCCCCTTCCAAGTTGCCTTTGTTTTCCCGCCCTCCCACCTTTTTCTTCCCAGAGTCTGACTCTCTCTCAACCATCAATTTCATTCGTGTGGAGCCTCTTCAGTCTTTCGTAAATTATTTCAATTGGTGAATTCTCGTCTCGGTGGACATTCTTCATCTCTTCTCCGGTGGACTCAATTCAAGTTTTCGGTGTTGTTCGTGTTATTTTCCTTGGATAAAGTGTTCTCCTTGCTCGTTCGCCTCTCGCCAGTTTATCCTTCCGGAGTTCAGAAGACATCTCAGAAGATTCGTCCATGTTCCAATTAACTCGAGGTTGTCACCTCATTCAAATATTTCAATTGTTCCGGTGCTTCATCTATCTGTTCAACATCCCTTTCCAACAGTGTTTTATTTTAGTGGGCCCTAACCCATAGGTCTTTTCCCAGGATCTTACCTGACTCTTCTAATTCCCCCGGAGTGTTTCTAAATTCTTTTCAAGTGTGACGTAAGAATGAATTTCATCAGCCACAGGCCTTCCCCAAGATCGCTTTCAAATTCTTTTCATTGGTGGCTTATCCTCTTCGCTTTTCATTCTCCCGGAGAATCTCAGTAATTTTGGTGGTGTTTCTCGGCGTCATTTGAAGATCGAATAAGAGTTTTTCCTCTAAATCTTGTCCGTTCTCTCGAAGTTTCGTGGTTCTATCTTCATGCTATCCTCTCGAATTATTCCATTTGTCAGATATTCTTTTCATCCATGCGGAGTATGTCAGGAGTTGTTTTTTCGGAGGCCATCATTCCAGAAGAATTCTTCGTCCTCACATTTCAGCTACCGTTATCCAATTATCCCGGTGCTTCGTTCAAGTGTTCTTTAATCAGCTCGACTTCTTCCCGTTCTCTTGTATCTGAATCCCCTCTAGCTTATTTGTTCTGCTAATTCTTCCCGATGATTCTTTCTCTTTTCTTTGTTCATTTTCATTTCTAACGGTGGTTCGTTCAAGATTCTTTTTCCTTATTTATCATTTTAATCCATTCGTTCTTTTCAATCCTACCGGTGGTTCATGAAGACCTTCTCAAGTTTTGTGCTGTCTCTTCTCAATCTTTTTCAAGAAGAATAAGTAGTATGCAAATATCCATTGCTTGTCATCAATTTAATTTGATAAAGGATAGGCATGCAATAAACCTTATTCTTATTTCATCCAAGTGATTAATCCCTTCCTTCGGAGTTTGTTCGTGAGGAATAAATTCTAGTTCCAAGTGTCTTCATCTTTTCTTTTCCGGAGTTCAATTTCCTCAGCCATTTCGTCGGAACCTCCATCAAAATCATCGCAATGCTCATCTTATTCTTTCATCCTTCAATTTTATCTCATCATCCTTTTGTTACCGGAGTTCTTCATGGTGGTTCTTCATGATTTAATTCATTCTTTCAAGAGTTCATCAAGATTTTGTCGGTGGAGTTCAAGTATCTTTTCTTCTCCCATCTTGAAGAGCAAATAATTCTTCATTCTCTTGGGAAGTGGAGTTTTGCATTTCTTCGTTCTTCTCAGCTATTCAATCATTTCCATTGGTGGCTGGTTATCACCTCATAATTTCTGAGATGTTGTCCATAAGTCCACAACAAGCTTATCCTTTCGTTGTTGATTTTCTCAACAACTCCGTTCAAACCTTCCTTCTAACTTCTTTTCATTCAATTCTTTCAATTCTTCTGGAGGCATTGCGTTGTTCATCTCGTCAAGTGCCATCCCATCTTGTGAAGTTCATGTTCTTTTCCTTCCATTTTCAACCGGAGTTCTGCCTAAATCCTTTCAATCTTATTCGTTTCTTATCTCATTCTAACCAGAGTGGTTTCATAGTCTATCTGATTCTGTGAGCTTTCGATTCTCGTCGTTCCTCTCTTCTTCTCGAGTGCTCTCGATTCTTAATTGCTTCTCTTGAGTTCTTGTTTCACCTCATCCCTTTTCCCTTCCGACTCGGTCCTAAGATCTCGGGACGAGATCTCTTGTTAGTGGAGGAGTGTTGTACCGCCCCGGATTCAATGCGCCATGTGTCTGCCAGTTATTCGTCGTCGTTGCCATGTCATTTGCTTGTGTGTTGCATTTTATCATGTCGTCATGTGCATCTCATTTTGCATACGTGTTCGTCTCATGCATCCGAGCCTTTTCCCCGTTGTTCGTTTTGCAATCCGGTGCTCCTATGTCATCCGGCGTCCCCTTCTTGCCTCTCTTCATGAGCGGGTGTTAAACATTCTTGTAATGGCCCGAGGCTTGTCAAGTGGCCTTGGTATAGCACCGTTAGACCGCCTGTCAAGTTTCGTGCCATTCGGAGGTCGTTTGGTACTCCAACGGTTAACCGGGTAACCGCAAAAGCCTCTTTTGTCTTGCAGCCCAACACCCTTCCAAAGTAGCCCAAAACCCATCTAACTCCCCTCCATGCTCTCGGTCGTTCGATCACGATCGTGTGGGCGAAAACCGTGCCTCATTTGGACTCTCCTAGCTCCCTCTACCTATAAATATGCCCCTCCCCCCGAAATTCACGGATGATTCCTCCCGAAACCCTAAAAATCCACTCTCCACGCACCGGACATGTCCATCCAGCCGCCGGACATGTCCAGCCGCCCGCTCGCGCCACGTCAGCCCGCCGCCGCCCTGAGCCAGTGGCATCGCGCCACGTGGCCCCTTCGCCTCCTCCCGCCATCGCCAGCCCGGGGGGCCCGAGTCGGGCCCGCGGGGCCCGTCCTCCGCCGCCGTGCCCGCCTGGTCGCCCGCCGCCGCCCGGGCGAGCCCGCTCCGCCGCCGTTGCTGCCGCGCCGCCGCCCGGCCCTCGTCACCAGTCGGAGACCGCACCGCCTCCCGCGGTTCCGCCGAACCGGCGCCCGCGCACTGCCGCGTCCCGCGCGACCCCCGACCCCGCGCCTAGCCTCCCTGCCCGGCGCTGCCTCGGCCCGCCGGAGTCGCCCGCACCTCGCCAGCCGCGAGCTCCGGCGAGCTCATTCTCCGTGCCCCGCGCCGCCCCTGCCGAGATCCGGCCGGATCCGGCCAGATCCGGCCCAGAGCGCCTCGTCCCCGACCTCTCCGACGCCTCTCCGCCGTCTCCCTCCTCTCCGGCCGTTCTCCGGCGAGATTCCGACGAGGTTGACTTTTCCCCCTTCCCCGAAATCCCCAAGTCCCAGATTTTTGACATAATCATGCCATGTTCATCGCATTGTATCTCTGCATCCGTAGCTCCATTTCGTGCGTGTAATATGTCAAATTGTTTGCCTCAATGAGTACATCATTTCATTCCATTGCATCATATTCATTTGAGGTCACCTTGATTCCTGAATCATCGTTGCAAGAGTGCTTCATAATGTTATCTGCTATCTGTTAACAGAACGAGCTCTTTTGTCATTTTTGCCATGATTGATGTGTGCATACTATGAGGTTGATGTCTACATGTGTTTTGAACTATGCCATGTCTTCTTTACATAGGTGCTTACCATGTATTTTTTTGATCAATGTGGTGACTAGCACAAGCATGCAAACTAGGCATCGTGATGTTGCTGATTTTAGTCCCTGTTCTGCTGTTATTTTGATGGCATGTAAACTTGATGCTACAAAGAGATCCATGAATATTTTGAGATAGTTCAGTAAGGATGTTTTGAACATATGGTTATGCTATATCCATCCCTGCCCTTTGTTGCAATTAGGGAATAGTCTAGCATGTCATTTTGGTGCTCTACTTTTGCTTCAAAATGTTTCCTGGCAGATTGTTTACATGTTATTCAATTTTGCCAAGCTTGTTGTAGTTGATACTTGCATGCCATGGACTTGCTCTTGCCATGATTAGCTTCATAAACATGTCTTCTTACTGTTGGGTACCTTTTCATGCCATGTATTGATCTGTGGTGAGTGGTACAAGCTCATTTACATGCCTTCATAATTCTGTTCCTGCCATGTTTGAATCTGTAATATAACTTGCCATGTTTACATGGGTGCCATTATATTTTCTGATCCTTTTTGGCTCATGGTCAGTAAGGGACTTTTGATCTATGCAATTAGTAGTTTCATGTCATGCTTTTGTTTGCCATGATAAGTTCTTGTAACATGTTGTTTGATAGCTCTAAACATTGCAACCTGATGTTATTTTCTGCAAAGTCTGAACTGTTATTATTTGCAATCTTACCATGTGTGTTTGAGCATGTTCTAGTGATTTCTGGAGATAGTTCAGTGTTCATGTTTTGTTATGCTTTACCTGTACATCATGCCCATGCCTTTTGTTTTCATGTTGAGATGTTTTAGCTTATTGTTTTGATGCTTGCAATATGCCTAGTTGCTGTTTTGGACAGATTGTTGCTATAACTTGTTTAGTGTGTGTGTGTTGAACCGTTGCTCCGTTTTGAGTGTGCTTTATATGAAACTTGCTTAGAATTGCATGTAGCTTCATATTATCATGTTGCATCCTTGTTTTTGTGTGTTTGCTTGATGTTTGGGTGCATTTTGCATCAATGCCATGTTTTACTTGTTTTGCTCATATCTTCTAGGTCGTAGCTCCGAACTAAATGAACTTTATATGTAACTTGACTAGAATCTCGTGTAGATCATCTTGGTGCATCTTAACTTGCTGTTTAACAACTTGAACATAAGGTTTTTTCAGATCTGGACCAATTTCGGAATATGCATATCAGGACTTACCGGAATTGTTATATGTTGTCCCCGGCCTCATTAAACTTGCCTTGATGTGTTGCTCTTGTTTGCATCATCTCTTGCCATGAGTAGCTTCATGTAGCTTTGTCATGCATCATGCTTGTTGTGCATCATGCCTTGTTCTTGTGTGGTGTGTTTACCATGTTGTGTGCTTCTTCTTGTTAGTTCCTGTTTCGTTGCGATCGTGAGGATTCGTTCGTCTACGCTTGGTTCGGCTTCACTCATTCGTCTTCTTCATGGACTCGTTCTTCTTCCTTGCGGGATTTCAGGCAAGATGACCGCTACCTTGGATCTCATTACTATCATTGCTATGCTAGTTGCTTTGTTCTATCGCTATGTTGCGTTACCTATCTTTTGCTCGTCAAGCCTCCCATATTGCCATGAACCTCTAACCTTTGACACCTTTCCTATGCAAACCGTTGTTTGGCTATGTTACCGCTTTTGCTCAGCCCCTCTTATAGCGTTGCTAGTTGCAGGTGAAGTTGAAGATTTCCCCATGGTGGACAGGATTTTTGTTGGGATATCACAATATCTCTTATATTATTAATGCATCTATATACTTGGTAAAGGGTGGAAGACTCGGCCTTATGCCTGGTGTTTTGTTCCACTCTTGCCGCCCTAGTTTCCGTCATACTGGTGTTATGTTCCCGGATTTTGCGTTCCTTACGCGGTCGGGTGATTTATGGGACCCCCTTGACAGTTCGCATTGAATAAAACTCCTCCAGCAAGGCCCAACCTTGGTTTTACATTTGCCTCACCTAGCCCTTTTTCCCTTGGGAGTCGCGCTCTCGAGGGTCATCTTTATTTTGCCCCCTCCCCCTTGCCAGTGCTCATCGTGAGTGTTGGTCCAACCTGTCAGCCGCCGGTGGCCACCAGGGGCAACTCTGGGCTGGCCTACCGGAAGTTTGGACAATCCGGTGTGCCCTGAGAACGAGATATATGCAGCTCCTATAAGGATTTGTCAGCACATTCGGGCGGCTTTGCTGGTCTTGTTTTACCATTGTCGAAATGTCTTGTAAACCAGGATTCCGAGTCTGATCGGGTCTTCCTGGGAGAAGGTATATCCTTGTTGATCGCGAGAGCTTATCATGGGCTAAGTTGGGACACCCCTGCAGGGTATAATCTTTCGAAAGCCGTGCCTGTGGTTATAGGCAGATGGGAATTTGTTAATGTCCGGTTGTAGATAACTTGACACCAGATCCGAATTAAAACGCATCAACCGCGTGTGTAGCCGTGATGGTCTCTTTTCGGCGGAGTCTAGGAAGTGAACACGGTTTCTGGGATATGATTGACGTAAGTAGGAGTTCAGGATCACTTCTTGATCATTGCTAGTTGACGACCATTCCTTTTGCTCTCTTCTCGCTCTTATTTGCGTATGTTAGCCACCATATCATGCTTAGTCGCTGCTGCAGCCTCACCACTTATCCATTCCTTACCCATTAAGCTTTGCTAGTCTTGATACCCATGGTAATGGGATTGCTGAGTCCTCATGGCTCACAGATTACTACAACAACAGTTGCAGGTACAGGTTATGCGATGATCATGACGTGAGAGCGATGCTTGCTTGCGTTGAGTTCTTCTTCTGCTTCTTCGATCAGGGGATAGGTTCCAGGTCGGCAGCCTGGGCTAGCAGGGTGGATGTTGTTTGAGTTTCTGTTTGTGGTTCATCCGTAGTCGAATGATGCTCTTATGTATTGTGATGTTGTATTCATGTGGCATTGTTTGCCTCTTGTATGTATCCCCATCTATTATGTAATGTTGATATAATTATATCCACCTTGCAAAAGTGTTTCAATATGCGGGTCTATCCTTGGTGGGACCTTCGAGTTCCTTTTGGTAGGGTCGCATATTAGGCGTAACAGTGGCCTTGAACATCACCTTCCAAGCGTCTTCGTTCATCGTGTCGAAGAGCTCTCGCAGCGTCTGGTGTTCGGCCGGGTCGAACTCCCATATATTGTAAGCCCGTCTATGACACGGAAGGATCTGGCGGATGAGCATGACCTGGACCACATTGACAAGCTTGATTTTCTTGCTATCATATTTTTGATGCAGGTTTGAAGTCCGGTCAGCTCCACCAATGAGCCACAGGCTAAGCCCTTCTCTTTCCAGGAGGTGAGCCGCATGGGGATGCCGGATCGAAATTCGGGGGTCACCGCCCAGTTGGTGTCACGCGGCTCGATGGTGTAGAACCACCCTGATTGCCACCCCTTCATGGTCTCCACATAGGAGCCTTCGGGCCATGTGACATTGGGCATCTTGCCCACCATGGCGCCCCCGCACTCCGCTTGCTGGCCGCCCACCACCTTTGGCTTCACGTTGAAGGTCCTCAGCCATAGGCCGAAGTGGGGCGTAATGCAGAGGAAGGCCTCACACACGACGATAAGCGCTGAGATGTTGAGGATGAAATTGGGGGCCAGATCATGGAAGTCCAGCCCGTAGTAGAACATAAGCCCGTGGACGAATGGGTGGAGGGGGAAGTCAAGTCTACGGACGAAGTGAGAGAGAAACACTACCCTCTCCTAGGGCTTTGGGGTAGGAATGATCTGCCCTTCGGCAGGGAGTCGGTGCGCGATGTCTGCGGCCAGCTATCCGGCCTCCCGAAGCTTCGTGATGTCCTCCTCCGCAACGGAGGAGACCATGTGCTTGCCTCCCGCTTCGGACATACTTGAAATGACTTTGTAGAGAAAAGCTTGGGCGCTAGAGCTCGAGCGAGGGAGAATGGATGAGCATAGGAAGAAGAAGGCGTGGGTGGAAAAAGGTGAATCGTTATCTCTTTATAAAGGCGGTAGAAACCATGCGCCTCCCTACTTGCCCTGTAAACTCGCTTATTCCCCAAGCATCATGTTGATGGCGCAGTTGGGTTACCCACACCCGTATTGATGAGAATGTCATGATAAGGGGACACGATCTCTGCTTCGACAAGATGTGCCAATGAAACCGCCTTGCAAGATGTGCAGTAGCAGGTTGAGAAAAAACGGTTCAAATAATGACCGGGCCGTGGCGTGATGTCATGCTATGAAATATTGTCAGCTGATTAGATTGGTGGAATATTGTGCTCTCTACTGTGGTATGTGGAATTTGTTTTGCAGAGCCGGACACGATCCTTGTGTTCAAGATCTTCTATGAAGTATTCGGAGAAGGAACCCTCCTAGCAATGTCGAATACAATCTGCGCGCCGAGCTCATCGTCATTGAAGCCTGGTTTAGGGGCTACTGAAGGAGTCATGGATTAGGGGGTACTCGGATAGCTGGACTATGTACTTCTGTCGGACTGTTGGACTATGAACATACAAGATTGAAGACTTCGTCCCGTGTCCGGATGGCACTCTCCTTTCCATGGAAGGCAAGCTTGGCGATTCGGATATGTAGATTTCATTCTCTGTAACCAACTCTGTGTAACCCTAGCCCCCTCTGGTGTCTATATAAACCGGAGGGCTTAGTCCGTAGTACAACAATCATAATCATAGGCTAGCTTCTAGGGTTTAGCCTCTACGATCTCGTGGTAGATCAACTCTTGTAATACTCATATCATCAAGATCAATCAAGCAGGAACTAGGGTATTACCTCCATCGAGAGGGCCTGAATCTGGGTAAACATTGTGTCCCCCACTTCCTGTTACCATTAGCCTTAGACGCACAGTTCGTGACCCCCTACCCGAGATCC
>NC_041387.1:270914339-270952909 GCF_002162155.2 Triticum dicoccoides
GACCCCAAAGTACATCAGGTTCTCTTAACCGTGTGCGGTGCCCTCCTCCACGGTTACACACCTCGGTCATATCGTCGTAGTGCTTAGGCAAAGCCCTGCGCTGGCAACATCATCAACACCATCGTCATGTCATATAGCTGACGGAACTCTCCCTCGTCCTCAACTGGATAAAGAGCCCGAGGGTTGTCATCGGGCTGAACGTGTGCTGAACACGGAGGTGCCATACGTTTGGTTCTTGGATTGTGAAGACATTCGACTACATCAACTGCGTTAACTAAACGCTTCCACTTTCGGTCTATGAGGGTACATGGACACACTCTCCCCTCTCATTGCTATGCATCTCCTAGATAGATCTTGCGTGATCGTAGGAACATTTTGAAATTACAACGTTCCCCAATAGTGGCATCCGAGACATGTCTATGCATAGATGTTTTATGCACGAGTAGAACACAAAGAGTTGTGGGTGATAATAGTCATACTGCTTACCACCAACGTCTTACTTTGATTCGGTGGTATTGTTGGATGAAGCGGCCGGGACCAACATTACATAACCACGTTTATGAGACTTGTTCTACCGATGTGCTTTTGCACATAGGTGGCCGGCGAGTGTCTGTTTCTCCAACTTTAGTTGAATCGAGTTTGACTACGGCTGGTCCTTGTTGAAGGTTAAAACAGCACACTTGACGAAAAATTGTTGTGGTTTTGATGTGTAGGTAAGAATGGTTCTTGCTAGAAGCCTGTAGCAGCCATGTAAAACCTGCAACAACAAAGTAGAGGATGTCTAACTTGTTTTTGCAGGGCTTGTTGTGATGTGATATGGTCAAGACATGATGAGATATATATATTGTTGTATGAGATGGTCATGTTTTGTTACAGGGTTATCGGCAACTGGAAGGAGCCATATGGTTGTCGCTTTATTGTATCAAATGCAATCTCCATGTAATCGCTTGACTTTATCACTAAGCGGTAGCGGTAGTCGTAGTAGCAATAGTTGGCGAGACGACAAACGATGCTACGATGGAGATAAAGGTGTCAAGCCGGTGACGATGGAGATCATGAGCACAAGATGGTGATGGCCATATCATGTCACATATTTTGATTGCATGTGATGTTTATCTTTTTATGCATCTTATTTTTCTTAGTACGGCGGTAGAATTATAAGATGACCCCTTACTAAATTTCAAGGTATAAGTGTTCTCCTTGAGTATGCACTGTTGCTACAGTTCGTCGTGCCGAGACACCATGTGATGATCGGGTGTGATAAGCTCTACGTTCACATACAACGGGTGCAAGCAAGTTTTGCATGTGCAGAATAATGGGTTAAACTTGACGAGCCTAGCATATGCAGATATGGCCTCAGATTAATGAGATCGAAAGGTCGAATGTGAATCATATAGTAGATATGATCAACATAGTGATGTTTACCATTGAAAACTACTCCATCTCACGTGATGATCGGACATGGTTTAGTTGATTTGAATCGCGTGATCATTTAGATGACTAGAGGGATGTCTATCTAAGTGGGAGTTCTTAAGTAATATGATTAATTGAACTTTAATTTATCATGAACTTAGTCCTAATAGTTTTTGCATGTCTATGTTGTTGTAGATCAATGGCCCGTGCTACCGTTCCTTTGAATTTGAATGTGTTCCTAGAGAAAGCTCAGTTGAAAGATGATGGTAGCAATTACATAGCCTGGGTCCGTAACTTGAGGATTATCCTCATTGCTGCATAGAGGAATTACGTCCTAGAAGCACCGCTAGGTGCTAGGCCTGCTGTAGATGCAACTGCGGACATTGTGAACACCTGGCAGAGCAAAGCTGATGACTACTCGATAGTTCAGTGTGCCATGGTTTACGGCTTAGAATTGGTACTTCAAAGATGTTTTGAACGCCATGGAGCATATGAGATGTTCCAAGAGTTGAAGTTAATATTTGAAGCAAATGCCCGAGTTGAGAGATATGAAGTCTCCAACAAGTTCTATAGCTGCAAGATGGATGACAATAGTTCTGTCAGTGAACATATACTCAAAATGTCTGGGTATCATAACCACTTGACTCAGCTGGGAGTTAATCTTCCTGATGATAATGTCATTGACAGAGTTCTTCAATCACTGCCACCAAGCTATAAAGGCTTCATGATGAACTATAATATGAAAGGCATGACAAAAACAATTGCCAAGCTCTTCGCAATGCTAAAGGCTGCGAAGGTAGAAATCAAGAAGGAGCATCAAGTGTTGGTGGTCAACAAGACCACTAGTTTCGAGAAAAAGGGCAAACGGAAGAAGGGGACTTCAAGAAGAATGGCAAGCAAGTTGCCGCCCAAGGGAAGAACCCCAAGTCTGGACCTAAGCCTGAAACTGAGTGCTTCTACTGCAAAGGGACTGGTCACCTCAAGCGGAACTGCCCCAAATATTTGGCAGATAATAAGGATGGCAAAGTGAAAGGTATATTTGATATACATGTTATTGATATGTACCTTACTAGTGCTAGTAGTAGCGCCTGGGTATTTTATACTGGTTTTGTTGCTCATATTTGCAACTCGAAACATGGATGGATTAAACAAAAATTAGTTAAGGACGAGGTGACGATGCGCGTCAGAAATGGTCCCAAGGTCGATGTGATCACCGCCGGCACGCTACCTTTACATCTACCTTCGGGATTAGTTTTAGACCTGAATAATTGTTATTTGGTGCCAGCGTTGAGCATGATCATTATATCTGGATCTTGTTTGATGCGAGATGGGTATTCATTTAAATTAGAGAATAATGGTTGTTCTATTTATATGAGTAATATCTTTTATGGTCACGCACCCTTGTTGAGTGGTCTAATTTTATTGAATCTTGATCGTGGGGATACGCATGTTCATAATATTGAAGCCAAAAGATGCAAAGTTGATAATGATAGTGAAACTTATTTGTGGCATTGTCGTTTAGGTCATATTGGTGTAAAGCGCGTGAAGAAACTCCATACTGATGGGCTTTTGGAATCACTTGATTTTGAATCACTTGGTGCTTGTGAACCATGCCTCATGGGCAAGATGACTAAAACTCCATTCTCCGGAACAATGGAACGAGCTACTGACTTATTGGAAATATTACATACCGATGTATTCTCCCAAGGCTCATGGCGGGTATCGTTATTTTCTTACCTTCACAGATGATTTGAGCAGATATGGGTATATCTACTTAATGAAGCATAAGTCTGAAACGTTTAAAAAGTTGAAAGAATTTCAGAGTTAAGTGGAAAATCATCGTAACAAGGAAATAAAGTTTCTACAATCTGATCGTGGAGGCGAATATTTGAGTTACGAGTTTTGTCTTCATTTGAAACAATGTGGAATAGTTTCACAACTTACGCCACCTGGAACACCACAGCGTAATGGTGTGTCCTAACGTTGTAACCGTACTTTATTGGATATGGTGCGATCTATGATGTCTCTTACTGATTTACCGCTATCATTTTGGGGCTATGCTTTAGAGACGACTGCATTCACTTTAAATATGGCACCATTAAAATTTGTTGAGACGACGCCATATGAACTGTGGTTTGGCAAGAAACCAAAGTTGTCATTTCTTAAAGTTTGGGGCTGCGATGCTTATATGAAAAAGCTTCAATCTGATAAGCTCGAACCCAAATTGGAGAAGTGTGTGTTCATAGGATACCCAAAGGAAATTGTTGGGTACACCTTCTATCATAGATCCGAAGGCAAGATATTCATTGCTAAGAATGGATCCTTTCTAGAGAAGGAGTTTCTATAGAAAGAAGTGATTGGGAGGAAAGTAGAGCTTGATGAGGTAATTGTACCTTCTCTTGAATTGGAAAGTAGTTCCCCACAGAAATCAGTTCCAGTGATTCCTACACCAATTAGTGATGAAGCTAATGATGATGATCGTGAAACTTCAGATCAAGTTACTACAGAACCTCGTAGGTCTTCTAGAGTACGGTCCGCACTAGAGTGGGATGGTAATCCTATTCTGTAAGTCATGTTACTAGACCATGATGAACCTACAAACTATGAGGAAGCGATGATGAGCCTAGATTCCGCAAAATGGCTTGAGGTCATGAAATCTGAGATGGGATCCATGTATGAGAACAAAGTGTGGACTTTGGTGGATTTTCCCAATGATGGCAAGCCATAGAAAATAAATGGATCTTCAAGAAGAGGACTGATGCTGACGGCAATGTTACTATCTACAAAGCTTGACTTATTGCGAAAAGTTTTCGACAAGTTCAAGGACTTGAGTACGATGAGAATTTCTCACCCGTCGCGATGCTCAAGTCTGTCCAAATCATGTTAGCAATTGCCGCATTTTATAATTGTAAAATTTGGCAGATGGATGTCAAAACTGCATTCCTGAATGGATTTCTGGTAGAAGAGTTGTATATGATGCAACCAGAAGGTTTTGTCGATCCAAAGGGTGCTAACAAAGTGTGCAAGCTCTAGTGATCCATTTATGGGCTGGTGCAAGCCTCTCGGAGTTGGAATAAACGCTTTGATAGTGTGATCAAACATATGGTTTTATACAAACTTTTGGAGAAGCATGTATTTACAAGAAAGAGAGTGGGAGCTCTGTAGCAGTTCTAATATTATATGTGGTTGACATACTGTTGATTGGAAATGATTTAGAATTTCTGCATAGCATAAAGAGATACTTGAATAAAAGATTTTCAATGAAAGACCCAGGTGAAGCTGCTTACATATTGGGCATCAAGATCTTTAGAGATAGATCAAGACGCTTAATTGGACTTTCACAAAGAAGATACCTTGATAAAGTTTTGAAGAAGTTCAAAATGGATCAGTCAAAGAAAGGGTTCTTGCCTGTGTTACAAGGTGTGAAGTTGAGTCAGACTCAATGCCCGACCACTGCAGAAGATAGAGAGAAAATGAAAGTCATTCCCTATGCTTCAGCCATAGGTTCAATGATGTATGCTACGTTGTGTACCAGACCTGATGTGTGCCTTGCTATAAGTATAGCAGGGAGGTAACAAACTAATGCAGGAGTGGAGCACTGGACAGCGGTCAAGAACATCCTAAAATACCTGAAAAGGACTAACGATATGTTTCTCGTTTATGGGGGTGACAAAGAGCTTGTTTTAAATGGTTACGTCGATGCAAGCTTTGACACTGGTCCGGATGACTCTAAGTCACAATCCGTATATGTATTTTTATTGAATGGTGGAGCTGTCAGTTGGTGCAGTTCCAGGCAAAGTGTCATGGCGGGATCTACGTGTGAAGCGGAGTACATAGCTGCTGTGGAAGAAGCAAATCAAGGAGTCTGGATGAAGGAGTTCATATTCGATCTAGGTATCATTCCTAGTGCATCGGGTCCAATGAAAATCTTTTATCACAATACTGGTGCAATTTCCTTCGCGAAGGAATCCAGATTTCACAAGAGAACCAAACACATCAAGAGACGCTTCAATTCCATCTAGCATCAAGTCGCGGAGGGAGACATAGAGATTTGCAAAATACATTTGGATCTGAATGTTCCAGAACTGTTGACTAAGCCTCTTCCACAAGCAAAACATGACCAGCACCAAGACTCCATTGGTGTTAGAATCATTACTTTGTAATCTAGATTATTGACTCTAGTGAAAGTGGGAGACTGAAGGAAATATGCCCTAGAGGCAATAATAAAGTTATTATTTATTTCCTTATATCATGATAAATGTTTATTATGCATGCTAGAATTGTATTAACCGGAAACTTAGTACATGTGTGAATACATAGACAAAACATAGTGTCCCTAATATGCCTCTACTTGACTAGCTCATTAATCAAAGATGGTTACGTTTCCTAACCATAGACATGTGTTGTCATTTGATGAACGGGATCACATCATGAGGAGAATGATGTGATGGACAAGACCCATCCGTTAGCTTAGCATTATGATTGTCACAGTTTCATTGCTACTGCTTTCTTCATGACTTATAAATGTTCCTCTGACTATGAGATTATGCAACTCCTGAATACCGGAGGAACACCTTATGTGCTATCCAACGTCATAACATAATTACGTGATTATAAAGATGCTCTATAGGTGTCTTCGAAGATGTTTGTTGGGTTGGCATAGATCGAGATTAGGATTTGTCACTCCATGTTTCAGAGAGGTATCTCTAGTCCCTCTCGGTAATGCTCATCACCATAAGCCTTGCAAGCAATGTGACTAATGAGTTAGTTGTGGGATGAAGAATTACGGAATGAGTAAAGAGAGTTGCCAGTAACGAGATTGAAGTAGGTCTGATGATACCGACAATCGAATCTCGGGCAAGTAACATACCGATGACAAAGGGAACAACGTATGTTGTTCTACGGTTTGACCGATAAAGATCTTCGTAGAATATGTAGGAGCCAATATGAGCATCCAGGTTCCACTATTGGTTATTGTCGGGGGTTGGGTGCGACATATGCCAATCACTGGCTTATCATGGTGGGAGCGAGTAGAACGTCGCCGGTGCCTGGAAGCGGGATAAGGCGTACAATACGGCCGCGGCGACCAGGCGGAAAGAAGTCGCGGCCAAGGTGGCCCCGATATCAGAGGCAACCGAAGGTGCCCGTTATGGTGTCGGCATAAGCATCATTCCCTCACTCCTTGTCTTTTCGTCAATCTAGTGTGAAAGCCTTCCGACTTCTCTTCTTGTTTCAGGGCCCCGCTAACCCTCGAGAAGTCGGGCACCGCCTCAGTCCTCAGGTCGGCAGCGACCTTCTCGACCAGCCGGCGGATCGACCCGGCCGCCGACCTCTAGGAGGCGACAGAGCGGAACACGCGGGAGGCGCGTGAAGAAGAGGCCGACCGCCTATCCAGGGAGCAGGCGGCCTTATCCGCCGCGTCTGCTGAGTGGGCGCTGGCACAGGCGGAAGCCCAGGCTGCGGAGAGGGAGCGGCTCGCGGAGGCCGTACGCTGCCAAGAGCAGCTACTCGTGGCACCTCTGAACACCGCGCCGCCTCCGCCTGAATTCGAGGCGACGGATGGAGGGGCCGGCGGCGACTACCCGATCCGGGAGCAGGGGAGCGGCGACGTGGCCATGCCCGACGTCTTCGTGCCGCCGCCCCGCCCTTGCCGCCTCCACCAGCCAGCGAGCCGCGGGACGAGCAGCCAGTGGCGCCGCTGGTGCCGCCGGTCGAAAATACGGTGGTAACGGTCCTGGTTCCTGCGGTCCACATCCCCACGCGCCTCCATCTAGAGAAGGCGGCCTCAGCACCATGGCCGCAGGAGATCGGCGCCAGGAGCTCGTAGGCCCCCGATATCGAGGCGACCAGCGCCTCGCCCGTGGGTTGGATACACGGGGGCGGGACCGGCGCCTTGAACCAGGCATCTCTTGAAGTCCAGGCCAAGCTCCGGGCGGAGGCGGAGGCGCTCAAGCGCTCCAACGAGGCTTACTTGGAGTCGCACACCGCCATCCAGGTAAGTTGTCTTTGGGTTTCTTCTTCGGATGGTCCTCCTGAATCTCTCGTGGGGGCGCGTAAGCGCACCCTCTGGGTGTAATCCCCAAGTTCCGAGCCGGCTGCTGAGCAGGCTGGTTGGAACTTTATCTTGCGATTGTCGACTACTGTTTCATCTGATGTCTCTTCTGCAGGACTATCACAACCTCCACACGACCGCCTACAACTCCAAGGTTCGGGAGCTGGAGACACAGAAGGCCCATCTAGCTGAGAGCCGACGTAAGTTTCTATCTTCTTTCTTCGCGGGGGCGCGCTGGTGCACCCGCGGGCTATAGTCCCCGAGGTTCGGGCCGACTGTCGAGCAGTCGGGCCGAATCTCCTTAGTTGTCTTTTTCCCTTGTCAACTACTTCTTTTCCGCGGGGGCGCGCTGGCGCTCCCGCGGGCTGTAGTCCCCGAGGTTCGGGCCGACTGCTGAGTAGTCGGGCCAAATCTCCTCGATTGTTTCTTTCCTTTGTTTTGTCCGCTTGACTGATGCCTTCTTCTTCTCTTTCTTTCTTCAGAGGCTAATGCCGCCCTGCAGCAGCAGCTGGGCAAATCCAAGACCGCCTTGCGTGGCAAGGAGGTGGAGTGCAGCAAGCTGGCGGAGGGGCGGGACCGCCTGGTCGCCCAACTTGCCGAACAGGCGGAAACCCTCAAGGTGGCCCAGCTAAAGGCAGAGACGACGGAGACCAGCCTCCTTGCGGAGTTTGAGATCGAGCACTCTGCCTGGGCTGACAAGGAGGCCCAGGTGACGGCCTGCTTCAGCAGCATTGAAGACTTGGTCGATGGTAAGCCTCGCTCCCTTGGTTTCTTGCTTTGAGCTGTCGGCCCTTGCTTATAGCCTTGGCCTTTTTCTTCTTCCGCCCAGACGGACTTCTTCCCGGGCCATTCTGTGGCCGCGATCCAAATGGTCGAGGCCCAGCGCGAGGAGCAAAGGGCGGAGGGTGCACAGATCGCCGCTGATGCTCCCCGGACTCTTGGCAAACAAGTCCTTAGCATTCAGGCACAGCTTCGGCCTGCTCACCGCGTGCTATGCCGCCTCCAGCGTATCGGAGCCCAGGCGGTCTCCACCCTCTAGCCAGGCTTGCCGGCTCCGCGCACCCCAAGTCGGACTGCCGACTAGCTGGAGGTGGCGGCCGGCAGCCTGGAAGCCTGGAAGGGCTCAGCAGCCCAGGCAGGGGCGTGCCGGGCCTTGGAATTCGTCAAGGCGTGGTACCCTGGGCTAGATATAGCCCAGTTGGCCACGTTCCGGCTGGAGGCGCAGGAGGAGCTGGAGGCGGTGGAAGCTGAGCTCGTCAACAGGGTGGCGGCGATCATCAACTTCACTGACACCAGTGTCTTTGTACCGGAGGTGGTCGAGGAAGGCGGCGAAGCTCCGCACGAGTGGCTCGGGTTAAACCCGGAGGATAGTGAAGATTCAGCTGAGGTCATTGACTCCAGCGACGAAGGGCAAGACGGGGAGGAGGAAGAGGAGGAGGAGGAGGAAGACGAGGAGAGCGACGTCGACCTGCTGGAGGTCGGGGCGGCGGTCAGCCCCAGCCTAACTGGGCCTCAAGCAACAAGCCCTGCGCCAAGGTGCCGCCCGCTACTGGATGCGTCCAAGTGGGGGCCGACCCGCCGCCCGTTCCTCCGGCGGACGCCATCGACTCCGTCCTCCAGCACTCCAACACCCCTCCTACCGCTGGTGATTCCTCCGTTCGGATGGAGCCGCCTGCCGCGCCAGGCAGTGCAGCTGACTCCAACGCCCAGCCAGAGTCCTTGGCCATGCCATTCGGCACCGTCCAGCCGGATCCTTCTGCCGCGCCAGCCGGCACCGCCTAGCCGTAGTCTTCCGTTGCGCCAACCGGCACCGCCCAGCCGGAGTCTTCTGTTGCACCTTACGGTTTTATCTGCTTTCTGCTTGCTGTTCTGAACATTTTGTTAAATTCGCGCAATTCCACCCTCGGGGTGTATATCAAACTCTGTTTGAATGCCGGCCATAGGCCTTTTATCCATGTAAATATTTATCATTGCTTATGCTTGTTGTTCTGACCTCCAGCCTTTTTTTCCTTTTTCTCCTTGGTTTCTTCTTTTGCCGCCAACCCTTTGGCTTTGCTTTCACCAGCCGGGTGGCCGCTCTGTAGACCGTGGCTGATTTGAGCGCTCTAGCCGTTTGTGAGGGGGGCTAGGACTTAGCCATTTGGAGTATTTTGATAATAGAGGCGGAGGCCGGCCGTCTGGCTGCCAAGTAGCCAGGCGGTTAGGTGCGATGCCGCCCTCTACTATATGTGTTTTTCCTTAGTCATTCTTTCGTGTGGGGCACTTCTTTGCAACCTTTGCCCGCCATGCAGTCGCTCTGCAAGCTGTGGCTTCTGACAAAGGAAGTTTTTGGTGCCGGCACACTACTTGTCCGGCTGCAGGAGGCGGCATATTGTAGAAGGCGGCGAGGCTCTGGGCCGACTAGTCGAACCCGGTGCCAGGCGGAAAAAATAGACTACACATTCTCATAGGCATGACACTTATCATATAGATAAAAGAGGGCAGTCCCCAAGCTCTTCTCGGGGGACCCGGAGTCTTTATACATAGTACAAAAGGTAGTGTGATACATACTACTTTCAACTGTAAAACCTTCATAGGAGGTTTGCGTTCCATGGCCTCTCCGTCTCTTTGCCTGAATCATCTCTCTTGCATGCTCTAGGCTTCTGGGCATCGATCAGATAGTAGGCATCATTGTCCAACACCTTACTAATGATGAAAGGGCCTTCCCAAGGTGCCGAGAGCTTGTGCTGTCTGGCTGTTCACTGGATCAGCCGGAGCACAAGGTCTCCCTCCAGGAAGGACCTTGGCTTCACCTTGCGGTTGTAGTATCGGCGCAGACTCTGCTGGTAGATAGCCGACTGGCTGAGTGCCAACAGCCGGCCTTCCTCCAGCAAGTCGACGTCGTCTTCTCGCGCCTCCTTGGCGTCCGCCTCGGTGTACATGGTGACTCTTGGGGAGTCGAACTCAATATTTGTCGGGATGACGGCTTCGGCACCATAGACGAGGAAGAAGGGCGTGAAGCCCGTTGACTTGTTCGGAGTCGTACGCGGGCTCTAGAGGACGGCCGGCAGTTCGTCGAGCCAACAGTCGGCCGAACGCTCCAGAGGCTCGACCAGTCGGGGCTTGAGGCCGGACAAAATGAGGCCGTTTGCACGCTCCACTTGGCCATTTGACTGTGGGTTGGCAACGGACGCTAAGTCTAGGCGGATGCCCTGTGTTGCACAGAAACAAGCCAAGGCTCCTTTGGCGAAGTTGGTGCCGTTATCAGTGATGATGCTGTGTGGGATGCCGTATCACGTGGTGATGTCAGCGATTAAGGCCACGACAGTCGGCCCATTCAGCTTCTTGATTGGTTTTGCCTCTATCCACTTAGCAAACTTATCCACGGCAACAAGCAAGTGAGTCATGCCACCGCGGGCCATCTTGAATGGTCCTACCATATCCAGTCCCCAAACAGCAAAGAGCCAGGCTATGGGAATGGTCTTGCGTGCAGAAGCCGGTAGGTGTGGCTTGGAGCGGAACCTCTGACACCCTTGACACTTCTGAACTAGTTCTTTGGCCTCTTCCAGGGCAGTCGGCCACAAGAACCCATGGCAGAAAGCCTTGGCCACAAGTGATCTTGAAGCCGTGTGGTGGCCGCACTCGCCCTGGTGGATATCCCTGAGTATTGCTTGGCCTTGGTCCGACTCCACGCAACACTGATAAACCCATGTGACGCTTCGTCGCACCAGCTCCCTGTTGACTATGGTGTAGGCTGCTACTCGCCTCTGCACTTGTCGGGCTGAGATTTCATCGGTTGGCAGCTCTTTATTCACCAAGAACTTGAGGAGCGGCTGAGCCCATGAGGGCGCCGCAATTTTTTCGACTGCGACTACTACAACTTGTATGAGGGCGGCTGGGCCGGGAGGCGGCAGGTTGGCAGCTGCTTCCGCCTGCTGTGTTAAAGAAGTCCCCGGGCCGACTGCTGAAGTCCCCGGGCGGGGTGTAGTTGTAGCAGTCCCCAGGCCGCCTGCCGAAATCCTCGTGCCGGCCTCCGGAACTGTCAAGTCGGATCAAACTGCTTCGGGGGGGGGGGAACAAAGATGGAGTCTGGATCAGGAGACGGCTTGATATATGGCTTCAGAAGGCGGCGTAGGGCGACGCCGGCTTGTATTGCTTGTCGGGTGGAGCCAATCCGTGCCAGGGCATGTGCTTGCTCGTTGTCATTCCTTGGCATGTGAAGGAACTCGCACCCATCAAAGTATCCGCTGAGTTGCTGCACGAGGAAGTGGTAGCTTGCCATGTTTGCATCCTTGGCGTCCCAGTCGCCTGACGACTGCTGGACCACCAAGTCGGAGTCACCATAGCACAGGATCCGACGAATGCTGAGTTCCTTGGCAAGCCGGAGCCCGTGTATGAGTGCCTCATATTCTGCTACGTTGTTGGAGGCGGCGAAATGGACTTGCAACAAATATTTGAGCTTGTCGCCCTTGAGAGAGGTGAGGAAGATGCCGGCTCCCAGACTAGTGTGCATTTTTGAACCATCAAAATGCATCTGCCAATGAGTGGAGTCTGGTGCAGGCGGCAAATATTGGGTCTCGGCCCAATCGACGAGGAACTCGGCCAGCACTTGTGATTTGATGGCGGTGCGAGGCTGGTAGTAGATGGTATAAGGGGCCAGATCAATAGCCCACTTGGCCACTCGGCCAGAGGCATCCCGGCTTCGAACGATCTCAGCAAGCGGGGCTGTGCAGACGACAGTTATTGGGTGCTCTTGAAAGTAAGGCTTTAGCTTCTTGGCGGCCAAATGCACGCCATAACACATCTTCTGGTAATGGGGGTAGTTTTGCTTGGAGGCGGACAATACTTCGCTCAAGTAATAATCTCTGGACCGGCAATGCTTTGTCCTTCTCCTTGCGCTCTACTACCATGACTACACTGAAAACCCGACTGGTGGCTGCAATGTAGAGGAGCATGGGCTCCTTCTCAGTCGGAGCTGCCAGGATAGGTGGGGTTGCCAACATCTTCTTGAGTTGGACAAACGCTTCGTCTGCCTTATCATTCCACTCAAAAAAAAGTGGTCTTCTTCATGAGTTGGTACAGGGGAAGGGCCTTCTCGCCCAGCCGACTGATGAAACGGCTGACTGATGCCAAGTAGCCGGTGAATTTCTGCACGTCCAGCAGTTGGGTGGGCACTTTCATCATCTCAATTGCCTTGATCTTCACGGGGTTGCATTCTATGTCGCGCTCTGAGACCAGAAAGCCGAGAAGCTGGCCAGCTGGAACTCCAAAGACACATTTCTCCGGGTTGAGCTTGATCTGGAATCGGCCCAAATTCTCAAAACTCTCTTTGAGGTCCTCCAGCAGCGTGCCACGCTTCTCCGTCTTCACCACCACATCATCCACATATACATGGGCATTTCTGCCGAGTTGCTTGGGAAGGCACTTCTGCATGCAACGCTGAAACGTGGCGCCGGCGTTTCTCAAGCCGAACGTCATAGTCAGGTAGCAGAAGGCTCCACATGGCATGATGAAGGTGGTCTTCAGCCTGTCGGCCAGGTTCAGCTTTATCTGGTGATACCCGGAGTATGCATCCAAGAAACTCAACAGCTCGCATTCGGCCATGGAATCTATCACTTGATCAATCCTTGGCAGAGCAAAGGGATCTTGGGGCAGGCTTTGTTGAGGCTGGTGTAGTCAATGCACATGTGCCACTACTTGTTCTTCTTCAACACTAGGACTGGGTTGGCCAGCCACTCTGGAAAGAATACTTCCATGATGAATCCGGCTGCTAGAAGTCGGGCTATCTCTTCTCCGACAAATCTTCTCTTCTCTTCCGACAGGCGGCGCAAGGGCTGCCTAACCGGCTTGACGTCAGGTCAGACATGTAGCTTGTGCTCAGCGAAATCCGTCGGAACAACCGGCATGTCTTTGGGTGACCATGCAAAGATGTCCCGATTCTCACGGAGGAAATCGACGAGCTCGCTTTCCTATTTGCAGTCAAGGCCTGTGCCTACGACAGCGTGCCTCTCCGGGTGCTCCGGGTCCAAGGGTATTATCTTCGTTTCCTTGGCCGGCTTGAACGAGCCCTCAACCTCCGACTCCTGGGGGGTGGGTGACATTTCCGGCTTCTTGCCTGCCAATGCCACCACCCAGTCAAGGAGCCGCTTCTCGGCTGCAATCACGAGGGACTCGGCCAGCCGGCTGCTATCTGCGGCGCAAGCGGTCGACTTCTTGTAGTCTCCGACTACTGTCAGTATCCCCTTGGTACTCGGCATCTTCATCTTGAGGTAGGCCTAGTGGGGGGCTGCCAT
Organism: Triticum dicoccoides; assembly: GCF_002162155.2. NCBI lineage: Eukaryota > Viridiplantae > Streptophyta > Magnoliopsida > Poales > Poaceae > Triticum > Triticum dicoccoides. The sequence goes on from NC_041387.1 coordinate 270,928,077, forward strand.
GAACTTGGCCAGAGCATGCCGGCCAAGCAGCGCATGGTAGGGGCTCTCAAGGTCCACCACTTCAAACTAAACTGGCTCTCGGCGGAAGTGATCTTATCTCCGAAGAGGACATCAATCTGGGTCTTGCCAATTGGTGAGAAGGAAAGGCCAGGGACTATGCCATGGAATACAGTCTGACTGGGGACGAGCTGCTTCTGCTTGATTCCCAACTTCTCCATTGTGTCACGGTACAGGATATTGATGCTGCTGCCGCCATCTATCAAGACTCTAGAGAAGCGGGCTGCTTGCCTCTCTGTTGCAAGGGTTGCTTCTAGGACCAGGGCATATGAACCAGGGGAAGGCATCACTTTCGGGTGGTCAGCCCTGCTCCAACTGATAGGCCTCTCGGACCAATGCATGAACTCTGGAGTGTTGGAGGCCACTGCTTGCACTTCTTGTTGTAGTTGCCGTCTGCTGCGTCTGTCGTCAGTCACGCTGGTGAATACAACATAGGCTCTGTGTTCCTCTGGGTACTCGTCTTGTATGGCACCGACTGGTCGGGCCGCCGGCTGCTGGGGCTGAGGAGGCGGCGGTCCGGCAGGCGGAGGAGGCAGGAGTCCATCTCCCTTGGCAATTCTGGTGAGCCAGTTACACTTTCGAGTGGTGTGGTTGGAGGGCTTCGCGCCACTATGGAACTTGCAGGGTGCATCCAAGGTTTGCTCGTAAGAGAAGGCAGACATCCAATTGGACTTGCCACCCTTCTGCCGCTTGGGGGCCTGCTGCCCTTCTGGCTGCTGATCCTTCACCGTTGCCACCTGTCGGCTGGTCGAAGTCAGCTGGGTGGCCTTCCGCTTGTTATCACCTGGTTGCTGTCGCCGACTGGCATTACCAGCCGGAGTCCGAGGGGCTTGAGGTGCCACCTTGCCGGACGTGTCAACCAGGATTTCCGCCTTCATGGAGGAGTCGGCCGTGGCGTGCTTGTCGGCGATGACCACTAGCTCATCGAGGATCTCGGGCTCGTCGCAGAGGAGTCGATGCTTGAGGAGGGTGCCCTCTCGGCACCCGACATTGAAGTACTCGATCGCCTGCACCTCGTGCACACCTTCGTAGGAATTGCACAGCTCGGTCCAGCGCGTGAGGTAGTCGCAAGTTGACTCCGTGGGCCCTTGGACACACAAGGAGAGCTGTCGGGGCTTGGGAGCCCGCTTGTAGGTGCTGGTGAAGTTGCGGATGAAGACCTCAGTGAAATCAACCCAGCTGTTGATGCTGCGGGGATTCAGGCTGTTGAGCCACATCCGGGCAGTGCCTTGAAGCATGAGCGGGACGTATTTCACGGCAACGCGCTTGTTGCCGTTTGCTATACTGACGGCCGTGGAGTAGTCGACCAGCCAATCCTCCGGCTTCACGGAGCTGGTGTATTTGGGCGTGTCTCGCGAGAGGGTGAACCCCTTGGGGAAGGGCTCATCTCCGATTCGAGGGCCGAAGCAGGGCGGGCCCAGCGCATCTTCTTCTTCAAGTGCCAGGGATCGGTTGAGACTCGTCGGCCAAAGCGGTCGCCGAGTGTCGGATGCATTATAGGAGGCGGAGTGGGGTTCCTCGCTCCACGAGGCGGGGGAGGCGGCAGGTCGCCTCACTGCTCTACTGCGCGGGGGCGGCCGTCCTTGTCCCGCTTGATGGAGAGGCGCGTCCGACTGTGGCTGGCAGTCGGCTCGTTGCCCTTTCCTCCGCGGGCGCCACCGGTTGGCGTCCAGGAGGTCGCCCCATGATCTTGGCATGGGGGCGGCTCGTTGTTTCGTCTGGCTGGGACTTCAGTGCGGCAGGCGGCCTCGTGCTGCGCGGCAACCGCGTCTAGGAGTTGCTGGGCTCTCTCCGTCATGTGGCGGAGCTCATAGCCGCTGTATTTGTTCAGCTCATCCGTTACTGCCTGGGCGGCTCGGATGTTCTCTGCAGGCGTGGCATAGACGGGGCACTCCACCGCGAACATGCTGGCGATGGTCGCGCCACGCTGCCGAACTGTGTCGAGGCGGCTAGGCCCCTCAGGAGCCGGCGTGCCTCCTATGACCCAGTCCATCTCACGTCGATAGGCGTCCGAAAGCCGGCGCATGCTGGCCAGGCAGCCAGCATTTTCGACAAGCTGGAGGCGGCGTGCCTCCAGCGCTTCAGCGTCCGCGCCCTCAGGAATGGGCGCCATGAGGTCGCGCAGAGTGGCGTCGAGGGGATCTTGAGCATGCCCGTCCAAGTGCTACTCACTATTGATGACGAGTACCTCCGTGATGGTGCTCCCGCTGCTGTACTCACGAGGAGGCGGCTCTTCGTAGACCACCACGTTGGTGGGCAACGCGTCGAGCGACGCCGTGTCGGAGTCGATGATCATCGGATCGGTCGAGCCGACGGACTCCAGGTACACAGCAGGCTCGCTGGTGACAGGGAGCTGGTTGAGGAGGCTGACGAGGCGGCTCTCAGGGCAGCTTGTGCCTGCGTCGGAGGCCGGCTCATCGGAGAGGTCGATCTCGCCGACAAGGTCGGTGAGGAAGCTCGCCGCACAGGTGATCTCCACGCCATGTAGCGCATCGAGGCTGACGCCGTCGGGCATGCTGGGCTGGCTTCGCTCGCCAGGAAGGAACAGGGTTCCCGTCCAGAGCAGATCTCCGGGAGACAGTGCACCTCGCCCCACGGTGGGCGCCAAATGTCGGGGGTTGGGTGCGACATATGCCAATGGATGGCTTATCATGGTGGGAGCGAGTAGAACGTCGCCGGTGCCTGGAAGCGGGATAATGCGTAGACGCGAACGCCGGCGTACTTTACCCAGGTTTGGGGCTCTCCTAGGAGATAACACCCCTAGTCCTGCTCTGCGGGGCCTCCGCATGATCACTAAAGCTCAAGTGATACAATGGTGCTCCTGGAGCTCTGTGCTAGAGGCAGAAGGAGGCAAGGCTAGCTCTCTTTCTGCTCTAGGGGGTGGCTAGTTCTAATGGAGTGGGAACCCTTTGCATGGGTGGCCTGGGGAGTTTATATAGGCCTACCCCCAGGGGTACAATGGTAATTCGTCCAGGTGTTGGGCCCGGCTGTCAGTGTCTCCAGCCTCCGGCTTCTCCACCGACCGCTGGGGCGCGCCGACTGGTTGGTGGCGGCTTACTGTAGCCGTGTCGTTGGTGACGGGGGCTTGGTCATCTTAGCGTGGCTACAGTCCCACCGCCTGGTGGGAGGCCACTGTAGCCACACCAGGTCTTATCAAATTAATGGCGTGCTCGCCTCAGGACAAGGGACGGCCGCCTACTGGAGGCCGGCCCCTCTCGAATCCGCCTGGTCGAGCTTCCGCCATCTTCCTTGGGGTGACTTCCTGATAGGGCCCGCCTCTGGCAGGCTGTACCGACAGGCCGTCGTGGGAAGCAGGGCTCCGCCTGCCCGGAGTGACGTCAAGGTAGATACGGCACAGTGCTCCATCATGCGGAGATCTCCGTCTATACGAAGCATTGTAGCCACGCCCGTCTCGAGCGTGGGAGGCGACATGCTTCACTGTAGCCATGCTTTGACTTGTACTCTCGATGGGGGCTCGGCCGCACCGTAGTCGTGAGGTGGCCGCCAGCCCATTGCCGCCCTCTCCGGAGGGCGGCCGCTAGGAGCTGGTCACTCGGAGCACCGTAGACTTGGGTCGGCCGCCCTCCGGCAGCCGGCCGCTGAGCCGGCCGGCCCTAGAGGGCGGAGCTTCATCTTGGGGTCCAGCCAGGTGGAGCTGGCCCAAGGTCTTGATAAATCCAGGGACCCGGGTGAGCCTACCCATCGGCCGTTACTCCAACAGTTATCGATCGGAGGTATGTATCGATCATGTCTACATAGTTCTTGAACCCGTAGGGTCCGCACGCTTAACGTTCGATGACGATTTGTGTTATGAGTTATGTGTTTTTGATGAGCGAAGTTTGTTCGGAGTCGTAGATGAGACCACGGATGTGATGAGGAGTCTCAAAATGGTCGAGACATAAAGATTGATATATTTGACAATGTTATTCGAACACCAGAAGAGTTCCGAGTGGTTTCGGGTAAAAGGGGAGTATTAGAGGCGTTACCGGAACCCCCTCGGGGAAGCAATGGGCCAACATGGGCCAAAGGGGAGAGATTGGACAACCCACCTAGGGGAGCCCCCCCCATGTGGAGTCCGAATAGGACAAGGGAAGGATGTGCGGCCCCCCTGTCCCTCTCCCTCTCCCTCTCCCTTCCTTCCCCTCTTCCTGTAGGTGGAATCCTACTAGGACTTGGAGTCCTAGTAGGACACCCTTCTCATGGCATGCCCTGCAAGGTCCAGCCGGCCTCCCCCTCTCATCCTTTATAAACGGGGGCAGGGGCACCCCAAAATACATCAAGTTCTTTTAACTGTGTGCGGTGCCCCCCTCCATAGTTACACACCTCAGTCATATCATCGGAGTTTTTAGCCAAAGCCCTGCGCCGGTAATATCATCAACACCGTCGCCACATTGTCGTGCTAACGGAACACTCCCTTGTCCTCAACTAGATGAAGAGCACGAGGGACGTCATCGGGTTGAACGTATGCTGAGCGCGGAGGTGCCGTACGTTCGGTGCTTGGATCGGTTGGATCATGAAGACGTTCGACTACATCAACCGCGTTAACTAAACTCTTCCGCTTTCAGTCTACGAGGGTACGTGGACACTCTCTCCCCTCTCGTTGCTATGCATCTCCTAGATAGATCTTGCGTGATCGTAGGAAAATTTTGAAACTACCACATTCCCCAACAAGATTGCCATCTGCTTACTTGCTTATTATATAAATCATATATTTGAATTATATCATGCCATCATGTTTACATAGACAACATCTATCTGAATTTTGGCATGCGAACCCATTTGATAAAGACATCGTATAGTTATATCATCTCATCCTGTTTAGTGCTTACTGTCATCATATTTTGAATTATGTCATTCTATCCGTGAATTATGGCATGCTATCATGTTTCCATAGGCGACATGTATGTGAATTATGGCATGCCAACGTATTTAGTAAATATATTATATAGTTATATCATGTTATGTTGTTTACATAGTCATCATATTTTGAACTATGTCTTTCCATCCTTTTTATTAGCCATCATATATGTTAAATTGTGTCATGCTATCCTGTTTAGTTTGCCATCATATATGTGAAATTGTTTCATGCTATCATGTTTGGTTAGACAACATAAATGTGAATTATTTCATGCCCTCTTTTATTCCCCACTATCCATTGCACCTGTCTATCATACAATGTCTATACATTCAATTACTTTTCTTGTTTATCAGCCATTTGAATTGGAGAGGGTGATGGCAGTGTCTAAGGGAGTAACAACATGGTCTTCAGAAAAGATAGTGCTACCAGTCGATGCAGATAGAACCACGGTTGTACTTGCCCAAGAACAAGTCCCACCACACATAACCCAGACTCTCGTAGATTGTACCCCTACCCAGTTGGACAAAGAACCAGCTACACCCCTTCTAACCCCAACACCAGCAGATAGTAACCCAGTTCCAGTTGACACGGCATTGTCTCCACCATAGAGCACCCAAACACAAGCAGTTAGTAAGGGAACTGCAGTGCCCAAAGTACGAGGACCACCACTCCGAATCCCAACTCAGTGCTTAATGCAGAAGAAGAATTGTTCTTAGGTTAGGTTCTATAGCTATGGTTCATACTCCTTTGCACTTGCATCACTGTATTTACTCATACCAACTATTTTAAATTTGAAGGATTGAATTGAAACTCCAATGGCGCAACAGGTATGTTTTTAACATGTTTCTTTAACTGGTTTGTTGTTGTAACTTGCTCTATGTTGATTTCAGTTCCAATTGAATAAATAGTTATGTTCTCATGTCATGAATATTACAAGTGTTGTTACTGCTCTATAGTTTCCCACACTTATATTTTGTCTATTCTGCTTTGTCTTAAAAATATATGATTTGAACTGTGTCTCTATCTTAATTTGGCAACATAAACTAGAATGATATGGACAATACAGTGACCATAGTACGTAGATATATGTTTGTTTCATGTTGTTATCCTGTCCACCTTACTACTGAACCAGTTTACCAAAATGAGTTTTGTATACTACATGCTAAACATGTGATGTGTCTACTTGTTTCTCAGAATGTGAACATAATATTGGAGAAGAGCACCCCACTGTGCACTGGTAGAGAAAGTAATGCAGATAAGGTTCAAGATAGTGAGACAACCCTGTTGGTCTCCAAGAAAGGTGATAAAAACAATCTTGTAGACAGTGAGACAACCCCACAGTCCTGCGTTGATGTAGTGTTCGAGTTACTGGCCACTACCGTTGGCAGAAGCTCTTCGAACTCGCTGCCTGAATCACTTCGGCTTCTTCAGTCTCATCTACATGCTGAAAGGCATCAGTCATATGTGCTGCAGCAAGAAGCCGAAGGACTGAGGAAGTCCCTGAAGAATTCAGATGAACACTTCCTAGTGCAACAACAAGCGCTAGAGGATTTAAGCACCAAACAAGAGAAAGTTATTAAGCTTGCTAAATATCTTGGCGGCATTATGGGTACCCAGGATATTGTTTCTTGAGCTCTTCTGAAGTGGTTTCAGTTTCGGACTTGTTTTGTTGTGGAGTGTATTTGCACTAGTCGCCAACTTTGACAACTAGTGTATGTGATATGCTGCTTTGTTCCCTATATTTGCACTGATGGTGAACTTTGATGCCCGCTGGATGTAATATGTGTAATAGTCGTGATAGCCTAGAGTAAGTTGCTTGCTTATTTATTTCCTTGTTGTCTTGTTTATTTGTTTGCTTGTAGTCAGTGCAGTTCTTTTTCCGCGGTTTGCTAGTGGCCGTAATAACCTATTTTTTTAAACTAGGCCAGAATAACCATGGGCTACATATTTACTGTAGTGACCATGGGCCTCCTACGGGCCATAGAAACAATGGGCATTCTACGGGACATAGAAACAATGGGCCTTCTACAGGCCGTAGAAATAATGGGCCTTATATGGGCCGTAGCATTAATGTGCTTTCAATGGGCCGTATGATCAATTGGCCAAACATGGGGCCAATAGCAGACCTCATTATGGGCCGTAAATGGGATAGAGTTGGAATCGTCCGTTCATGGGCCGACCATAACGGGTTGTCGTTAATCGGCCGTATTTGATGACGCTATGAAACCGGCCCAACGGATTAATAGGCCACAAACGGGCCGACTATACACACGGGATGAGTTTGGCCCAGAAGCAGAAAAGGCTAGTAGCGGGATGTAAGTAACCGAATGCTCGAAATGAGCCCAAGAATAAATGGGCCCTATGAAGGCCGAAAGATAACATGGGCTGGAAATGGCCCGATGGAATAATGGGCCTTTAATCGGTATAAAGTGATACACTGTTCATTATGGGCTAGTTTCACCACGGGTCGTTAATGGGCCAAGATTTACGAAGGGCCTCATATGGGACAAAAGACGTCATGGGCTATACATGGGCTGGAAGTTACAACGAGCTGGAATCATATTGGACGGCCCAGATGACGCTACTAGGCCTAATTCGGATAGGACGTAACGGGTCGTGACTTAGCGGGCTCTAAATGGGCTATATGCGAACAAACTGTTAACAGGATTTCCATGGGCCGGCCCGCTACCTTTTGACCCAGTCAAACAGGCTAGCCTTTTCACTGGAATGGGCCTCTATTGGGCCGTGCCGTGTGTTGGCGTATCATAGGCGCCTTCGGTCCAATGAGTGGATGAAATATGTCGCAACAGTGAGCCGAAACGTGGTTCCTCTGGCCAATGAGAATTTTACCCGTGGAAAATCCCCATTGGTCGTGGCTGTTAGCAGGTCATCGGATCCAAAACCGGACACGATAGCTTAATGACGACCTACTACGGTGGATGCCATGTGTCGGTCAGCCCTGATGAAAGCACTTCCATGATGCGTGATTTATCGTCATGGAAGTGGACACTTCCGTGATGATAATTTTTGTAATGTCATGGAACACTTATACGACAGCACAAGTATGGCTATCTTGATTCCGTCATAAAATCGCCATGGATGTACATGCGTGACAGAAAACGTGACCTACTGTGACAAAGACGTATCATCACAGAAGTGTATTTTTTGTAGTGAAGACCAAGACCATTGGCTTGGCAATACGGAGGTCATCACCGAGCCCACCACTGCATCACGACAAGAAGCTTTTCAAACGAAGACCACCTTTAGTCAGATTAGGGTGTACTCTTGTCCCCCTTTGAATTTGGTCATTGTGGTATCCCTTCTCGCATAAACCGAGAGGGAAGAGGACCAAGGCCAATGTAAATATAGGCTAGGCTCCACCATAGAGGAGGATTGAATCCTTTGACCATTGAGCTCTCTCGAGGCAGATAACCCTTGTACTAGTTCATACTCATCCTCTATAACACCCACGATGCGGCTATAACTCCCACGTGTCGAGGCACGACTTAGAGGCATAACCACATTGTGGTTTTGTCGCAAGAAGGGTCATCTTCACCCAATCCCATGTAATGAACAAGAAAGGGATAAATAGATTTGGCTTATAATCGCCACTTCACACAAAGATCATATAATTCATACATCATTCAGAGTACACACATAGTCCGACTACAGACAAATCAAAATGAAAAGAAGATAACCCCAAATGCTAGATCCCCGATCGTCCCTACTAGGCTCCACTACTGATCATCAGGAAACGAAACATAGTAACGACCAAGGTCCTCGTCGAACTCCCACTTGAGTTCGGTGGCATCACGTGCACTGGTATCATCGGCACCTCCAAATATTTTGGTAGTATCTGTGAGTCACGAGGACACAGCAATCTCAAAACCCGCGAGATCAAGACTATTTAAGCTTATGGGTAGGATAAGGTAATGAGGTGGAGTTGTAGCAAGCGCTAAGCAAATATGGTGACGAACATACGCAAATAATAGTAAGATGAGAAGCTACGCAATGGTCGTGAAGCTAGAAGTGATCAAGAAGTGATCTTGAAACTGCTTACGTTCAAACATAACCCAAACCGTGTTCACTTCCCGGACCCCGTCGAAAAGAGACCATCACGGCTACACACGCGATTGATGCATTTTAATTAAGTCAAGTGTCAAGTTCTCTACAACCGGATATTAACAAATTCCCATCTGCCACATAACCGCGGCACGGCTCTCGAAAGTTTCTACCCTGCAGGGGTGTCCCAACTTAGCCCATCACAAGCTCTCACGATCGACGAAGGATATTCCTTCTCCCAGAATAACCCGATCAGACTCGGAATCCTAGTTACAGGACATTTCGACAATGGTAAAACAAGACCAGCAAGACCGCCCGAATGTGCCGACAAATCCCGATAGGAGCTGCACATATCTCATTCTCAGGGAACACCGGATGGGCAAGACGTCGGGTTGGCATAGACCGAGGTTGCCTAGGGGCGTCGGACATCGCCCAGGTTGGACCAGCACTCAGAGGAACACTGGCCCGGGGGGGACTAAAATTAAGATGACCCTCGGGTTTGCAACTCCCAAGGGAAAAGGTGAGGGGGTTGTTAGGCAAATGTAAAACCAAGATTGGCCTTGCTGGAGTATTTTTATTCAAAGCGAACTTTCAAGGGGGTCACATAACCCCAACCGCATAAGGAACGCAAAATCAAGGAACATAACACCGGTATGACGGAAACTAGGGCTGCAAGAGTGGAACAAAACACCGAGAAAAAGGCCAAGCCTTCCACCCTTTACCAAGTATATAGATGCATTAATTAAAATAATAGATATTGTGATATCCCAACATAAACATTATCCAACATGGAGCAATCTTCCACTTCACCTATAACTAACAACGCTATTAGAGGGGCTGAGCAAAAGCGGTAACATAGCCAAACAACGGTTTGCTAGGAAGGTGGGTTAGAGGCTTGAGATGGCAATATGGGAGGCATGATAAACAAGTGGTAGGTAGCACGACATAGCGATAGAGTGAACAACTAGCAAACAAAGATAGAAGTGATATCAAGTGTAATCGTCATCTTGCCTGAGATCCTGCAGAGAAGAAGAACCGGTCCATGAAGAAGACAAACGGACATAGTCGAACGAATCCTCACAACTCTAGAACGAAACCAAAAAAACGAGACAAGAAAACCAAAAAGAAGCAAACAACAAGGTAAACAACCATCACATAAGCATGGAATGATCCAAAATCAAGTATGATACATGTCCGGTTTAAAGAGGCATGGCAAAGTGCACAAACAATACTACAAGTTAAGTGGAGCTCAATATGCAACGAGATGCATATTGACGGAACTTCACAACAATTATTTAGTTCACTCTTGTTTAGGTACTCATCAATATTAAATGTTGTTAAACATGGCAAGAGGTGAAGCATAATTAATCTAACTATTTAGGCAGGTTTAAATGAGACCGGAAACAACAAACAACAATTCCAGAAAATCCCCATATGTTATTTAGCAATTTAATGCAAACAGACATTTTTAAATGTTGTATCATGATGCGGATGACATACGCAAGTTTATAAAAATGTTGACATGAGCATGTTATGAAGCATTTGTCACCGTGGTGGAACGAAAGGGGTGCCATGGCAACGAAAACGAAAATGGTGCCACGACAACATTCCAATGATCCAGCAACTCGTCGGGATGTCGGTGCAAAAGAAAGTGTGGATTTACAGAACATGCAAAAGATGATGGGGTGATCCCAGATACCGGGTTCCCACGTGTCGGTGGCATGTCAAAGAGCGACAATTCAGATGCAGTGCAAACACGGGCATCTCATACAACACATGCATTCGACGGTCGTCTCGGTGATTATACCTTCGAAGCATGCGTTTTCGGGCGGGGCGAGTTCGGTGCAATGTAGAGGAAGTAGACATTCTCGAAACGGTCGTAGTGGAAGTAGTTGTACACTATCGTTTCGGAGAGGTACTTGTTGAATCCAACGTCTTTGGGGCGACCGTAGTGGTACACGTTATCTTGTCGAATCCATGGCGGCAGTAATGGTTCACTTGAGAGTCTTCGGCGACGGTAGTCGTACACGTTCGAAGAGGGTCATGGCGGGTCGTAGTGGTATTCGGGATGTTCTGAACTTGCCGGTATTGACGAAACAAAGGGGTACTTGGTCTTGACGTCCATGGCATAGGAAGTGAAGATCCACGGATGCAACAACAGTGAACAACGCCAACCCAAGGTGGTCAATGTGGCGGCCACCTGCAGTGGTGCTTGGGACTCGCAACAGTGCTTGTGCTCCATGGAGAAGGCGTTGCTGGCAATGCGCGATGAACTGGCCTAGGGAGAGTGGTCGTGGAGGCAGTGTGGAGCTCCAGTGGAGGCGGAGCAGTGGCGTGAAGGAGCTAGTGGCTGCCAAGGCACTGGCAGTGGCGTCTAGGAGTAGATGCGGGTGGCGTAGGCCATGGAAGGCGCCCGAGCGTGAGGAACGAAGGGGCAGCGGGCGAGCTCGCTTTGGGAGCTCCTCGGGCGCATCTGGTCAGAATCAAAGCCGACGAGGCGATGGGCGACACGGAGCATGGCAGCATGGCCGCCGGACTTGGCGCAGGGAGGAAGGATTGCGCGGAGCGGGGTCGTGGGAAATCAAGGTGAGGCAGGTCGGCAATGCACCAGGAGAGGCGGAGGTGAGCTTGCTGACGAGGCGGCCATGACATTAGCAGGGGCCGGCGGGATGTGCGCAACAAGCACAACAACAACACCATGGTGGGCTCGTAGTGGAGGCAGAGAAGGAGCCGCGCGAGGAAGGATGTCGTGGCCGGTGTCGCAGCAGCGGGAGAGGAAGGCGGCAACAGAGCTCGATGGCCTGGACTCGCTGACCGGAGCGGCGGCGTGGTCACCGGGTGGCATAGGGACGAAGCAGCAGGAGTGAGGGGATTGAGCGAGAGGAGGAATCAGGCGCGGGCGCAGCCTCCTTGCGCTCGCTGTGTGTGGCGGTGGCGGAGTGGGAGGACGAGGGAGAGATCGAGAGGAGGGGGTGGATCGAGCAAGGCTCTCCTGTGGCGGCGCGTGAGGAGGAGGGATGGGGATTGATCAGGAGGCTTGACCGTTGGCTATGGTTAAGGAGAGTTTAGGTGGGCTAGGATAGATGGGCCGGCTGGGCTGGAAGAATTGGGAAACAAGGAGAGATGGGTCGGCCTGCACTACGTGAGGATTTTTCCATGTCTCAAATCAGGAAAGAAAAGGGGAGGGCTAAAATAATGCAAAGTTCCACTACTTGGATTGGAGTACCAGGGAAAGATCGAGGATTTAAAAATATTTGGAAAAGGAAGGAACTTTAATTGCAAGTTGGTTGTTGTTAGTTCCGAAAATGGAATATTTTATAATAGCTCCCTGAATATTGGGAGGATATGTTATAAAGAGAAATCACCATGTGAGTTCCCTCGGTTTGAATGGACTGAAGATCTAGACAATTTATTTAGTTGAGTTTTAAGAAGGGTTGCTGATGACATGATGCAATGCAAATGATGCAATGATGAATGCAACAAACAAATAGATCGCACGCCGGAACTGGAAAAAGCTGGATGTCTTCTGGAGCGTCGGTCTTGGGGCGTCACAACTCTCCCACACTAATAGAGGATCTCGACCCGAGAACCTAGGGATGGCACCGGAGAGAAGCGCAAAAGGAAGATCTAAAACAAAGTTGCTTCTTTGACAAACGAGTGAAACCAGGGAACATTGAGAGGTTGAACAACTTGAAAGAAGGAATACAACAGGGACGAACAAGATAGCAAACACCCCGTTAAGAAGAGGAGCAAGCAATACAATGAGAACCAATAGCTCAAGGGACAAGATAGATTTCAAAACCACTCCGGTTAAAACGAAATAGAAAAATAGTAAAAGCGAAAGAATTTGGGCAGCACTCTGGTTGAAAATGGAAGGAAATTTATAAGATGGAAAGAGCTTGAAAATAGGACACAACACTCCGGTTAAATGGGTAAGCAAGAAGAGAACATGATCTTGACAAAGCAATATGATGGGTGAAGAGAGCAACATCACAATGCTTCCGGAAAAAAGAGTGGAATGGAAAGAACAGAGAAGAGAATAACAACTCATACCACAAATGAATTTGAAAAACATCCTTATGGAGAAGGGTTGAACGGAGTTGTTGGAAAATCAACAACGAAAGCACAAGCTTGTTGTGGGCTTATGGAAAACATCTCAAGACTATGATGTGACAACCAACCACTAATGAAAACCATTGATTTGATTGAGAGCACCAAAGAGATGAAAAACCTCTTTCACCACGAGAATAGGTGGAAACTAGGATTATCGATAGACGCAACAATTAGCAACAGTCCTTAGGGAAGGCTTTAAGTGAAATCTATACCAAGATAACTCCAACAAAGAGATTAATGGATTTAAAATACCTTATTCTTGACAACATGTGAATCGCGAAACATGACTGGAAATTGTCAAGAATGATATAACACCAAGATAAGGTAGATAGAATTGCACTTCGAAATGCAAGAAGAAGAATACTTGAACTCTTCAGAAAATAACATGTGTTCGGCACCATGTTTATTTTTGAGTATAGCTTGGCGGATCTTAGCTTCGAGGGAACTCTTGAAGAATAATTGAAGAATAAAAGAAATCCTTGACGAACCACCATGTAGAGCCACCATGGAGAACTCCGGTAATAAAAGGACGATAGAAAGAAAGAGAACTTCAAAACACAAGGTGAAGCCTTGCAATGATTTAGATGGAGCTTCGCGATGATATAACCAAGAAAACTTGGAACTCCGGAAAAGGAAAAGATGAAGCATCTCGAATCGAGAAATGTGACATGATGAACAACTCAGAAATGAAGAAACTAGATCACTTGGATGAAACAATAATAAGAATTATGTTATGTGTATCCTTCACAAATTTCAATTGGTGACAAACAATGGATTTGGCATACTACTTATTCTCGTAGTAAGGATTAAGAGAGATATAGCGTAAACTTGAGAAGGTATTCAATGAACCACCAGTAGGATTGAAACAACGAATAAATTTATATGAGAACATAGCAAGTGAAATCTTGAACGAACCACAATAAGAACTGAAAATGAAAGTAGCAAAGGCACAATTCACCGGGAAGAATTGGAAAACGAATGAAGATACCAGAGGGGATTTAGATACATGAGAACGAAGAGACCATGAACTGATTAAAGAATACTTGAACGAAGCACCGGAAGAATATGGAGACGAACGAAGAGGCATCAATTTAGAATAATTGGAGAACAAAGCTGAAAACATGGAACGAAGAAATCTTCTGAAATGATGGCCTCCAAATGATCGAGAGAGAAAGCAACTCCTGAAATGCTTCGGGTGGTACTAAAAGAATTATCATAATCGAAAACAATTATGAGAATGGCCTGAAGCTAGAATCATGAATCTTAAAGATAACAGATATGATTTGAAGGAAAACTCTTGGTCAGTCTTCAAAAGAAGAGAATGACGATGAAAAACGCCTTGAGAATTTTGAGATACTCCGGAAGAATGAAGAATGTAAAGGTTAAACCAACGATGAATAGAATTTGGAAGATCTTAGAGAAAGACATATGACTGATGATAATTCATTCTTACGTCAAACTTTGAAAATAATTTGGGAATAGCTCCGGGAAAATTTGAAGAGTCAGGTAAGATCCTGGGAAAAGACCTATGGGTTAGGGACCACCAAAAAGATATACCGTCGAACAATTGATAAAAAGGGGGGATTGCACCGGTTGAATTAAATGGCTTGAATGAGATAACAGCCTCAAAATATCTTGAACGGATTGAGAATGGAAAAACGAATCTTCCGTGATATCTTGAACACTCCGGATATGAATTGGGAGAGTTGAATAAATAAGAGAGCCTTGGATAAGAAATTCACATGGGAAGATATGTGAAACAAAAGGAAGAGATATGATCAACACCGAAGCTTGAAATTAATCCACCGGAGAAGAAAAGAGACGAAGAATAATAAGCTTGAAGCTCCGTTAGTATCTTCCTGAGAATCACCGGATAAGAACATTGACGGAAAAGAATGGAAAGACTTCCCATCAATAAAATGGATACCCGATTAAGAAATCTGAGTCCTTGAAGAAAAGGGTGGGAGGGCGGGAAAACAAAGGCAACTTGGGGCAGATGGAATGGATACCGTTGAGAAAAACTTAGAATTCATCTCGAAAATTGGAAAAAATGATAGTATTCGCCTGGAGAGAAGCACGCTGGTTAGAAAAGAATTGGCATGACCACCTCAATGACCAAGAAGGATTAGCACTCCCATAGAAATATGAGAACACCATTTAGGGAAGGTATGAATCAACACTTGACATCGAAGCAACTCGAATACCTCAACTCAAAACAAAACAAAGGATTTGGCTTGCAGGTTAAGCCGGAAAAAACATATGATAGACCCCATATCGTATCATGTGTCTGTTGGAAAGATATCCTACGAGATACTTGAATTCCCACCTAAAAGCTCCCGAAACTTTCTGGTTATGCAATCTGGTGTTGGGGATACAAGGGAAGCATAATATCTCACCCAAGCTAACAATCCCTACATCCAGCTGTATCCTTCCGTCAACACAAAACCAAGAAAACTCCGGAAATCATGTACCTCATCCTTCGAAAAGCATCCATTATACAAGCTATGGAAATACTCTCAAACTCCCTCCCCAGTACTGGATGGCGTCGAGGTTATCTCACCACTGACTACATAAAAGAGATTTTCGATGTCGGCAGAACTCAGGTATTCCAGAACTACAACGATAAAATTGTGATGACAACACCTCGGAGCTCAGCTCCCAGGGACACTGCCACAACCCCTGAATGTCCAGAGGCACCTAGAACAATGTTCTCGTCACAAGAATATCAGAACGATCCCAAGATACCCGCGTGATCCAAATTTTTTTTGTGAAATTTGAGGAGAGGAAAGACAAATCATCTACGTCAGGAGACCTCAACAGACCACCGAATGGACTGAGGAGTAAAAAGAATCCTACTCTCCGATATATATAATCCTAAGACTCAAAATGTTTTTGTTCTAGACTCAACAACATCAGCAATTCGATCAAACAGGGGGCTCCTAAGTCGGGGATGGCTCTGATACCAACTTGTAACGCCCACGATGCGGCTATATCTCCCACGTGTCGAGGCACGACTTAGAGGCATAACCGCATTATTGTTTTGTCGCAAGAAGGGTCATCTTCACCCAATCCCATGTAATGAACAAGAAAGGGATAAATAGAGTTGGCTTACAATCGCCACTTCACACAAAGATCATATAATTCATACATCATTCAGAGTACACACATAGTCCGACTATGGACAAATCCAAATGAAAAGAAGATAACCCCAAATGCTAGATCCCCGATCGTCCCAACTGGGCTCCACTATTGATCATCAGGAAACTAAACATAGTAATGACCAAGGTCCTCGTCGAATTCCCACTTGAGTTCGGTGGCATCACGTGCACTGGTATCATCGGCACCTGCAACTGTTTTGGTAGTATCTGTGAGTCACGAGGACTCAGCAATCTCAAAACCCGCGAGATCAAGACTATTTAAGCTTATGGGTAGGATAAGGTAATGAGGTGGAGTTGTAGCAAGTGCTAAGCAAATATGGTGGCTAACATACGCAAATAAGAGTAAGATGAGAAGCTACGCAACGGTCGTAAAGCTAGAAGTGATCAAGAAGTGACCCTGAAACTACTTACGTTCAAACATAACCCAAACCGTTTTCACTTCCCAGACCACGTCGAAAGAGACCATCACGGTACACACGCGATTGATGCATTTTAATTAAGTCAAGTGTCAAGTTCTCTACAACCGGATATTAACAAATTCCCATATGCCACATAACCGCGGGCACGGCTCTCGAAAGTTTATACCCTGCAGGGGTGTCCCAACTTAGCCCATCACAAGCTCTCACAATCGATGAAGGATATTCCTTCTCCCGGAATAACCCGATCAGACTCGGAATCCCAGTTACAAGACATTTCGACAATGGTAAAACAAGACCAGCAAGACCGCCCGAATGTGCCGACAAATTCCGATAGGAGCTTCACATATCTCATTCTCAGGGAACACCGGATGGGCATGACGTCGGGTTGGCATAGACCCAGGTTGCCCAGGGGTGCTGGACATCACCCAGGTTGGACCAGCACTCAGAGGAACACTGGCCCGGGGGGGACTAAAATTAAGATGACCCTCGGGTTTGCAACTCCCAAGGGAAAAGGTTAGGGGGTTGTTAGGAAAATGTAAAACCAAGATTGGCCTTGCTGGAGGAGTTTTATTCAAAGCGAACTGTCAAGGGGGTCACATAACCCCAACCGCGTAAGGAACACAAAATCAAGGAACATAACACCGGTATGACGGAAACTAGGGCTGCAAGAGTGGAACAACACACCGAGCAAAAGGACAAGCCTTCCACCCTTTACCAAGTATATAGATGCATTAATTAAAATAATAGATATTGTGATATCCCAACATAAACATGATCCAACATGGAGCAATCTTCCACTTCACCTATAACTAACAACGCTATAAGAGGGGCTGAGCAAAAGCGGTAACATAGCCAAACAACGGTTTGCTAGGAAGGTGGGTTAGAGGCTTGAGATGGCAATATGGGAGGCATGATAAACAAGTGGTAGGTAGCACGACATAGCGATAGAGCAAACAACTAGCAAGCAAAGATAGAAGTGATATCAAGGGTAATCGTCATCTTGCCTGAGATCCCGCAGAGAAGAAGAACCAGTCCATGAAGAAGACAAATGGACATAGTCGAATGAATCCTCACAACTCCAGAATGAAACTGAAGCTAACGAGACAAGCAAACTGGAAAGAAGCAAACTACAAGTTAAACAACCATCACATAAGCATGGCATCATGCAAAATCATGTATGATGCATGTCCGGTTTAAAGAGGCATGGCAAAGTGCACAAACAATACTACAAGTTAAGTGGAGCTCAATATGCAACGAGTTGCATATTGACGAAACTTCACAACAATTTTTTAGTTCACTCTTGTTTAGGTACTCATCAATATTAAATGTTGTTAAACATGGCAATAGGTGAAGCATAATTAATCTAACTATTTAGGCAAGTTTAATTGAGACCAGAAACAACAAACAACAATCCCGGAAAGTCCCCATATGTTATTTAGGAATTTAATGCAAATAGACAATTTTAAATGTTGTATCATGATGCGGATGACACAAGTTTATTAAAATGTTGACATGATCATGTTATGAAGTATTTGTCACCGTGGCAGAATGAAAGGCGTGCCATGGCAACGAGAAGGAAAATGGTGGCACAACAACATTCCAATGATCCAACAACTCGTCGGGATGTCAGCGCAAAAGAAAGTGTGGATTTACGGAACATGCAAAAGATGGTGGGGTGATCCCGAATACCGGGTTCCCACGTGTCGGTGGAATGGCAAAGAGCGACAATTTGGAAGCGGTGCAGACACGGGCATCTCATACAACACATGCATTCGACGGTCGTCTCGGCGATTATACCTTCGAAGCATGCATTTTCGGGCGGAAGGAGTTTGGTGCAATGTAGAGGAAGTAGACATTCTCGAAACGGTCGTAGTGGAAGTAGTTCTACACTATCGTTTCGGAGAGGTACTTGTCGAATCCAACGTCTTTGGGGTGACGGTAGTGGTGCACGTTATCTTGTCGAATCCATGGCGATAGTAATGGTTCACTTGACAGTCTTCGGTGACGGTAGTCGTACATGTTCGAAGAGGGTCATGGCGGGTCTTAGTGGTACTCGGGATGTTCTCAACTTGCCGGTATTGATGAAACGAAGGGGTACTTGGTCTTGACGTCCATGGGCATAGGAAGTGAAGATGCACGGAGGCAACAACAGTGAACAGCGCCAACCCAAGGTGGTCAGAGTGGCAGCCACCTGTAGTGGTGCTCGGGACTTGCAACAGTGCTAGTGCTCCATGGAGAAGGCGTTGCTGGCCATGCACGATGAACTGGCCGAGGGAGAGTGGTCGTGGAGGCAGTGTGGTGCTCCGGTGGAGGCGGAGTAGTGGCGTGAAGGAGCTAGTGGCTGCCAAGGCACTGGCAGTGGCGTCCGGGAGCAGATGCGGGTGGCGTACGCCATGGAAGGCGCTCGAGCGCGAGGAACGCAGGGGCCGCGGGCGAGCTCGCTCTGGGAGCTCCTCGGGCGCATCTGGTCGGAGTCGAAGCCGACGAGGCGAGGGGCGACACGGAGCATTGCGGCACGGCAGCCGGACTTGGCGCAGGGGGGGAGGATGGCACGGAGCGGGGTCATGTGAAATCAAGGCGAGGCAGGTCGGTAATGCAGCAGGAGAGGCGGAGGCGAGCTTCCTGATGAGGCAGCCATGACATTAGCTGGGGCCGACGAGAGGTGTGCAGCAAGCACTGTAGCAACACCATGGTGGGCTCGCGGTGGAGGCAGCGAAGGAGCCGCGCGAGGAAGGATGTCGTGGCCGGCGGCGCAACAGCAGGAGAGGAAGGCGGCGACAGAGCTCGATGGCCTAGACTCGCTGGCCGGAGCGGCGGCGTGGTCACCGGGGACGAAGCAAAAGGAGTGAGGGGATTGAGCGAGAGGAGGAATCAGGCGCGGGCGCGGCCTCCTGGCACTCGCTGTGTGTGGCGGCGGCAGGGTGGGAGGACGAGGGAGAGATTGAGACGAGGGGGTGGATCGAGGAAGGCTCTCCTGTGGCGGCACGCGAGGAAAAAGGATGGGGATAGATCGGGAGGCTCGACCATTGGCTATGGTTAAGGAGAGTTTAGGTGGGCTAGGTTAGATGGGCCGGCTGGGCTGGAAGAATTGGGAAACAAGGAGAGATGGGTCGGCCTGCACTGCGTGAGGATTTTTCCATGTCTCAAATCAGGAAAGAAAAGGGGAGGGCTGAAATAATATAAAGTTCCACAACTTGGATTGGAGTACCAAGGAAAGATCGAGGATTTGAAAATATTTGGAAAAGAAAGGAACTTTGATTGCAAGTGGGTTGTTGTTAGTTCCAAAAATGGAATATTTTATAATAGCTCCCTAAATATTGGAAGGATATGTTATAAAGAGAAATCACCATGTGAGTTCCCTCGGTTTGAATGGACTGAAGATCCAGACAATTTATTTAGTTGAGTTTTAAAAAGGGTTGCATGATGACATGATGCAATGCAAATGATGCAATGATGAATGCAGCAAACAAATACATCGCACGGCAGAACTGAAAATAGCTGGAAGTCTTCTAGAGCGTCGGTCTTGGGGTGTCACAACTCTCCCACACTAACAGAGGATCTCGACCCGAGAACCTAGGGATGGCACCAGAGAGAAGCACAAAAAGAAGAGGTAAAACAAAGTTGCTTCTTTGACAAACGAGTGAAACCAAGGAATGTTGAGAGGTTGAACAACTTGAAAGAAGGAATACAACGGAGAAGAACAAGATAGCAAACACCCCGTTAAGAAGAGGAGCAAGCAATACAACGAGAACCAATAGCTCAAGGGACAAGATAGATTTTGAAACCACTCTGGTTAAAACGAAATGGAAAAATAGTAAAAGCGAAAGAATTTGGGCAGCACTCTGGTTGAAAATGGAAGGAAATTTATAAGATGGAAAGAGCTTGAAAATAGGACACAACACTCCGGTTAAATGGGTAAGCAAGAAGAGAACATGATCTTGACAAAGCAATATGATGGGTGAAGAGAGCAACATCACAATGCTTCCGGAAAAAAGAGTGGAATGGAAAGAACAGAGAAGAGAATAACAACTCATACGACAAACGAATTTGAAAAACATCCTTACGGAGAAGGGTTGAACGGAGTTGTTGGAAAATCAACAACGAAAGAACAAGCTTGTTGTGGGCTTATGGAAAACAACTCAAGACTATGAGGTGACAACCGACTACTAATGGAAATCATTGATTTGATTGAGAGCACCAAAGAGATGAAAACTTCTTTCACCACGACAATAGGTGGAAACTTGGATTATCGATAGACACCACAATTAGCAACAGTCCTTAGGGAAGGCTTTAAGTGAAATCTATACCAAGATAACTCCAACAAAGATATTAATGGATTTAAAATACCTCATTCTTTACAACATGTGAATCGCGAAACATGACTGGAAATTGTCAAGAATGATATAACACCACCTCAAAAGATAAGGTAGAAAGAATTGCACTTCGAAATGCAAGAAGAGGAATACTTGAACTCCTCAGAAAAAAACATGTGTTCGGCACCATGTTTATTTTTGAGTATAGCTTGGCGGATCTTAGCATCGAGGGAAATCTTGAAGAATAATTGAAGAATAAAAGGAATCCTGGACGAACCACCATGTAGAGCCACCATGGAGAACTCCGGTAATAAAAGGATGATAGAAAGAAAGAGAACTTCAGAACACAAGGTGAAGCCTTGCAATGATTTTGATGGAGCTTCACGACGATATAACCAAGAAAACTTGGAACTCCGGAAAAGGAAAAGATGAAGCATCTCGAACCGAGAAATGTGACATGATGAACAACTCAGGAATGAAGAAACTAGATCACTTGGATGAAACAATAATAATAATTATGTTATGTGTATCCTTCACCAATTTAAATTGATGACAAATAACGGATTTGGCATACTACTTATTCTTGTAGAAATGATTAAGAGAGATATAGCGTAAAATTGAGAAGGTATTCAACGAACCACCAGTAGGATTGAAGCAACGAATATATTTATATGAGAACATAGCAAGTGAAATCTTGAACGAACCACAATAAGAATTGAAAATGAAAGTAGCAAAGGCACAATTCACCGGGAAGAATTGGAAAATGAATGAAGATACTTGAGGGGATTTAGATACATGAGAACGAAGAGATCACGGACTGATTAAAGAATACTTGAACGAAGCAATGGAAGAATATGGAGCCGAACAAAGAGGCATCAATTTAGAATAATCGGAGAACAAAGCTGAAAACTTAGAACGAAGAAATCTTCTGAAATGATGGCCTCCGAATGATCGAGAGAGAAAGCAACACCTGAAATTCTTCGGGCGGTATTAAAAGATTTATCATAATCGAAAACAATTATGAGGATGGCCTGAAGCTAGAATCATGAATCTTCAAGGGAATAGATATGATTTGAAGGAAAACTCTTGTTCAGTCTTCAAAACAAGAGAATGACGACGAGAAACACCTTAAGAATTTTGAGATACTCTGGAGGAATGGAGAATGCAAAGGTTAAACCAACGATGAAAAGAATTTGGAAGATTTTAGAGAAAGACATATGACTAATGATAATTCATTCTTACGTCAAACTTTGAAAAGAATTTGGGAATACCTCCGGGAAAATTAGAAGAGTCAGGTAAGATCCTGGGAAATGACCTGTAGGTTAGGGGCCACTGAAAAGATACACCGTTGAACAATTGATTAAAAGGGGGGATTGCATCAGTTGAATTAAATGGCTTGAATGAGATAAGAGCCTCGAAATATCTTGAACGGATTGAGAATGGAAACTCGAATCTTCCGTGATATCTTGAACACTCCGGATATGAATTGGGGGAGTTGAATAAATAACAGAGCCTTGGATAGGAAATTCACATGGGAAGATATGTGAAACAAAAGGAAGAGATATGATCAACACCGAAGCTTGAAATTAATCCACCGGAGAAGAAAAGAGACGAAGAATAATAAGCTTCAAGCTCCGTTAGTATCTTCCTGAGAATCACCGGATAAGAACATTGACGGAAAAGAATGGAAAGACTTCCCATCAATAAAATGGATACCCGATTAAGAAATCTGAGTCCTTGAAGAAAAGGGTGGGAGGGCGGGAAAACAAAGGCAACTTGGGGCAGATGGAATGGATACCATTGAGAAAAACTTAGAATTGATCTCGCGAATTGGAAAAAATGATAGTATTAGCCTGGAGAGAAGCACACCGGTTAGAAAAGAATTGGCATGACCACCTCAACGACCAAGAAGGATTAGCACTCCCATAGAAATATGAGAACACCATTTAGGGAAGGTATGGATCAACACTTGACATCGAAGCAACTCGAATACCTCAACTCAAAACAAAACAAAGGATTTGGCTTGCAGGATAAGCCGGAGCAAACATATGATAGACCCCATATCGTATCATGTGTCTTTTGGAAAGATATCCTACGAGATACTTGAATTCCCACCTAAAAGCTCCCGAAACTTTCTGGTTATGCAATCTGGTGTTGGGGATACAGTGGAAGCATAATATCTCACCCAAACTAACAATCCCTACATCCATTTGAATCCTTCCGTCAACACATAACCAAGAAAACTCCGGAAATCGTGTACCTCAACCTTTGAAAAGCATCCATTATACAAGCTATGGCAATACTCTCGAACTCCCTCCCCAGTACTGGATGGCGTCAAGGTTATCTCACCACTAACTACATAAAAGTGATTTTCGATGTCGGCAAAACTCAGGTATTCCAGAACTGCAATGATAAAATTGTGATGACAACACCTCGGAGCTCAGCTCCTCGGGACACTGCCACAACCCCTAAATGTCCGGAGGCACCAAGAACAATGTTCTCATCACAAGAATATCGGAACGATCCCAAGATACCCGCGTGATCCTAATATTTTTTTGTGAAATTTGAGGAGAGGAAAGACAAATCATCTACGTTAGGAGACCTCAGCAGAGCAATGAATGGATTGAGGAGTAAAAAGAAGCCTACTATCCGATATATATAATCCTAAGACTCAAAATGTTTTTGTTCTAGACTCAACAACGTCAGCGATTCAATCAAACAGGGGGCTCCTAAGTCGGGGATGGCTCTAATACCAACTTGTAACGCCCATGATGCGGCTATATCTCCCACGTGTCGAGGAACGACTTAGAGGCATAACCGCATTGTTGTTTTGTCGCAAAAAGTGTCATCTTGTAATATCCCAAAATTCTAAATTTTGGAATGTTATAAACAAATAGATTGTTTTGATTGATTGTTTGATTGATTGACTGAAAGTGAGTGAATTTGAAACTTTTTGAAAGTTAAATGAGAGGGAATAAAAGGACTTTCCCAAAACTTTCATTTTCTTTTCTGATCTTCATGAGTTCAAATTCTTTTCACCACAAAACCCTGGAGAGAAGATGACATGACTTCTTCCATTTATTTAAATGACAAGGGGTGTTGAAAATATTTGAATTTCATTTGGAAAATATTTCCAACCCAGGAACTTTATGCAACTCAATGATTTTCACGAGCGACGATAAAATGACTTCTTCAAAACATATGAAATATGAGTTGGGAGTTTCAAATAATTAAATTCATAGTTCTTTCGAATTTATTTTTCAATTTGGAGTTATTTGAGTTTTATTCAAATTATTTTTCTCCAAAAATAAAATATATGGAAAATAGGGTAACATGATTCCCTACATCAGAAAACAGGAGAGAAAAAAATTTGAATTAGTTTTGGTATTTTTAAAATGATTTTACTGGATTTTTCTAGGGCAGAAGCACTCTTTGCTTTATTTGAATTTGTGTGTATTTTATTTGACTCTAGAAAAATGTTCAAGTCGTAGAAAATCTTTTTCTGAAAATTTTGATATATTATATGCCTATATAATATTTTTATTTATTTGGTCTTTTTTTATTTTTTATTTTTCCTGGTAAAATGTATTTTTTTTAAATAAAATCTTCCCCCTTCGCCGACTAGGCCGGCCCAGCGCCCGAACCAGGCCGCGGCCCAACAGCCCGCGCCCGCACCGCCTTCCTCCTCCCGACCGGACTCCGCCGCCCGCACGGCCTCGCCGCCGCCGTACGCCGCCCGGACGCCCGTGCCGCCTTGCCCCCTCCTCCACGCCTCCCGAGGCCACCTCCCTGCCTTTATAAGCGCGCCCCGAAACCCCGGGCCCTGTCTCTCCTCTCCTCTCGCTTTGCCGCC